>NW_024424452.1:16809527-16931876 GCF_017311325.1 Ursus maritimus | reverse complement strand
ATTTATTTATTTATTTATTTATTTATTTATTTATTTGAGAGAGAGAGAGAGTGCATGCAGAGGGGCAGGGGGAGAGGGAAAGAGAGAATCTTGAAGCAGGCTCCACAAACAGTGCTGAGCCCAACTCAGGGCTCAATCTCATGACCCCAAGATCTCGACCTGAGTCAAAATCAAGAGTTGGACGTTTAACTGACTGAGCCAGCCAGTTGCCCCTTCCTGTGTATTTTAGTTTATTTTTTTATACAATTTGTTCTTTTTGATACAGATTGAAACACCTGCCCAATAGAAGAAGACTCGTGCCCAGATGCTTCATTATCCCAAAGATGGCACTTATGACTGACCTCTTTCCTAAGGAGTAGAAGGCAACTGAGTCCAAAAAACATGGATGAAATCCGAAATGAAAAAGTGGACATTACAAATGACAATACAGAACTACGAAGGCTCTTGAGAGACTACTATGAACAATTACATGCCAACAAACTGGACGACCTAGATGAAGGGGATAAATTCCTAGAAACGTACAAACTACCAAGACTGAACTGTGAAGAAATAAAAATACCTGACAGACTGGTCACCAGAAAGAGATTGAATCAGTAATCACAAATCTCCCAACAAACAAATGTCCTGGACCAGATGCCTTCACTCATGAATTCTACCAAACAGTTTAAGAAGAATTAATACCAATGGTTCCCAAACTCTTCCAAAAAAAAAAAAAAGAGGACAGAATACTTCCAAACTCATTTTACAAGAACAGCATCACCCTTATACCAAAATCAGACAAGGAGACTACAAGAAAAAATTATAGGCCAATATCCCTGATGAACATAGACACAAAGATTCACAACAAAATATTAGCAAACCAAATTCAACAATACATTAAGAGGTTCATATGCCATCATGAAGTGGGATTTATTCTAGAGATGCAAGGATGGTTCAACACCCACAAATCAACCAACATGATACCACATTAAAAAAAATGAAGGGTGAAAATTATATGATCATCTCAATAAATGCAGAAAAAGCATTTGATAAAATTCAACATCCATTTATGATTTTAAAAAACTCTCAACAGGGGCGCCTGGGTGGCACAGCGGTTGGACGTCGACGTCTGCCTTCGACTCAGGGCGTGATCCCGGCGTTATGGGATCAAGCCCCACATCAGGCTCTTCCGCTATGAGCCTGCTTCTTCCTCTCGCACTCCCCCTGCTTGTGTTCCCTCTCTCGCTGGCTGTCTCTATCTCTGTCGAATAAGTAAATAAAATCTTTTAAAAAAAACAAACAAACTCTCAACAAAGTGAATACAGACCATAATATCTCAACATAATAAAGGCCATATATGACAAGTCCACAGCTTACATCATACTCAATGGTGAAAAGCTGAAAGCTTTTCCTCTAAGATCAGGAACAAGGTAAGAAAGCCCATTCTCACCACTTTTATTTAACATACTATTGGAAATTCTAGACAGAGCAATTAGGCAAGAAAAATAAATAAAACGCATCCAAATTGGAAAGGAAGAGATAAAACTGTTTCTATTTGCAGATGAAATGATATTATATGTAGAGGATACTAAAGACCACCGAAAAGCCGTTAGAACTAATAAGTGAATTCAGTAAATTTGCAGGATACAAAATCAATATGCAAAAATCAATTGTGTTTCTATACACTAACAGTGAATTATCAGGATGGGAAATTAAGAAAACAATCCCATTTACAATTGCATCAAAAAGAATAAAATACATAGGAATTAATTTAACCAGTAGATGAAAGACCTCTACACTGAAAACTATAAGACACTGATGAAAGAAATTGAAGGTGACACAAATACATGCTCATGGATTGTTAGAATTAATATTGTTCAAGTGTCCCTACTACCCAACACAATCCACAGACTCAATAATCACATTGAAAAGTTCCAATGGCCTTTTTCACAGAAGTAGATCAGCAATCCCAAATAGACCAAACAATCCCTAAATTTGTATGGAACCGCAAAAGACCCCAAAGAGCCAAAGCAATCTGGAGAAAGAACAAAGCTGGAGGCATCACATCATGGTTCCTGATTTCAAACAATATTATGAAGCTGTAGTAATCAAAATAGTACGATATTAGTATAAAAACAGACACATAGGGGCGCCTGGGTGGCTCAGTCGGTTAAGCGTCTGCCTTTGGCTCAGGTCATGATCCCAGGGTCCTGGAATCGAGTCCCGCATCAGGCTCCCTGCTCAGCAGGGAGCTGGGTTCTCCCTCTCCCCCTGCTGCTCCCCCTGCTTGTGTTCTCTCTCTCTCATTCACTCTCTTTAATAAATAAATACAATCTTAAAAAAAAAAAAAACAGACACATAGACCAACTGAACAGAATAGAGAGCCTAGAAGTAAACCCACACACATATATGGCCAGTTAACTCATGACCGAGAAGCCAGAGTATACAAATGAGGAAATGCTAGTCTCCTCAATAAATGGTATAGGGAAAACTGGACAGCACGTTAAAAAGAAAGAAAACAGACCCCGCTCTTACACCATACACAAAAATCAACTCAAAATGGATGAAAGATTTGAACGTTAAGACCTGAAATCATAAAACTCTTAGAAGAAAACATAGAGGGTAAACTCCTTGACATGGGTCTTGGTGAAGATTTTTTGGATTTGACAACAGAAGCAAAAATAAACAAGTGGGACTACATCAAAAAGCAGAACCTAAGAAGCTTCTGCACAGCGAGGGAACCATTGGCAAAATGAAAAGGCAACCTACCCAGTGGGAGGAAATTTTTGCAAATCACATATTTGATAAAGGATTAATATCCAAAATATATAAAGAACTCATACAACTCAATAGCTAAAACGAAACAAAAACAATTCAATTAAAAATGGGCAGAGGTGGGGCACGTGGGTGGCTCAGTCAGTTAAGCGTCTGCCTTCGACTCAGGTCATGATCCTGGGGTCTCTGCTCAGTGGGGAGCCTGCTTCTCCCTCTCCCCCTGCTCATGCTCACTCGCTCTCTCTCTCTCAAATAAATAAATAAAATCTTTTTAAAAAATGGGCAGAGGAGGGGTGCCTGGCTGGCTCAGTCAGTAGAGCATGCAACTCTTGATCTCAGGGTCGTGAGTTTGAGCCCCATGTTGGGTGTGGAACAACTTAAAAAAATGGGCAGAGGATCTGAATAGACATTTTTCTGAAAAAGACATACAGATAACAAACAGTTTCATGAAAAAGTGCTCAACATCACTCATCATCAAACCACACGAGATATATGAGATATCACCGTACACCTGTTAGAATGGCTATTGTCAAGAAAAACACAACAACAACAAGAAATAGGTGTTGATAAGGACGCGCAGAACAGGAAATGCTGTGTGCCATTGGTGGGAATGTAAATGGGTGACACCACTATGGAAAACAGTATGGAGATTTCTCGAAAGTGTAAAAATAGA
Organism: Ursus maritimus; assembly: GCF_017311325.1. Classification (NCBI taxonomy): domain Eukaryota; kingdom Metazoa; phylum Chordata; class Mammalia; order Carnivora; family Ursidae; genus Ursus; species Ursus maritimus. The sequence continues at coordinate 16,928,449 of NW_024424452.1, read as the reverse complement.
AGTATCACGTGATTCAGCAACTCTACTTCTGGTTTTTATCTGAAGGAAATGAAGACACTAATCTGAAAGATATCTGCCCTGCCATGTTTATTGTAGCATTATTTACAGTAGGCAAGACATGGCAGCAGTCTAAGTGTCCATCAATGGGTGAACAGAAAAAGAAAATATGGTATATATATATATATGGTATACACACACACACACTCAGACCCACACACACACTGGAATATTATTCAGCCATAAAAAAGAAGGAAATCTTGGGGCGCCTGGGTGGCACAGCGGTTAAGCGTCTGCCTTCAGCTCAGGGCGTGATCCCGGCGTTATGGGATCGAGCCCCACGTCAGGCTCCTCTGCTGTGAGCCTGCTTCTTCCTCTCCCACTCCCCCTGCTTGTGTTCCCTCTCTCGCTGGCTGTCTCTATCTCTGTCGAATAAATAAATAAAATCTTTAAAAAAAAAAAAAAGAAGGAAATCTTGCCATTTGTGACGACATGGATGGACCCTGAGGGCATTATGCCAAGTGAAATAAGTCAGAGAGAGAAAGACAAATATTGTATTGGGCTCATTTATCTGTGGACTCTAAAACAGAACAAAACAAAACAAAAAAATGAATTCATCAATACAGAGAACAAATTGGTGTGGGCCAGAGGGGAAGGGAGGAGGGAGTTGGGCAAAATGGGTGAAGGGGGTCAAAAGGTATAAGCTTCCAGGTATAAAATAAGTAAGTCCTGGGATGTAATATACAGTTTGAGGACTATAATTCACACTGCTTTTTGTTTATTTGAAAGTTGGTTGGAGAGTAGCTACTAGAAGAACGTTTGTAACTGCGTCACAATATATGTTAAGTAGGTTATTGTGATCGTTTCTCGATGTATGCAAATATTGATATGCTATATTGATACAAATACATTAGGCTGTACACCTCAAACTAATATAATATTGTATGTCGATTGTGTCTCTATTAAAAAAAAACAACAAAGAACATAGATGATGAGGTAAAATAAAAATGAGAGAAAGAAAATCCGAGCCCAATAAAGGGCTAAGAGAGGGACCAACTTCACATTTGACTTGGAGCTTCCTGGGGCTAACCCTGGAAGGGACGATTTACATGATGAGATCCCTTAGTCAAAAAGGAGGAAACACGGTAGTTAGTTCCTCTGAGGAGTCCGGAACTCACTTCTAAAATTAGTTTTCATGTGAGAACATACCTCATGCCAGTTGATGTCGTGGATGTAATGGCGGATAGACAAGGCATCCGTCATGAGGGAGGGCCTGGGGCTTGGGGTCACACAAACTAGCTTGAAGATGTGCGCCTGGGCACATTTCACTTCAGGGTCTCAGTTTTCCTGCCCCCTCCTTTTCTCAGAGAGAATGTGGAAGTGGGGAGGGGCAGAGGCTGAGGGAGAGAGAGAGAGATTCCCAAGCAGGCTCCACACCCAGCTCAGAGCCCGACTCGGGGCTCCATCTCACGACCCTGAGATCATGACCTGAGCCAAAATCAAGGGTCAGACGCTTAATCGACTGAGCCACCCGGGCGCCCCTTCCTTCCCTTTTAAATGGAAATAAAGGCTCTATGTCACCATGTTATTTAATTTGTTCATTTATTCCACAAATATTTACTGAACGCTAACCATGTGTCAGGCGTAGGATATAGTAATGAACCAAGGCAAATATCACTCCTCTGTCTTCCCGGAGGTGAGACAGACTCTAGAAAAATACATGATGTTAAGTATTGTGGAGGATCATAAAGCAGGAAAGGGGTGACAGGAATTGCACATTTCTATAGGAAGGCCTTTAGAGAAGGTGACATTGGGCAGATACCTGTGGGAAGTGAGGGACCCAACCATGTGATCCCTGCGGAAGGGAATTCCAGGGGAGAGCAAAGCCAAGTCAAAGACCCTTTTTATTTTTTATTTATTTTTTTCCAAAGTTCCTTTTTATTTATTTTTTAAAGGTTTATTTATTTTAGAGGGTGGGGGGAGGGGCAGAGGGAGAGGGAGGGAGAGAATCTCAAGGAGGCTCCCCACTGAGCACGGAGCCTGACGGCTCGATCCCAGGACCCTGAGATCATGACCTGAGCCAAAATCAAGAGTCGGACACTTAACTGACTGAGCCACCCAAGTGCCCCAAGGCCCTTTTTAAAACTGGGTCATGTTTGCTGTCCTTTGAGAACCCCAAGGAGGCCAGTGGCTTGAGGGGAACACACCACAGGTAGAGGGGGGGAGGGGAGGTCAGAGAGGAAACAGGGCCGTATCCTGTGATGTGATCTTAAGGGCTTTTGCTCTGAGGCAAAGGACAGCTGTTGAGGGGCTCTGTCTTTGAAAAGGCCCCTTCTGGCTGCTGCAGGGAATGTGGGGGGACAATGAGGGGCTGGGGGGAAGCAGGGAGGAAGCTCTTGCACCTGGCCAGGACAGAGCCCACTGGGTCTGAAACAGGACGATGGGAGACGTGGAGAGAAGTGGTCAGTTGCCAGACAGCTTTTGAGGTAGAACCGACATATATTATACGGATGTATACATATATCGGATTGTTGAATATATTGGAAGTTTCCTGTATTGGATTTGGGGGTGCAAGAGAGAGGCTCGAGGACAACACCAAGGTTTCGGCCTGACAAACTGTAAGAATGGAATTGCATTTTCTGATATGGGAAGGCTGGGGTGGAGCGGGTTTGGGGGAGAAGATAAAGAGTTTATCTGGGGACATGTTAAGTTTGGGAAGCCTATTAGACACCCACGTGGCGGCATCAAGTGAGCAGTTCTGAGGCTCATAGATTTGGGGGACATCAACATTTGGGTGGTGTGTGTGTTTTTAAGATTTTATTTATTTGTCAGAGAGAGAGAGCACAAGCAGGGGGAACAGCAGGCAGGCCAGGCAACAGGCTCCCCGCTGAGCAGGGAGCCTGATGCGGGACTCGATCCCAGGACCCTGAGATCCTGACCTGAGCCGAAGGCAGACGCTCAGCGACTAAGCCACCCAGGTGTCCCTGGATGGTGTTTAAAGCCATGAGTCTAGACAGGTTCACCGCAAGAGTAAGTGTTAAGAGAAGAGGCCCAGCATTGACATGTGAGATGGGTACTGCTCCCATTACAGGGAAGACCATAGGGGCTCAGAGAGGTTAAGTCTCTTGCCTAAGGACACACAGCTGTGTGTGTAAGGGATCGAAGCTTTGGGGCTTGCTGCCCTGGGCTGGTTGTGATCTACCTTCCACCCCCCAGATCCTCTGCTCTGCTCCACGCCTTAAAGGATCCTTTGTACTCTGGCTTCCACTCGGGTTTGGCTAAAGGTAGGATGGATTGGGGATCAGAGGCAGAGGTCGAGTGAAGACAGGACATTTTTTCCCTGCTCCCTTCCTAATCTGGGTCACAGCTCTGGCAGGGGCTTTGTCTGCATAGCCACGTCTAGCATCTGTCAGGTGGCCCCCTGTGATATCGGGACTCATAATAAGAACTATATATTTGGTCTTCGTCCCTGTGTCTGGCACAGTTCCCCACATCAAACACACACACACACACGCACACACACACACACACACGCAGGCACACGCACACACGCGTGTGCGCGCACACACACGCACGCACGCAGGCACACGCACACACACACGCACGCAGGCACACACACTGGAATTGGTGATCAGGATTTTACCCCGTCCTCTGTATCTCCAGCTTCCCCTAGTTTCAGGGACATCATTCCCTCCCCTCCCCGGACAGTCCAGGGACCGCAGCCGCCCTCCCTGTCATTAGCCCCTGAGCGCGTGCACATTCCTTGTAGGTTCTTTCAACCAACCCCACCTCTACACGAAGTCCTCAGAGTAAAGTCTCTAGAATCGTTTTTGTTTTTTTTAAAGATGTTATTTATTCATTTGACAGAGAGAGAGAGAGCACAAAGTGGGGAGGAGCAGAGGGAGAGGGACAAGCAGACTCTGCACTGAGCCGAGTCCAACGCAGCACTCGATCATCAGACCCTGAGATCAGAGCCTGGGCCAAAACCAAGAGTCAGGCGCTTACCCGACTGAGCCAGCCAGGCGCCTGGGAATTGCTTTTTCTTTTCCTTTCTTTTTTAAGATTTTAATTATTTATTTGAGAGAGAAAGAGAAAGAGAGAGAGCACGAGCAGGGGAAGGGGCAGAGGGAGAAGCAAATTCAGGGGAGGCTGACTCGGGGCTTGATCCCAGGACCCTTGGATCATGACCCCAGCCAAAGGCAGATGCTTAACCGACTGAGCCACTCAGGCACCCCTGCTTTTTCAATATAAGCCTTGGAAAGCTATTTGAATTCATTTTTTTTTTAAAGATTTTATTTATTTATTTATTTATTTGACAGAGAGAGAGGCAGCCAGTAAGAGAAGGAACACAAGCAGGGGGAGCGGGAGAGGAAGAAACAGGCTCCCAGCGGAGGAGCCTGATGGGGGACTCGATCCCAGGACTCTGGGATCACACCCTGGGCCGAAGGCAGACGTTTAACGACTGAGCCACCCAAGCGCCCCAAGCTTTTGAATTCTTAAAACTATGTGCAGTATTATTTTGATAGGAAAAAAAAACCCCATAATTTTAAAATAAAAATGACTTTTAAAAAGAGGAGTTTCCTGGGGCACCTGGGTGGCTCAGCCGTTAAGCGTCTGCCTTCGGCTCAGGTCATGATCCCAGGGTTCTGGGATCGAGACCTGCATGAGGCTCCCTGCTTGGCAGGAAGCCTGCTTCTTCCTCTCCCACTCCCCCTGCTTGTGTTCCCTCTCTCGATGCCTCTCTCTCTGTCAAATAAATAAATAAAATCTTTTTAAAAAAAAACTACTTTAGGAAGTTAGTTTGGAAAACAGCATGGGGGTTCCTCGATAAATTAAAAATAGAATTACCATATGATCCAATAATTCCACCCCCGGGTATTTACCCAAAGAAAATGAAAACACAAAATCAAAAAGATCTATACACCCCTATGTTTACTGCAGCATTATTTACAATAGCCAAGATAGGGAAACAACCCAAATGTCCACTGATAGATGAATGGATAAAGAAGATGTGGTAAGGGGCGCCTGGGTGGCACAGCGGTTAAGCGTCTGCCTTCGGCTCAGGGCATGATCCCGGCGTTATGGGATCGAGCCCCACATCAGGCTCCTCCGCTATGAGCCTGCTTCTTCCTCTCCCACTCCCCCTGCTTGTGTTCCCTCTCTCGCTGGCTATCTCTATCTCTGTCGGATAAATAAATAAAATCTTAAAAAAAAAAAAAGATGTGGTTAAAAAAAAAAAGACAACGAAATATTACTCAGCCATCAAAAAGAATGAAATCTTGCTATTTGCAACCACATGGATGGATCTAGAGTATATTATGCCAAGTGAAATAAATCATAAGAGAAAGACAAATACTATATGATTTCACTCCTATGTGGAATTTAAGAAACAAAATAAATGAACAAAGAAAAGAAAGAGACAAACAGAAAAACAGACTCTTAACTACAGAGAACAAACTGACGGTCACCAGAGGAGAGGTGGGGGCAGATGGGTGAAAGAGGGCTTGGGGATTTAGAGTACGCTGGCCCAAGACATCCCTCCAGTAACCCCCATGCCAGTCACACTGGCCACTCCTTTAGGAAACTCCTTGGGGCACCTGCCTGGACCTGTCAGTGGAGCACGTGACTCTTGATCTCAGGGTTGTGAGTTCAAGCCCCATGTTGGGTGTAGATTCCTTAAAAAGAAAATCTTAAAAAAAATAAAATAAAATAAAAAGGGAACTCCAGAAAGCCCCACTTTCCAGGTAGTGACAGGTTTATACCTGGATAACACTAGTACCCCTCACCCCGTGTTGTCATGTATGTAACATGTATATCGTGTATATACACGCCCATATGTGTAACGCATAACACCCTATGCTATCAGGTAATTAACATGTATATCGCGTATACATCATGTATGTAAAACAGCCTAGAGTCTACGTGCACATTATTAGTGCTTAATAAATTTGGAAGTTTGGACTTCTCCAGTGGACGCCAGGTAGGTGTCACGTATCCAGCCTCCTCATGGATCCCGGATTAGCTGGCAGCCCTAGGATCACAGGGAGCCCATGGCCGGGATATTAAATAGCCAGGCTCTTTCCTCCATCCTGCTCTCCCTTGCCTGCCTCTCGCCCACATGGCTCAAGTGCTCATGAACACGGAGAATAGTGCCCTCTGCTGACCTCTATAGAGAACTTCAGGTACATTGGTGGAAAACGAGAAGCGGCCCACTACTGTCTCTACTGTCTATTGGGTACAAGATGGGGTTGGGTTGGGGGACAGCATAGTGTAATTAAAAAGCTAGACTGGGGCTTCTGACCAGAACGAAGAAACAGGGGCCAGATATACCTGGAGAACAAAGGCAAAAGAAAAAAATTAAATTTCCTTACAACCTACAGCCCATTGACAAGTCTTCAAGACAAGGACTGACCTTCTAGGAACTCAACTTTCTCAATGTTAATACCTTGCTAAGGGCAAAAGGCAACATTAGCTTGACATTAGCCCAACCCCCAGGATCCTGTAAGTCTCTTTTAACATATAAAAATTCCTTTGGAAACTTCCAAGTCTATGACCCACCGATATACATTTGAGGGGTCTCATGACTAAGGTTTTACTAGGCAGTAGTAAATGACCTTTTCCTAAGAACAGCTAGCCCCTCAAGGTTCTGGAAGCCTTGCTTTCAAATTCCTTAGATACTTTCGCTATCCCTAACCCCCTCCCAACCTGAAAGTATATAGTCAGTCACTCCTCACAACCTCAGTGCAGCTCTTTCTGCCCACGGGTCCTGTCCCCAAGCTTTAATAAAACCACCCTCTTTGCACCAAAACACCTCAAGAATTATTTCTTGACCATTCACTCCCAAACATCAATACCTGCTTATCTTAAACAAGAAAAAAGAACTTTCGGTCACTGGACAACAGGCAATGCAGGATGGAGAGCCCTCTGGCTTCCCTGGCTTACTTGCTGGAGAGAATTTCCAGGCTGTCACACAGGAAGAGGGGACGGAAACGGACTCCAGCAGTCTCCCTGGGGTGAGGAGACAGAGTTCCACAGGGAGACTCCCCAGGGCGGAGAGAGAACTCTAGACCCCGGCAGAGGTTGCCACACACCCGCGGGGTAAACAACCCCCAGGGCTCGCACCCGCCCACCAGAGTGAAAAGATCACCAAACCGCCCAGTCTAGTAGAGGACTCGGGAGGGCATTGCCTCAGCAGTGCGGCCATATTAACCCTAGACGGAAGGCTCTTCCGGTCCCGCCTGACGTGTAAAGGCAAAGCCTTGAAAGGATCCAACTGTTTCCAAGGCATTAAGACCCTGCAAACTTTTTGGACGAGTAACAGAACCATTTACAGAACAGAGTTCAAAGGAGGAGATTTTCACCTCTGGTTGAGTGAGGAGGTCAGGAAATCCTCTCCCCAGAAGCCACTGCAAAGCTACACAAGATAAGCGAAACAGCCACTTGAGGGCTCTGAGAGCCGCCAAAGGCCGACTACGATCTGAGAAGTGTAGGGTCTGGAAACCCACTCAATTTTGAGTTAGAACAAAGGGAGTCAAGGGCGTTCTCTCTTGGGGCTCCTCCATCTCTCCCCCTTCCCAGCCTGGGAGGTACAGAGGTTCTACCAAGGTGGGGTGGGCCTGAAGATTGGCAGCTTCACTGCTGAAAGGGGTTTATTTGATTTGGACACATGGACGATGGCCATGCCCCGGATGTTGCTGGAGGAAGCGGCCAGATCAGAGGCAAGTGAGTGTGGAGGGCCAAGGCTCTATTAGCCTGATGTTGTAGTTGTGCTTGAGGCAAGCATACCCCCTGCTGAGGCTGTGGGTGCTTGCTGCGGAGAGAGCTCACGTGATCCTATCCATACACTCTTGGCTAACCCTGGGGCTGCGAGCGAGCGCGGGAGAAAGGAAAGCAGGGGTCATCTTGAAAATGGCCTGAACTCTGTACTCTCCTACCCACACAGAGATCCATTGGTAGAGGACAGAATTCTCCCTGGCTCAAGGTGACAGTACGACCTCTGTTCAATAATTAGCTGACCATAGGGGAGCCTGGGTGGCTCAGTCGGTTATGCGTCTGCCTTTAGGTCAGGTCATGATACCAAGGTCCTGGGATCGAGCCCCATGTCGGGCTTCCTGTTCAGCGGGGAGTCTGCTTCTCCCTCTCTCACTGCTGCTCCCCCTGCTTGTGCTCTCTCTCTTTCTCAAATAAATAAATAAAATCTTTAAAAGAAAATAATGAACTGACCATTACACTACACAGACACAGGGGCATTCCTAGGAATCCAAGCTTAAAAATAAAAACAAGGGGCGCCTGGGTGGCACAGCAGTTAAGCATCTGCCTTCGGCTCAGGGCGTGATCCCGGCGTTCTGGGATCGAGCCCCACATCAGGCTCCTCCGCTATGAGCCTGCTTCTTCCTCTCCCACTCCCCCTGCTTGTGTTCCCTCTCTCACTGGCTATCTCTATCTCTGTCGAATAAATAAATAAAATCTTTTAAAAAAATAAAAATAAAATAAAAAATAAAAACAAGAATTATTTTCAATGGGGCAGAGACATCAGCGGTTCCACCACGGGGGAAGCAGATTTCACAAGTTTGGCCTAGACAAATTATTAAACGAAGAAACAAACAAAAGCCAATGACAACAACAACCTGTAGAGGGCATCAGAATCCAGTCCAAACTCGGGAAACAGGAGTCATCAGTAGAAGCAGTCTCGGAGTGTCTGCAGGGGCTGCATTGAGCAGAGGAAGACTTTGAAGCAGCTATTATAAATACGTTCAAAGAACGAAAATAAAAAGACTCAAAGGAAAGTACGACAACAAAACAAATCATCTTGATAAAGGGATAGAGAAAATGGTTTTGAGAGAGAGAATGGGGGAGGAGCAGAGGGAGAGGGAAACAAGCAGACTCCCAATGTGCAGGGAGCCCAAGGCAGGGCTCGAGCTCACAACCCTAACTGAGATCATGACCTGAGCTGAAATCAGGAGGTGGTCGCTTAACCAACTGAGCCACCCAGCCGCCCAAGAATTTCTTTTTTTTTTTTAAGGAATGCAGTGCTAGTACGTGCTACATCATGGATGAGCCTTCAAAACATTATGCTAATTGAAAGAATCTGGACACATAAGGAAAATATTGGGGTTTTGGTTTTTTGGTTTTGTTTGTTTGTTTGTTTGTTTTAGAGATGGAGGGGAGGGGCAGAGGGAGAGGGAGAGAGAGAATATTAAGCAGGTGTGGAGCCTGACATGGGGCTCGATCTCATGACCCTGAGATCATGACCTGATCCAAAATCAAGAGTGGGCCATTTGACTGATTGAGCCACCCAGGTGCCCCCAAAAGGAAAAATATAGTATGACTCCACTTATATGAGGTACCTAGAATACACAAATTCATACATAGAGACAGAAAAAAACAGGGGTTATCAGGAGCTGGGGGAAGGGAAGGGTGGGAGGTTGTTTAATAGGTACAGAGTTTTTGTTGAGAAATAAATAGTAGATGTACTTAACATTATTGAATTTCACACTTAAAAATGGTTAAAATGGCAGGGCGCCTGGCTGGCTCAGTTGTTGGAGTGTACAACTCCTGATCTCAGGGTTGTAAGATCAAGCCCCACGATGGATGTAGAGGTTACTGAAAAATAAAACCTTTTTTTTTTTAATTGTTAAAATGGCAATAAATAAATAAATAAATAAATAAATAAATAAATAAATTCCAGAGTTGAAAAGTACAGTAATAACTGAAAGTTAAAATTCACTAGAGGGGCACCTGACTGGATCAGTTGGTAAAGCAAGCAACTCTTGAACTTGGGGTTGTATGTTTGAGGCCCAAGTTGGGTGTAGAGATTACTTAAAAACAAAATCTTTAAAAAAATTCACTACAGGGGCTCAACAACAGATTTGAGGCAACAGATGACAGAATCAATGAACATGAAGATGGGTCAATAGAAATTATCCAACCTGAAGGGGGGGAAAGGCAAGAAAAGATGAGTCCTTACTCAGAGATCTGTGGAGCAACATCAGATATACCAACATAAACATAACAGGAGTCCCACTAGGAAAGGAAAAGAGAGAGCAGAAAAAACACTTGAGGAAAAAATTGCAGAGCTTCCAAGCTGAGTTCCACCAGAGTTCCACAGACCAGGATGGTGGCACACCCCATTTTCATGGGAGCAGAATCTCCTGAGCTTGGAAACTTTCCAGACCCCACCCTATGTACTTCTTCATCTGGCTGTTCATCTGGTTATCTGTATTCTTTATAATAACCTTTATAATAAAGTGGGAAACATAAATTAAGACTTAGAGCAATGTAGTGACTTGTCCGGGTTCACACAACTAGTAAGTGGCAGAGATGGAATTGAAAGATGGGACTCTGTGACTGGGAAACTAAACTCTTAACCATTTTGTCACAGTAGATGTCACCACAAGAACTCATAGAGTACTTTATCAGGGAAAAGGGAAAAAAGAGAAACAATGGCCAAAAACTTTCCAAATTTGATGAAAAAATAATCTACACATCCAAGAAGCTCAATGAATGCCATGTAAAGTCAATATAAAGAGATTCACAGTCAGACACATCATAGCCAAACCATCAAAAGAGAAAATAATAAAGAGCAGCAATGAAAAAGACTCGTCGTGTGGGAAGAAGCATCGACACTGATCTACACAAACTTCTCATCTGAAACAACGGAGGCCAGAAGTCAGTAGAATGGCACAGCCAAAGTGCAACAAGCCAAAAATGAAATTAAGAAAGTAACTCCACGAACAACTTTGCGCCAGTAAAATTCAATCACATAGATGAAATGGACAAATGCCTTAAAAATAGCAAATTGCCAAACTCAACTCAAGAAGAAATAGAAAACTTAAATAGCCCCACATATAAAGAAGGAAATTGAATTTGTAGTTAAATCTTCCCATAAAATTAATTGGAGCTCCGTGCCTAAAATAAAAGCATTATTTCTGGAACCAGTACAGACCTCTAGGCACTGAGAGGAAAGGTTTTTCTCTTTCATTCCCGGAAATAGTCTTTCATCATACAATGTTTTTTTATTGTTGTTTTACATGAGCCAACTTTCAAAATATTTGGAAGCAGAAAGGATTCGCTCTCAGGTTTCTCATCATTGCTTTGCTGGTGAACTTAATAAAACCAATTCAGTTCATTCACATTTCCCATATACTGGAGATAATAAATAGAAATATTCAGGGGAAAAAAATTCCTGCAAAGAAAATTCCAGGTACAAATGGCTCCATTGGTAAATGTAGTAATTCTACATAGTAGTAATTCTACATAGATTAAACATTATTTCCATCAAACCCCAACAAGGTTTTTTGAGAAATTGACAAGCTGAGTCTAAAATTTGCATAGAAATACCAAGGACCTAGACTAGCCAAAACAATTTTTAAAAAGAAAAAAGTTAGAGGATGTTCACTACTTGATACACTCACTATAAAGCTACAGTTATCAAGACAGTATGGTATGGGGGGCACCTGGCTGGCTCAGGCAGTAGAACACGCAATTCTTGATCTCAGGGTCATGAGTTTGAGCCCCATGTTGGACTTAGAGATTACTTTTTAAAAAATAAAGAAAAAAAAAAGACACTATGGTATTCATATAGAGATAACCATAGAAGTCAATGGAATAGGGGTGCTTGGGTGGCTCAGTCAGCTGAGTGTCTGACTCTTGATCTCAGTTCAGGTCTTGATCTCAGGGTCATGAGTTCAAGCCCCGTGTATGGAGCCTATTTTAAAAGAGAGAGAGAGAGAAAAAGAGCACCTGGGTGGCTCAGTCAGTTAAATATCTGCCTTCAGCTTGGGTCATAATCCCGGGGTCCTGGGATCGCGTCCCATGTCAGGCTCCCTGCTCAGCAGGGAGTCTGCTTTTCCCTCTCTCTCTCTACTCCTCCATCCCCGCTTGTGTTCTCTCTCTCAAATAAATAAATAAAATCTTAAAAAAAAAAAAGATTCCGGGGCGCCTGGGTAGCGCAGTCGTTAAGCGTCTGCCTTCGGCTCAGGGCGTGATCCCGGCGTTCCGGGATCGAGTCCCACATCAGGCTCCCTGCTCAGCAGGGAGTCTGCTTTTCCCTCTCTCTCTCTACTCCTCCATCCCCGCTTGTGTTCTCTCTGTCAAATAAATAAATAAAATCTTAAAAAAAAAAAAAAAGATTCCAATCAATGGAATAAAATCTGTAATTCAGAAATAGATGAACATGTATGTGGTTAACTGATGCTTTGAAAAGGTGGCAAGGCAATTTTTCAACAGGAGAGAGAATAATCTTCTCTACAAAGGGTGCTGACATAACTGGCTAGCCATAAGCAAAAAAAACGTGTGTACAAAAGTCAACACAAATGAATCATAGATCTAAATGTTAGAGCTGAAACTATAAGACTTACAGAAGAAACAGAAAATGTTTGGGACCCTGAGTTTGATAAAGATTTCTTCAATAGGACACAAAAGGGCACAATTATAAGGGGAAAAAATCAAAAATTAAACTTCATCGAAATTGAAAACTTTCACCCTCCAAAAGACACTGACTAAAAAGAAGTTAAAAGACAAGCCATAGGCAAAGAAATATGTGCAAAATACGTATCTGACAAAGGCCTTGTACCTGAAATGTATATAACTGCTACAAACTCAATAATAATAAAACAAACAACACAATTTTATAATAGACAAAAAAATAGGAACGGGGTGCTTGGCTGGCTCAAACATGTGACTCTCGATCTCAGGGTTGTGAGTTTGAGCCCCACGTTGGGTGTAGAGATTACTTAAAAATAAAATCTTAAAAAAAAAGAATTGGAACGGACATTTCGCCAAATATTCTGGCTGGACTTTGGGATCCCACAGACCCGGGTTCAAATGCTGGCTTTGCCACTTTCAGGCTGTGTGACGTTAGATAGGTCCATTCACTTCACCTCTATGAGCCTCGTTTTTCTCATCAGCAAATGGAGGGAACTTGTAACTAAATAGTGGAGAGTCGAGAAGATTAAACATACTATTCCTAACTTATTTAGATACTTAAGAAATGCCAGATGCCCTTTTCTTCCCTTTCAAATACAGGTAGGTTGAGTTATCTCATTTCAAGCCTGGGAAAAGCCGACATTGTGATTAAGCAAGACAAAGAGGTTGAGACAGAGAAACGTGTCCAAAACAGGGCACTGGAGCTGCCGCCCCTGGGGCTGCAGAGCAGAGATACGTGGGGTAGTCGGTGGAGACCGGAAACCGAAAGCAAGAACAATAGCATCAGAACAGGAAAACCAGAGGCTGCCCAAGCAAATCTCAGGCAGCACGAGCGTCTGCAGTAGGGGTTGCACAGGCTTGTCACATGCCATGTTTACACAGGTAGGAGGGGTCTTACCTATAGGGCAGGCTGGCCCACGCCAGCCTTCTGGAGAACAGGGGGCCTGGTGGAGACAGGGTAGCAGCAGCCCCCACCAGGTCCGAGGGAGATGTGCACTGCGATGGTCCCTTGGAGGGGGCTAAAGCCATCTGGGGGCCGCTGAACCTGCCACAGAAAAGCATACCCTTGAACCTGGGGAGTGGCCGAAAAGGACCAAGGGGCAAGCCTGGCCTCCACGCGCAGTTCAGAAGTGGCTACTGACCGAAAGGAACATCACCTACCCTTAGGCCTCGTGTAAAACATCTCCTTCCAAATCCACCCTTGAAAGACATTCCTCTGGGTGTGAGTGTCCAGAAGGGCTGGGCATCTCCAGGGCTTCAGCTTGGTTTGAGCTGGGAGCAGAATGGAAGGCAAACTGACTGGGAGCCTGGCGTTCAGTGACCCCACCTGCAAAGGAGGGATGGAGCCCGCTAGGTGGGTCTGGAAGGGATGACAGATGTCTCAAAGGCATTAAGCCCCACCCCTCAACTCCATGGGCTTTGTGGAGCCTGACTCTTTGCTTCTTTTAATTCCTTTTTGCCGTCCTCCATGGTCTTTGTCTCCCCCAAAACCCCACAGATCCTCAGGACAGACTGTGACACCCTAAGCCCAGACTCACCTTCTCCCACTCCTGCTAGTCTTCTGGAAAATGGCCTACCAAAGACAAAAGGCTGCATTTCAGAGGTTCTCATGTCCTCGATACAGTGATGACATCTGCAGCTTTGAACTCGAGCCCCCCCTGGAAATTTGCCCATGGCCCCAGGGACACCCCAGTAAGAATGACCCTACCGACCCCTCGGCCCTGCTCCCTGAGGCTCTTGGATCTAGACACCTGTACACTTCCAGGTACCCCTTCTGGGGCAGCAAATAGCCCCACCAGCCCCAAGTTTCTGGTCCTGCTTAAGAGGGGAGTGTCCCACACACGACTAGGAAAGACTTAGCTCATTCCCTATTCATTCATCAACCCTGATCCCCAGTCTCAGGCTAACTGGTGGCGACAGACCAGGAAAAACTGCTCTGGGTATGGCGTCAGGCTTCTGTGCCATTGGGCACAGTGGAAGAAATGCTGACCAACCTGGGGGATGGGGAGTGGGTTGGGAAGCCTTGTAGGAAAAGGGGGCTTCGGACCCAAGTACGACACGCATCTATTAATCAGTCTTTCCCAGATAGAGAAGAGAGAAAGGCATCACTGTCCAGGCCTGGAGAAATGAAAGTGCCCTGTTCTGGGAGGAGGCTGGAGCCTGGAGTCAGGGGAGAGAAGGGAGAAAGAAAGCAAAGGCAACGTGGAGCTGGAGGGGCTGGAGCCAGGCCATGGCGACCTTCTCACCAGCTTCAAGTGTTGAAATTCATCTTGAGGGAAATGGGGCCATTAAACATTTTCAGTAAAAGGGAAGGGACTTGGCCTCCATGATCTTCCTCCCCAAAACCCCGATAACCCACATCAAAGCATGAGAAAAATACCAGACAGAAAAAGGCCACATTTGAGGAATATTTTACAAAATATCTAGTCAATACTCTTTTCCAAAACTGTCCAAGTCAGCAGAAACACGTCTGAGAGACTGTCAGACCAGAGGTTAAGGAGACATGACAATTGTATGTGAAGGGGAATCCCAGAAGAGATTCTAGAACAGACAAGGGACATTGGGGAAAAATGAGTAAAACCCAAAGAAAGTGTGAGGTTTAGTTAATGGTAATAAAGCATATATCATACAGTGGAATATTATTTAACAATAAAAAAGCATAAAGTACTCTGTTATGTGTTACATGGATGATTCTCGAAAACTAGCTAAGTAGAAGTAGACATGGGAGACACAAGAGACCACATGTTCAGGAGTCCATTTGTACGAAATGGCCAGAATAGGCAACTCTACATAGAGACAGGAAGTAGATTAGCAGTTGCCAGGGGCTGGAGGATGAGGAGGGTGGGGAGGGACTGCTGGCGGGTGGGGTTTCTTCTAGGGTACACAAAGATGTTCTAAAATTGGATTGTGATGATGGCTGCACAACGCTATGAATATACTAAAACACCGCCACTGAACTGTACACTTCAGAAGGGTGCGTTACATCTCCATAAAGCGGCTGGTAAAAACGGTCATGTTGGTGCATTAGTTGTAAGGAAGGTACCACTGAGCGCCGTTAGTACGTGAAACTGGCGAGCTCGCTGTACTGCTTGGTACACTTTCTGTAAATCCACAAAACAACTGTAAAATAGAAAAGGCTTAAGAAAAATTACATACGTACGTATGTACACACAGATGTACACGTGCTGTTTTAGGAAAGGCAGGGGAGTTAAGCGCTGATGGGGCGTGAAATAGGGACAAGGCCACAGGGGGACAGGCTGAATGGCTCTACGGGGTTTGTGAGCTTCCTGCTGGGGCTGTAACAACCACAAATTTAGTGGCTTGAAAACACAGACTTTGTCAGGATTCTAGAGGTCAGAAGTCCACACTGGTTTTCACTGGGTTCAAATCCCCAGTAGGGCTGCCTTTGGTCGGGGCTCTGAGAAGACTGTTTTCTTGCCTTCCCCAGCTTCCACGGGCCACTGCATTCCTTGGCATATGGGCCCGTCTTCCATCTTCAAAGCCAGCAGCTCTGTGTAACACCGTCACCTCCCTCTCCTTGACCCTCCTGACTGCCTTCACCTTGTAGGGCCCTTGTGATGACACTTTGTAGGACCACCCACCCTAACAATCCAGAACCACCCCTCCAACTCGTTGATTTAATCACACCTGCAAAGTCTCTTTTGCCACATAAGGTCCCATATTCACAAATTCTGTTGAGGATATGGACAGCTTTGGGGGACCATTATTCTGCCTACAGTGTCATTGGGGAGGTTGGGGCGCCTGGGTGGCTCAGTGGGTTAAGCATCTGACTCTTCATTTCAGTTCAGGTCATAAGCTCAGGGCGCCGAGATCAAGCCCCACGTCGGGCTCTGCATCAGGCTCCATACTGGGTGTGGAGCCTGCTTAAGATTCTCTCTCCTCCCTTCGTCCCTCCCTGCCCAGCTCTCTCAAAAATTTGGAAAAAACAAAAACAAAATGGTGAACACAGGAGGACGCTGTGAGGGGAAGATAGGGTCGGCTCTGGATAGGTGGAGCCTGAGGTGGCCTTGGCCTTCATCTATTCACCAAACACTAAGCACCTCCCCCATCAGTCACTGGGGCTCTAAAGGGGACCGCTGTGTTGCTTCTCACTTCTGAACGTCTCTGGAATCAGGGTGCACCTTTTAATCAATGACATCTTGTAAATGTAATTGGCAAGGGTTTCTTTCTTAAGGACATAGAAAAGACTTGTTAAGAGGCAATGAACACCAAGTCTGGGCTGGCACTAGCACGGACCCGATTATTACAGAAGCTGGAGCCCTCACTGGGGCACCAAGTATCCCTGGCCTGTCCTCGTCTTCCTGCTTCCCAGCCTGGCTCCTTCCACCCAGGGCTCTGGTGCTCAGCAAGCCCGCACCAAACTCCAGCAGAGCCCTGGCCACACGGGCTCAGCTCTGCCACTGCCGCGGCATCCGGGGAGTGGCCCCTTGTTCCAGGCACACCCGAGTCACAGCAGTCATGCCCGGTGTGGTTCTCCACCTGTCCGCACACTGGAATCACCTGGGAGCTTTCAGAAGCCCCAGCCACCAAGCCGCTACTTAGACCAATTCATTTAGAATCCGAGGAGTCATTTTACAGCTCCCCCGAGACTCCAATGTCCAGCCGAGGTAGAAAAGTGGAGGGCTCCACCTCATTTGGTACAAGAGAGAAGAGGCATAAGGCAGCCCTGGGGAGAGGTGGGAGGTGTTAGGTCCAATTATACCTGCCTGTCTCCCTCCCAACCCCACTCCCCAGAATCTCAATTCCTGGAAAGGGATCAGCCCCCTAGTTAACACTCAGTTCCTTCAAGGTACTAGCCCCATACCAGGCACACTGGGGGAGCCCAGGAAATGGAAGCTTCAGGGCCTCAAAGGTACCAAGAAAGGTCTGGGAAAGAAGCCCCTTGGGTCTGGGCCAGCCCTCTGCTTCGCTGTGCAAGCTCCAGGGAGGCACTGCCCCTCTTTGTGTCCGTTCAATGGTTGGCTCAGGTGGCCTTGAAGGGCCTTGAGTTTGCCTTTCCCCTAAGGAGCCTGAGACCCCTGGGGAGCCAATGGATACCAGGCTTCCTACTCACCCCCGACAGACGTCCTAGCCCTTCAAGGCCTAAAATCTCCACTTCTGGTGCTCTATCTTTTACTGGCCGCAAAGATAGACGCTGGGGTTCTAAAAGCCGAAGACCTAAGAACAGCAAAACAGGAAGCCTGCTCCCAGAATACTGGAGAACAGCACGTGAGCAAAGGGATTTTTTACACGGTGCGCACAGTGAAGGTGGGGCCGCCACAGGCCACCTGGGAGCCCTGGCTCTGCCCCAGGAATGGTACACGAAGGTGAGGTGGTTCAAGAGATCAGAAAATCCCAAGAAAGAACTTCATGAGGAAACACTCATGAGGCGAGTCCAAAGGGGCTCCGAAGGGCCTTGGCTTCTGGCCATCAGCACAGCCAAGGCCCTGATATACAACTAAAGGCTTTTATTGGGAAAGGAAAATTGACTGAAAAATGGCCCCCAAAATCCTCACTGCCTGAGGCAGCTGGGGCCTCCTCCAGAGAGTCCAAGAAAGAAGGGGACACCAAACTGGGCCCTCGGCAGGCTCAGGTGTAGAGGTCAAAGTCAATGCGTTTGGAGTTGTAGAACTGTCCACCGGGAGGGTCCAGCTTCCGGCAATAAACACCATCTGCGAAGTAGCCTTCGTTCACCCAGGTCTGCAAGAAGAGAGAGCAGAGCTGGGAAAGGACTGATATGGGGGGTGGGGGGCACAGGAGAAGGAAGGAGGAAGGGGCTTACCTGCATCTGGGTGCTGGTGAAGGGCCCGTACAGCTCAGCATCCCCCGTGTTCTCCCACTTATACTCCCACATCACGTCCACCAGACCATCTCCCGGCAACTCTGCTTCTAAAACAACAGGCAAAGCCATCTGGGCCTCAAGTGCCCTGCCCCCCTCACCCCTCCTCTGCCTTCCAATCTTACCTCCCCTCTGGGTAGGGGTTGGAGTCTCCAGCTCCCCCTCTGCCACTTCCTCAGCAAACATGTCCAGAGAGGGTGGGGGCGTGGGTTCAGGGGGTCCCTGGGTCCGGGACCCCAACCCCTTCAGCCGCATGGCTAACCGTTCCCTTGTCTCCTGATATACACCAAGGTTGCCCCGGGCCACCATCTGGTCAGCCAACCCGGAGAGCCGATCTAACCGCTGGGGGGAACTAGGCCGCCCAGCCCCCTTGCTGCCCCCTTTGCCACCTCCTCCTCGGGCCCCCAGACGCCTCAGTGCCCCAGCCACTGTCTCTCTTGGCAACAGCAGCTCCAGAAGGCCCTCCAGGAGAGCTTGGGCACTCATTGGGGTCTGGCCCAGGCTGTCCTCTTCCTCTGAGTCTGACGGCGGGCGCTGATCAGGTGGCCGCTCCCTGATCTTCACCTATGATATGAAAACAGGGGGGTGTTATCTCCAACAAACTGTGAACAGGGCCCAAGCCCAGCACTTGCTGCCTCCGGGCCCCCGGCCCTGTCAACCCGTGGGCCACACCCAGTCAATGTTGTCCAGCCAGCTGTCTCGGATCTGAGCATCCCGGTTCAGGAAGTAGTTGCCATCGGCATCAAAGTGGCCTTCCTCCATCTCCTCCTGCAGGTTGAAGGGTGTGATCCGCACACCTCCCTCACTGGGGAGTGTGGCTGCTTCCTGACCTGCACCAAAGACACAGGTGTCCCACACTGAGCAAGCGAAAAGAGACAAAAGCCTTCCTTGCCCCACATCCCCCAAAGCTCTATCTGTTCCTCCAGCAGCATCAGTTCTTGGGTTTAGCTCACCTTCCACATCCTCTGAGGCCAGGATGTCATATTTGCTGGACCCCTCATCATCATCGTCCTCCTCATCGCTGTCCAAAGAGTGTTTGCCTTTGAAGCGGCTCCCAGGACCCCCTGCCCCAGTCACAGGATCCACCAGCTGCGAGGAGGAGCCAGCAAGTTGAGAGAGACAGGTTACTATCTATTCCTCAAAGTACCTTAGGTAGGTTTTTCTTCAAAGCCTTCTCTGACTGAAAATTCTCCAAACCCATTTCCCAGAGAACATGGAAAAGCTAGCCCTTTTACCCGTTCTTTGTCCCCACCAGTTTTCTTTCTCTTCTAACTTCTAGTTCCCTTTCCCTCCCCTCACTCCTCCCCACAATGCAGGAGTCTGACCCCCTCACCTTCTTCTTGGGGACACTGATTTCATCCTCATCATCCTCATCTCCCACGCCTTGGAAAGTCACTTTCCTCTTTGGCATGACTGCACAGAGGGGCCTTCCCCAAGCTGAGCCGAGGTGAAAGGGTGCTCGTTAAAGGAACTGGGCGAGGCTACTCACCGCCGAAGGGCCCCCAACACAACAAATAATCACCTGGTACGCACTAGATCCAGCTTGGGAGGAGAGGGAGCACAGAATCAGGGGCCGAAAGGAAAGTTGGCAGCCAGGAGGCCCCCGGGACTTGGTATGGTCCAAAAGAGTTGCTGGAGACCGGCCGGAGAGGCGGACGCGCGGAGGGGCTTCCCACGGGCAACCCCCACCCTTGACGAAAGGAGACAGGTTCCCCCCACAGGCACCCCCCATTCCTGGCCCCCGCAGTCCTGGGTGCGACGGGGCTCCGCGGTTTGACACCCGCTCCTACACCCCCAGCTCCCTCAGAGCCCGCGGGGCCCGGGCGGACCCAGGACCTGGCCTCCGGGCCGCCCCTCTCCTCCTCGCGCCGAACTCCCAACTCTGCGGGGTAACCCCCAACTGTCTTGGGCTAAGTGTACAAATCAGACGGGCGGCAGAACCGCGAGGGTTCGAGGGGCCCCACCCGCGCGCGCTCACCTAAGGATCCACAGGAGGCGGAGAGGAAAGAAAAAGAGAGAGGTTTTCACCAGGGCTACGTCCGGGGCACCGGCCGCCATCACCCGGAAGAGAACTGCGGAAGGCGCCAGAGAAAGCCGGAAGTGGCTTCACTCGAGTTAGAGGACTAAGTGGAGAAACGGGCGGAAGTGCGCACTGAGCGGGGAAGACCACCCCGCCCTTGCCAGAATGACGTGAGCAGTGTGGGGCGACAATGGCGAGAACAGGAGACGTATGAACACCTAGACCCTGATCAGACGAGAGGGTTGGCCGGATGCGGTTTCGACTCCCTCGTATAGCAGTTAGAGGCTCTGGGGAGAACGTGGAGCGCAGTCTACTTAAAGGGAAGCCCAGGACCGTGATGGAGGACCAAAGTGGGACAGTGGGTTTCGGCCTGTTTCCCTTTCCAGGGTTGAGTCACCCTTCCCCAGGATTGGCCAAGAGCTTTTTGCCCCTCACCATCTCCTTGGGAATCCTGCCTTTCCACTCAGGGTCCAGTTCTGTCCACTTCTAGGTGCGGCCTTGCTCTTCCCCTCCGAGGAGAGGCCCGGTTCTGATGGCCCGCCTGGAGGCCGCGGAGGGCTCTGGAGGCGTTCACCGAACCCAGCTCTCTTTAGGACCCAGGGGAAGTCACCTACCCCACGCCTAACCCCTGGGCTAGTTCCTGGTTTCTGAGGTGGCAAGAGCCATCACCGGAAAGGTGACGGTGATACCTGTGCCCAGTACCCAGGCCAGAAGTCTCTTGTGCCCTGATATCAGGTAGGCCTGGAAAAGGAAAACAGTGCCTCTCTCGAACCACAGCCGCAGGCAAATAGGAGCCCAGGCCGGCGGTCCCTGCCCTGGGTCTGTAAACTGGCACAAGGGGCAGAGCTGGTGGTGGGAGGTGTGGGTCCCAGTGCTGTGGGGGCAAGACCTCTACCTCTTGAGGACAGTGTCTTAAATCCCACTGGACTAGGACCATCCCTCCTCTCTCCTGCCCCCAGGGTTTGCTCCTAGATTGGACTACCATGAAACTGCACCAAAAATCCGTGCTCAGTTTCTTCCGTGGATGCAGAACACAGGCTCCAGACCGGGAGGGCATCTTGCTAAAGAAGGGAGCCCGAAATACCAGCTATCAACGCCGCTGGTTCATCCTCCGGGGAAACCTCCTCTTCTACCTGGAGAACCAGGCAGACCACACACCCCTGGGCATCATTCTCTTGGAAAACTGTCAGGTGGAGCCACGCCTTGGGGCCACAGAACCCTATGCCTTTACCATCCTGACCTCCAGGGTTGAGGGCACAGGTGGGCGTGCCTACAAGCTGGCAGCAGAAAACCAGGAAGAGCTGGAAGCCTGGCTGTGGGCGCTGGCTGGGGCGAGCTGGAGGCGGCTGGTGGTGCTACTACCCCCCCTGGAGGCCCAGTACCGGGAGCTGTGCCAGGCAGCTGGCCAAGAGCCCAGCTCGCCCCCAGAGGTCGGTGGCTTCCTAGCTGCCCTCAGTACCCCCTCCAGCTTCCAGGAGTTGCACGAGCACTTTGGGAAGGAGATCCGGGTGCTGCAGGTGGTACGTAGAAGGCCCCAGGCCAGTGACAGTGGAAGCAGCAGATCCCCGGCAGAGGAGGAGCAGGAGCTCGGCAGTTGTTGATGAGTGACTGAAAGACGGACCAAAGGCCAAGAGGTACCTTCCTGCCAAGACCAGCCAGCTGCTTCAGTAGACACCCAGATGCCGGCCTGCTCCATTGTTTCCCACCCCCTGCCCAGTCCTTATTCTAACCCCCATCATCAAATAACAAAGCAGGAGACAGGCCCAGGTACAACAGCAGGTTCTTTTCTGATTCTTCAAAGCGCCGCACAGGGTGGGAATAGAGACAGAAGAGAATGTAAACATTGGGTTCCACCTCCTGGAGCTCAAGGGAAGACCCCTTCCCCAGATAGGGGCCGGAGGGGAAACAAGGTGAAAGATGGGGACCCTGGTGGAGACAAAGCAGTAGAAGCCTGAGAATACACAGGAAGGTGGGTGAAGAGGAAAGACAGCAAGGAGGATGGCAGGTGGGGAGAGGGGGGACATTCCCTGTTCCAGTGCATGTCCCCTTAAATAAAAGAGTGCAAGAACATTGTGGAAGGAAAACTAAAGGAAAGAAGATAGAGCGAACACCCCCACCCTGGACCCACCAGGTCCTCTGTACATAATTACAACACAGAGATGTCCAGAAGTAGAGCGAGGAGAGCCTTGGCCCCCAGGCAGGAAGAGGGGGAGACCGGCAGAGCTGAAGAAGGGAAAAAGGAACCCAGCTCCACTCATGGATAAGGGGAGCAACTGGTGTAAGAATCTGAAAACTGCTGATTCCCATCGCCAAGTCACCCCTGAGGTGACAAAAGGCCAATCAGGACTGCACCTGGGCAGGACCCCAGAGGGAATTGGGGCAGGAGTGACAGAGACCCCAGCTGGGCCTAACTGGAGGTGAGGGGCTCCAGACTTGTTCACGGCTGCCCCGAGGAAAGGCAGCTGCCCCGTGCACTCACTGTCCCAGCTGTGTAGGGATCAGCAGCTGGCAAGGAGTTGGGGAGCCAAACCGCTTTCCCCAGAAAGAGTGACAGCCTGCCCAAGAAGCTTGGGGCAGCACCCCAGGCCAGGCCTGCTCTTGACTGAGGAAAAAAGAGGGAGGCCATGCAGTCCAGCCCCGAGACAGAGGTCAGAAGTAAGCATCCTGCCGGGCCTCAGATGCCGAGGACCTGTCCCCACCATCCTGGGGGGCTGGGGGCCCATCGGCCTTTCGACGCAGCGAGAGCTTCCTGCCTTGGGCCTTCTTTTCCTGCTTCTGTCGTTCCTTCTCCTGCTTCTGTTGCTCCTTCTCCTGCTCTTTTTCCCACTTCTGCCGCTCCTTCTCTTGCTTTTCCCGTTCTTTCTCCTGTTTCTGCCGCTCCTTCTCACGTTCCTTTTCCTGTTTCTGCCGCTCCTTCTCCTGCCTTCGAGTCTCCTTGCTGGAACCCAGCGGGGTGCTGTTGCCAGTAGGCGAAGGAAGGGATGGATGCAGTCCCTCAGCGGTGACCACAGGCCCTGGGGCAGGCCCAGCACTGGCCCTGCGGGCAGGAGGGGGTGGAGAGGGGGCCCCCCCAGCTGCCCGGGAACCTCGGCTCTTGAGGCCAGGGAGGCTAAGAAGGCTGGAGGAGGGGCCCAGGGGTGGCTGCTGCCGCCGCCGCTCCTCTGCAGCTCCCCCCGGGTTTCCCGCCACTTCTTGAGCTGGGCCGCGTTCTCTCGCTCAATCAGTGCTTCTGTCACCGGGAGGGTGGTCACCTAGACCAAGAAGGAATGGGTAGCAGAATGAAGGGGAGGGTGAAGGGCAGGGTGGGACGGGCTGAAGCAGGTGCGGGTGGACTCCGGCCGCGGCCTACCTCATGCACCAGGAAGTCCTCCTGCATGCACTGCTGGGGCAGGTTGCGCAGCTGCTCCATGGTCTCGTACATGCCCTGGCAGGAGCGCAGCTTCTCCACCGAGCCCAGCGTGTGCCGCAGCAGCACCAGCGCCACCCGGAAGATGATCTTGACGCCTGCAAGGGCAGAGAAATGACAGCATGGGCGATCAGGGCTGGGATCGCAGCCCGTCCCATGTAGAAGGGCCTCACAGGCCCTATCCCTGTCTTACTGCCATCCTCACAGATGAGGAAACGGAGGCCCCACGGAGATGAGCTGCCATGGGTTTCAGGTTCCTGGGAGGGAGCGTAGGCGCCAGGTTGATGGCAGAGCCAAGACCAGGCCCCAGTTTCTCCAGCCCCCGGACTGCATACAGGGAAGCCTAGGCCCCAGACGTACCTTCTGGCAGCAGCCCCCTCTGTGGCAGCCACCGTGGAAACCCCAGACCCCTCATGGCCTGAATGGCTCCAGAAGTACCTTCACAGAAGAACATATCCCAGACACGCAGCACTGACGCCCAGGGCAGGGTGCGGGCGAAGATGCACATGAACCACTCGGTCATGTAGAGCACGGGGTCAATGCGCTGCCGCCGCAGGTGCCGGTGTGCCAGTGGGGAGGCCCGGCGCAAGAGCGCGAAGAAGATTTCTCCGTCCAACTGAATGGCCTCCTGCAGGTGGGAGAAGCAGTGAGAAGAGGCCTTTGGTGACCCCCTTGGGGTAGCACTGTCCCTAGGAGGGGATCCTCACCTCGGTGGGAGAGGCCCAGAGCACAGGGACAAAAGGGCAGCAGGTGGGACAGGACAAGGACCTCCCTGCAGCCTTGGGTGCACCCAGCCTTCAGACACTCACCAGCCCTGCACTGTAGTAACCGGGGAGGTACTTGTCGCAGATCTGCACCAGGCACCAAAAAGCTTGCTGAGGAGGGCAAGAACAACGGGGGAGGGATGGGACCTGAGAAACAGGGAGCAGAGCGCTCCCCCATCACCACGGCAGGCCAAGGTCCTCCCAGGCCCTCCCCAACCAGGACCGGGGTATGCGGACCTCAGCAGGCATGTGCATGAGCAGCACGGCAGCCACTGGGGCCTGGGCCTGGCAGTAGCCCTCATCAGGCCGGTAGATCGTGTAGGCCTTCAGGATTCGGTACAGGTCCTGTTGCCTGTGGGTATTGGACAAGATCATGAGGGCAATCACAGGAGCTGAGGGCTCTCTGCCCCAAACTAAGCCTGCTCCCCCTAACCAACCCCCTTCCAGACCCCTCCTAGATCCAGTTCCAGATTAACCTCAGAGCTTCACCACCACACACCTCCACTGAAGTTCCTGGTGCTGCCCATCAGGGTGAAGCGACAGACTCCAACCATAGCCAAAGCATTCCAGGCTCAGCCTTCCACCCTTGCCTGCACACTCCACATGCTTCCTACCCGTTCCCCCACACCGGCTGTGTTCTCTCTCCCTCCTTCATCTGCCACCATGCCATATCCTTCAAGGTCACCTTCTTCCGGAAGCTTTCACTGCCCGCAGCAACAGCCCTCCTGTCGCACTGTCTGAATGCTTTTAGCGCCCCGGAGCAGGGGCTCTCCCGGGGCAGGGCCCGCCTCATCTGCCTCACTGGATTGAATCAGGTCCCCGCCACCATGTCCTGGGCCCTGGTTCTTGGTGGGCCCTGGTTCTTGGTGAAGGCTGGGGAAGCCAGCTGTGCCTCAAACCTTTCTGTCTCTGCATCCAAAAGAATAAAAGCTCTGCCCTAGAACTGCACCTCTTTCTGGAGGCTGCCCCATGTCTGGGAATTCCATTCAGTCAGCCCCACATTGGAAAAGAGAGCTCTTCATCACTCCCCATGGCTAATCACCACATCTTCTCAACACTACCTCTTGAATTTCATTCAGGCCTGTTCCTTTTCTCTGCCTCCACAGCCATTCCGTAGCTCAGACCTTCATTTCTTACCCAGAAAAAAGTAAAAAATGACCCCCTCTATCTGAAAATGCAGTCACTGAAGTGTGATCTGCACTTGTGCTTTATCTGCATACCTCCCCGCTTTTTTTCACTTAGTATTTTTTCTCCACTTTGCAACAGCATCCATGAACTGTCAGGTTGGATGCACTAGTTATTTTACCCAATACGTATTAAAGTAGACAGGTAATTCCCACAAGCTCCCATGCTTCATTCACCTACCTACATGCATGTGTCCCTGCTTCCTCCCCCGTTGCTGTGGGTGAAATGTCTGTGGTCCTTGCCAAACACAACCTTTCCACTTGGGCACGGCACCCCATCCACTCTCACCTCACGGGCCATCACCCCAGCAAGCCTCCCACCTCTCCTGCATCATCAGTTTTTCTCTCCCTACTAGATCATTCCCATTGGCATACCAACATCTGTTCTTTCCTCTTGCTTAAAAAAATAGTCTCTTGACCACCACCCTTCCCCCTCCAAACACCACACCATTTCTCTCCTTACCTACTCAGCAAAACTTCAGGGTACAGGCTCGCTGTCATCAAGCTCTT
The DNA here is from genome assembly GCF_017311325.1 of Ursus maritimus. NCBI lineage: Eukaryota > Metazoa > Chordata > Mammalia > Carnivora > Ursidae > Ursus > Ursus maritimus. The sequence continues at coordinate 16,902,303 of NW_024424452.1, read as the reverse complement.
CCATTCTGCAGTCAGGCTTTAACCCACTGCCCCGTGCAAAACTGCCCTCATCAAGGTCACCAATGACCTCCACTGCGCTGAGTCCCGAGGTCAATCTGCAGACTTGACTTTACTTGACCCACCAGCAGTTATTTCATACAGCTGGTCCTGAAACCCCTCTTCAATTTGCTTCCAGAAATCACACTGCCCTGGTTTCCCTTCTACCTCTCCAGCTTCTGCTTCTAGTCTCCCTTGCAGGTTCGTTCTCATCTTTCCATTCTTGAAACGCTGGAGCTGCTCAATCTTTGACCTTGCTGCTTTGATGACCTCACCCAGTCCCATGGGTGAGATTTAGTCCCACCTAGAGGCTGACAATGCTCAATCTCCAGCTTACCTTCACTTTAAACTTCTCCCCAAATTCCAGACTTGCATATAGCATACATCCAACTTATCTGACATCTTCATCTGGACATCTAATTAGTATTTCAAACCTCACATTCCAAAACTGAGCTCCTGATGTACCCCTCTAACTTCCTTTTTCCCATTTTCCCCATCCACATCAGTACATAACAATTCCATTTTTCTAGTTTCTCAGGCCCAAAACCTTAAGAGTCAGCCTTAATTGCACTCTTACTCTCGCTCACTCCTTCTCCCTCTCTCTCACACACTCCACATCTAATCCGTTGGCAAATCCTTTTGACTCTACCTTCAGAAATACCCAGAACCCAACCACTTCTCCCCATAGTTCCACGGCTACCATTCTGGTTTATCTATCATGGTCTCTCTCCTAGATTATGGAAATGGTCTCCTCACAGGTCTCTCTGCTTCTGTCCTTGTCTCCTTATAGTCTATTCTCAGCACAGCAGCCAGAATGACCCTTTTAAAACACAAATCAGATCAGATCACTTGTAGCCCCATCTCCATTCTCACTCTCTACTCCCCTTTCTTGCTTTAAACTCCTCTTTCATACTTACCACCATTTCACAGGCAACATACTTTTCCTTCTTTGTCTTATTTATGTATTGTCTATCCCCACTAAAATGTAATAAGCCCCATAAGGGCAGGAATTTTTGTCTCTTGTTAACTGCTGTCATCTTTGGCTAGACCAGTGCCTGGCAGATAGCAGGTATTAAGTATTTGCTGAAAAGATGAACCAACTGATGAAAAAAAGTCCACCTGAGAGCCACCTAATACCATCTTGCATACTACTAAGGACTGACAGATACACATCTCAGGGAAGCCGGGTATATAGAACAAAAGTACAAATGCCTTGGAACAGTTTTTAAAGGACCTTGGTGACCTGGCCCTAAACTGCTTTTCCAGCCTCAGCTCTACCCAACCGCACATCCCAGACAGAACTTACATAACACTGGCCAGGAAAAACCTGCCTCCTGCTCTGCTCCCGTCTATCCTTCAAAACCCAGTTCAAATGCGACCTCTTCAATAAGTCGTAGGGCCTCCCATCCCCCCTGCAGCAGCCCCCCAGCCCCAAGTCAGAATCTCCCTCCCAGGACGCTTCCTTCAATATGGCTTGACACTCAATCCATTAAAGACCACTCTCCTAGAAGCCCTGGAGAGCAAGAACTGCTTTCAACCCAGCCCTGTATCCACTTGGAGCCTTCTACCAATGTTTGCTGCCTGACCCATGTGGTCAGGCCATCTTACCCATGCCCCCCTCGAGCAGCAAACATCTCATGGAAAGGGAACTGGCGGTGCAGGTCCTTCTCAATCACATCCAGCCACTTGGGGTCCCCAGGCGCCCGTTCCAGCTCCTGCAGCGGGACAGCAGGGATTATCTCAGGATCTGGGGGGACTGATGATACCCTTCACACCATGTCACAACCCCATACCCTGGACATACCTCAAACTTGCCAGGGTTCTGCTCCAGGAGTTCCTTGCTATTGGACAGGTACTGCCAGGCCTTGGCTCTGAGGGAAGAGGGGATCCCCTTCCGGCAGCGCAGCTTCACCTAAGACAGAATGGCAGGCAGGCCAGCAGCTTCAGGGGCTGGCAGAGCCTCCAGGCTTTCCCCAGCAGTCCTCAGGCTTCCTGGCACACCCCTCACACATCCCATTGGCTTGACTCCACTGGACCTGGCCTGGCCTTCTATCTTTAAAGCTACTCCTCCCCCTAGGCCCAAGTACCGCCTGCCCCCAATGTGGTCTAGAGAGCAAATACTAACATGGCTTCCCTGGAGCACATGAGCCCTCCCTGCCCCCTTCCCAACCTGTCCATCGCCCTGCCCACCACTCAGCCTTCCAAACCTTCTGGAAACGCCGTGACAGCCACTTATCCCAGTTACTGAACATCTCCAGCCATTTGAGCTCCCGCTGCCGAGCCACATCTACAGGAATGGAGCTCTCTCTGCAGGATGAAGGGAGTATGGAAGGGGTCAGTAGCGGTAGTGTACAACATGGATTGCTGGTGGAACTGAAGCAGGCCACCCCCCCCCCGTTTCAAAATGAGAGACTGGACGTAAAAGCATTTTGTGAGCTACCAAATATCAGGACATCTGGCCACTTAGCCATCCAAGTGCCTAGCTCATCACACTGAAAGGACTTCTCTTTGGAAGGAATCTCTGGTGTTCTCATGTTGGATCTCTATACATGTTGGGTGTGTTCAAATCCTGCTTATGGCACATACAAGTTTGGGGAGAGGGTACAGAATATTTAAAAACCCCACTTCGCATTAGACCTGGGTCCAAGTTCTAGCTTTACCACTTATTCATTGTGTGACCTTGGGCAAGTCACTGAATTCCTCTAGCCTCAATTTCCGCATTCGTAAGACGGAGAAGTTACAGGAGATAACAAATGGCAAGTGCTCAGTAATGGCAAGTATTACCCATAAAATGAAACACAGAACCAATATATCTCTCTGCCTCCCTAGAAGGAACGGAGTTTCCTCCTATCAGACTCTTGAGATCTCCCAGGCCATCTGCAATCCCCTCCACCTCCTTCTCCCTGAAATCACCCTAGATTCCCAAGCAAATGAAGTCTTCCTTGCACTGTTTGCCCATTGTTCTGTCACAGCCTCACACTCAAGATGCCCCATGAGTCTTTAAACAGTTACTTGTAGGAGCTAGTACCAGGAGGTGAGTGGAATGGAAGAAAGAGCTTGAGTTTCCAGACAGACCTGAGCTCAAATCCCAGTTCCACCCATTAGAAGCTGGGGGATCTTGGCAAGTGATAACCTGACTCTCTTCCTTTTCTATAAAAAAGGGATGTCACCACCTACATCACAAAGTTATGAGAGGGCTATTGAGAAACCACATAAGGACTGGTAAATGGAAGGTCTCATTAAATACTAGTTTCTTTTGTCTTAGAAGCCCCTTAAACACCTCTCATTAATTTCTAGCATAAGTCAGTTCCAAACTCTACTAAGGATCAGGAAGAATAAGATAATATCTTTCCTGCCCTCAAGAAGGTCACAAGCTTGCAGGGGAGATAATTGCAATGTGGTATGGGAAATGCAATGATAAAAATGCACAGAAGAGGCACTGACTGGAGTAGGGGCAGTGGATATCAGAAAAGGCTTCCTGGAGGAGGAGACATCTGAGTTATAAGCCATGAAGGACTGAACAGAACACACTGAGACAAGAAGGGGGAGAAAGGCATTCCTGGCAGGTGGGAGTATAAAGGGGGAAAGACTACAATCCGTTCAACAGGACCACAGTACTAAGTGCACGGCGAGGAGTGGTGAGACAGAAGACCAGAAAGACTGGCAAAGCCAGATACTAAGGAGCCTATCTGCAGAATAAAGCATTTGAGACTTTATCCTGTGGCCAGTGGGGAGCCACTACAAGCTTTTAACGTAACATGTGCCTCAGTTAGTCTTGCCTCAGAAGTATCCAACACAGAAGATAGATTTTAGAGGGACAAAATTACAAAGCATAGAAGTAGCAACCAGCACGGTGCCTGGCACACAAGAGGGGCTCACTAAAATCCAACTCAATCCAAGTTCCTTAGGGCGGTGTGGTACTGAGGAGAAAGTTGGTCACACAGATCCAGATGTGAGTGGGGCAATTCGCTCAACTGCCTCAATCCTGTTTCTTCACCTATAAATTGGGTACGACAATGCCTCCTCCGTGCATGGGAAAATACCAAGGTCAAACTTCAGATGCCTTCCTAAGACCATGAATGTTGGTGCTTAATCAAAGGTTCTCTGTTTTTTTTGTTAGATTATAAAACATGCTTAGAACATCCTCCCAAGTGTCCCCCCCAACCCCAGGCAGGTGCCCCCCACCCAACACACACATACACAATTAAATCCTACCCATTCTTCAGCATTCGGACCAGCCTCAGCTGACTTCGGAGTGGGCAAAAGACACCTTTCCTAGGTGCTCACAAAATCCTGTGATGATCTCAAGGCTAAACCTTACATATATCGAAACCAACTCTTAAAGTATTTGTTTCTCCCTCTAGATGATGGGCGCCTTGAAACAACTATTTTATCCCTAGTACCCAGGGCAAGGTCTGGCACCTGGGTGCTCAGGTGATGCTGTAGGTTGAACTGACCAGCAGGTTAAAAGGGTACAGGAATATTGCGCAGGATCCAGAGAGAGGGAAGGAAGAAGTCAGAGGCAATCGCACTCCTACATCAGGAGTGACTCAGGCCCCTGGAGGGAACTAGGAAAGAGTAAGCCGGGCTGGGGAGATGAGGAAATGGGGAAGAGGCCTCCCCCAACCCCTTTCCTTCAGTAAGAACACAAGACTGCCCTTCTCTGTTTTGCAGAGGAGCCTTGGCTTCAGGGTCTCCCCTCCATCAACCAGACTTCCCCCTCTCACCGCCCCATCAGACCTAGGGCTACGGGGGAGGGGAGACGCCTCCATCCCTCCCAGACTCCTTCCACTTCAGGGACCAATGAACTCTACCAGAATGCCTGCCCCGCCAGGTCTCCAGAATATCTGGCCCATAGCTGGAGTTTCACATCAAGGACCTGGGACGACCTTAGGTATCATGTCATTCAAACTTTCACTTTATAGAGAAGGAAACTGAGGCACGGAAATAGGGAAGAAAGCTCAAGGGCACACAACACACTAAAAGCAAAGCTCAGACCCACAACTCCTGACACCTGGTCTGAAACTCTAACATGAAAGTGCCATCAAAACCTCAGGATGCTCTAAGCACCACAGGGATCACCAAGAATCTCACTCCTGCTGGAGCCACTCCCCTGGAGCCTCAGAGGAGGCTGGGCTGCCGGAGTCTGGGCAAGGTGTATCATTTCCTCCTCCCCAACCTCTGCTTCCCTGAAGCAGTGCCACTGGGTGCCCACTGGGTACTCACAGACTGCCCGAATACTGGCTGCCCCCAAGGAAGCCATACTTGTCCGTCTTGCGCAGGGCCAGCCCATTTATCTCTGAGTCTGAGCCCATGGAGCTCACATCATCTGCCAAGGACTCCAAGGTCCCAGACATGAGGCTTACGGAGTCCAAGTAGCTCAGAGTGTCCGGGGCCTGCCCTCGAGGCCCAGAGATGCCCGGTCCCAGGCTAGACGTGGAGCCTAGGTCCTGAGAGTTTTCAGCAGGCTCCGGAGCTGGGGTGACCGTCACGACAGCTACCAGAGCCTCACATGTCCCTGAAGGGCCCGGGCCAGGCCCTGAGGGGTCCTCGGGAGCCTGTGCAGTTGATGCTGATGTTGCCGCTGCAGCTCCATGTCCACTTGTCACCTGTCCTGCTGTCACTGCTGCAACCCGCGCAGTCACTCCTGAGGCAACTGTGGTTCCCGGCTTGGGGGCAAGCGGGGGTTTGGCGGTCAGAGCCCCAGGAGCTGTTCTGGAAGGGGTCCTGGTGGGGGTCCCGGTGGGGGTACCTGGTCCAGGAGCGGGGGAGGTTCTAGCCTCCTCCGTCTTCGGAGAGTCTGCCCCGGGGCCCAAAGCCATGGACATCTCGGCTCCTGCCACTGCCCCGGGCACCGGGGGTTCTGAGCCAGGAGAGACCTGCGCCCTCGCGGCTTCGGGTGAGGCCTCCAGCGTCAGCACCACCACTGTGCTGCTCGTGACGGTCGAGGCTGGGGCCGCGGCCGGGGCCGAGGTCTGGGCGAGCCCCGGTACCCAGGCGGGCAGCGCCTCCCCGGGGGCCACCAGGGTGACCGGGGCCGATGTGGCCGTGGTCACTGGCGGCCCCGGAGCCACCACCACGACGGGTCCGGCCCTGGAGCCGCGGGGCGGCGGCGAGGGGGCCGCGGGGGCGCCATGACGGCGCGGCGGGGCCACCAGGGGCGCCGGGCCCGTCTCCATGGCCGCGGGCCTCCCCTCACATCCCCCCGCCGGGGCGGCCGCAGAAGGCGCCGCCCCTCAGGCCGCTCCGCGCCGCCCGCCAAGGAAGGGGAGAAGGCTAAGGGCGCGGCCTGGCGCGCGTCGGGGACGGGGGCGGCGCGCGGGCAGCTGCCCGGCGCGCGGAGGCGTGGCAGGAATCCCGGGGCGCCAGGAGCGGGGGTCCCCCTTGCGCCCTCTCACCCCTGGCGCTCTCTCGCCGCCGCCCCCTCCCTCCTGCTTCAGGCGAGCGGCCGACCTCGCGCCTGCGCACATGCCCCAGCGCCGGCTAAGCGGCCAGCGTTTCGGCGTTTCACGCCTGCGCGCGGGCAGTCCCATCGCGCTCCTTTTTTCTCCCGCCTCGTCAGAGTGTTTGGACGAATAATAGGAGAGAGGGAACTGGGTTTCTGCCAATCGTTGGAAGGGTGGGTGGAGTTGGAGGTGGGAAGGGGCTGGGTAATTTGGAAAGAGGAAATGGAGAAGGCGGAGGCGCCCCAATGAGAGGGCGAGTGAAGGCAGGAGGAGGTGGAACGAAAGAGATAACTAATAGAAAAGCGGGAAGCTGAACCTCCTGGCCAATAAAAATGGCTGGAGAGTGAATGACCACGGAAGGAGGCGGGTTCTGCGCGAGAAGAGGCGAGCCTGGCCAATGGAAACAGTAAAAAGGGAGCCAATGAAAAGGGGGAGTAGGCGGAGGTCAAGTTGACAGACAGCGGTGTCTCTTTGGGCAGTGACAGACAGCATCCGCAGTCAATAGGAAGAGCTGAGGAATTCTTTAGGTCTCCCAAGAAGGTCAAGAAGGAATGACAGCTGGCTGGNNNCTGCCAGTAGGCGGTGCCAGCCCAGGGATATCGGTGACAACCGGAGACAAGCGCAGGAGGGGGTGACAGTTGGGGACAGCGCCGAGAGGGGGCGGGGGCCAGGGACATTAAAGCAGCCCTTAGCCAATAAGAGCGCCGCGCTGCTTTGCTTGAGTCCTTTTTGGGCTGCCATTCTCTCTCTCTCCCCCACCTTAAGTAGGCTCCACAGCCAAGGTGGGGCTTGAACTCACGACCCTGAGATGGAGAGCCGCATGCCCTACCGACTAAACCAGCGAAGCGCCCCCTGGTCTCCCATTCTCCATCCAGAGCCGCCTCACTCTGATGGTCTGTGGGACCCCATCACAGATCCAGTGCCCTGATCAAGTACTCTCAACCTCCACTCTGTCTCTAATTTTCATCTCAGCTTGCAACCAACCTCAACACTCAAAGCCCAGACGACTATAACCAGAGCCCCCAAATCATCTAAGGGACCCATCTCCCTGGATCTTCCATTTCCGATGGGAATCCCAAGCCCTAAGTCCCTTTCCTCAGCCCCTCTCCCCTCTATATATCCCAGCTCCTCCCCAGAATCCAGGATCTAATTCTCATCCCCTGAGTGCCTCCCCCATTCTAGTGGGTATCCTAGACCCCAAACCATGAATTCCCAGTAGCACAAACTCCCATATCTGTGTTCTTATTCTTTGGGGGACCCGGGACCTGTCCCATCAACTCCTCTCCCATCACAGCCACACCTCTCTGTACTCCTCATTTTCTGCTAAGAAAGCAGACCCCAATCTCATGAGCCCCCAGGCTACCACAGATCACAAACACAAAATCCTGATTTTAGGAGTCCCTCCTCTCTCTGACCCCCGTCCCTTTGGGCCTCAGGGTTAGAGGCCCCCCAACTTCCATACAGAGTCCACCATCCTGAAGTTTCAGTCAGGCCTAGCTCCCAATGTCCCAGGTCCTCCTTGGTTTCTGAGTTCTCTTAGGCTACTGGCTCCCAGCTCAGACCCAGATCCTGTGTCCGAGTTACAGCTACAGCTCCTTCTCCTCGATTTCCCCACTTTCCATTTGACCCAAGCTATCTGAGCACTTTCCCCCTTCCCCTCTTTGGAGTTTTTCTCCCCTCCCAGAACCCAGGATTAAGTGGGCTCCTCCCTGGGCCTAGACCCCCATGGTAACCGTATAAGGTGAGACAGCTGTCGATTGAGGCAGGGAGGGGCCAGTGTAGGAGGCCAAGGGCAGCTGCTAAGTTTAGGGTGGCTCCTTCTCTCTTCTTAGAGACAACAGGTGGCTGGGCCCCAGTGCCCAGAAAAGAAAATGTCTTAGAGGCTTTGGCATGAGGCTGGAGGAGGGCAAAAGGAGGAGGCACCTTCCTCAGGACACCGGGTCCTAGAGGGAGCAAGAGAAGGAGGAGATGGGTGTCCTTGCCAACCTTGGCCTCCTGGGGCTTCCTCAGCCACTATTTCCCCAGGAGAGGGTACCTCAAAATCACACAGTCAGCCAAGCTGGTTCTTGCCCAGAATGGAAAAAGGGGCCACTGGCACCATCTCATCCACCTGGGAGGAGGTGACCCACTAGCGTCCCCCTTGGTGCTTTGATACCAAGATTGCAAGACCCTCCAATCTCTGGTCTCCGGCCTGCACCCTCTGCTCCAGCCCCATCACCATTCTGGCAACCCGATTTTTTACTTCTCCAGGACTTTGTCCATCTGTGCTCTCTGAACAGCATGCCTGCCCCTCCACTTTCACCAGACTCACTTCTCCTGGCCTTCATAAAGTCATCTCCATACCCCCACACGGGGCTGCTATGCCCTCTACTTTTGCGCTCTTTTTTTTTTTTTAAAGATTTTATTTATTTATTTTGACAGAGAGAGACAGCCAGCGAGAGAGGGAACACAAGCAGGGGGTGTGGGAGAGGAAGAAGCAGGCTCCCAGCGGAGGAGCCCGATGTGGGACTCGATCCTGGAACGCCAGGATCAGGCCCTGAGCCGAAGGCAGCCGCCTAACGACTGCGCTACCCAGGCGCCCCTCTACTTTTGCGCTCTTGATCAGCTGTTATGTCATTTCCTGCCTTTATCTTGTCTCCACAGCTAAGCTGTAAGTCCACCAAGGCAAGGCATAAATATTAATTGTAGTGATTATATTTCACTAAACTGTTTCCAAATAGTGTTCATATCCACAAGTTTTGTGGGATGGGGAAAACAAGTCCCAGGGAGTTGAAGCACACAGCCCAAGATCTGCTCCAGGCTGTCTAGCCTCTTTCTACCTGGTCATTCCATCCTTGGCATCTTTTCTTGAAACCTCCTCCCTGCCCCCACCAAAGGGGATGGAGAAGACCTTCTTGATTCTTCGGCTTCCCTAGACAGCTGTCTGTCTCCCTTTCAACTCTGCCACCACCCCACACGCATACATACACTTGACTGTGAACTTCACAATAGGAGTGGGGGACTGTGCTTGCCAAGGGACACCCATGAAGCATAGCCCAGTGCCTGGCATACTTAAGTGCTCAGTCATTTTACTGGCTTTAAATCTGGAGGGGCGCCTGGCTGGCTTAGTTGGTAGAGCCTGCAGTTCTTGATTTCTGGGTTGTAAGTTTGAGCCCCACGTTGGGTGTAGAGATTACTTAAAAATAAAAAAATCTTTTTAAAAAAATACAAATAAATAGAAACATAAAAATGTTAATTTCAAAATAAGGGATGTGTTTTAGGGGCGCCTGGGTGGCACAGCGGTTAAGCGTCTGCCTTCGGCTCAGGGCGTGATCCCGGCGTTGTGGGATCGAGCCCCACATCAGGCTCCTCCGCTATGAGCCTGCTTCTTCCTCTCCCACTCCCCCTGTTTGTGTTCCCTCTCTCGCTGGCTGTCTCTGTCTCTGTCGAATAGATAAATAATAAAAAAAAAATAATAAGGGATGTGTTTTATATAAATAACTAAATCTGGACCCACCCCACTTAGGGGTACAGGGGCCTGGTTAATTTTTTTCCCAGTACTATGCCTCTGTTTGGGTCCTCTCTGAACTCTGGCACATTCGAACCCCCTTTCGGGAAAGAGAACATCCCTTCCTGCCCAGGTCCTAGTGAGACATGCATCCCAAGACCCACTCCCTCCTCCCTCCCTGGGCTCCAGCTGCTGCTGGCCCTCCAAGAAAGGAGAGGCCCTGAGCCGGGCTATTTTGGTATCTGGGGTGGGCCCCCACAGGGCTAAGGTTACCCTGGTATGTTGAGGGCTCCCTGGGGCAGGACTATATAACCCCAGAGGGACCGCCACAGGCTGACTCTGCTCCTTTCCAGCCAGAGCCACTGCTTGCCCCCAGGAGACTGAAGACATGGTGAGTGGGAATCCCCCAGCCCCTACCCAGATCCCTCAGACCTCAAAGCAGACTCACTTTTTAAAAGAAAGTAGCTGATTCCCAGTCCAGTAAGAGTAAACAGATGAATCCTCCTTTTCATGGCATTGCTAATGAGGAGCGTACAGAACGATGGCCTAAATGACCCAACCAAGGATCATCTGCCCAGACTCTCCACTCGCAGGAGACCCATCCCTCTCAAAGCATGCTCCATACCTTCCTGCACTCCCTCTTCCTAAAACCCTCTGGGACCAGTCAGGCAAGGATTCCAACTCCCATTTTATAAACAAGAAAGCAGAGGTTCAGATAGGGTGAATGAGTAGATCAGGGTCCCACTGCAAGTCTGGGACTCAGAAGAGGCAAGCTCTGGGCACTGAGAAAGGGACTTGTTGAGGAGTCCCACTTGTTGGGAAGGATGGAGGATAGAAATTTGGGGATGCAACCAAAGCAAGGCCCCCCAGCAAAGAGGTTATAAGGAGGGAAAAGCCTAGAACCAGAAGAGTTGCTTTAGAAAAATGACTCAAAAGACCCTGAATCTAATCAATTGCCTCCAGAGTGGAGGAGGGATTGGCCCATGGACCCCTTTGCCCATCCCTCCTCCTCCCTCCCCCCAGGCACCCAAGAAGGCCAAGAGAAGGGCAGTGGCAGAGGGCGGAAGCTCCAATGTCTTCTCCATGTTTGACCAGACTCAGATCCAGGAGTTCAAGGAGGTGAGTAAGGGGAGAAGGGAGACTGAAGACTGACCAAAGGCACCCCCCTGCCGCCCTTCCCCCCAACACCCCCTCCCTGGAATGTGCACCTGTTTGGGGGGAGGGGAAGGGCTTAGAACTCCTTGCTCCCCTCCCCATTTGGCATGCAAGAGAACAGCTGGCTGGGGGCCAGAATCTGATCTGCTGGGGTAGGGATGATGAAGCCTGGCCATGGGGGACCCAACCCCTCCCTGCCCCTGCCTTCCACAGGCCTTCACCGTCATTGACCAGAACCGTGATGGCATTATCGACAAGGAAGATCTGCGGGACACCTTCGCAGCCATGGGTGAGCCCCTTATCCCACCCATAAAGATTCAAGGCTGCAGAGTACTGGGAATTCAGAAGCCTTGGGTTTCAGCCCTGTTGGCTCCACCCTGGGCCTCAGTCCGCCCCGACAACAAATGGGTGGGAGGATCTGAATTTATGGGAAGGATCCACCCTTGGCCACAGGACCCCACTCCAGCTTCCCCCACCCTACTCTAGGGCGTCTCAATGTGAAGAATGAGGAGCTAGATGCCATGATGAAGGAAGCCAGCGGTCCCATCAACTTCACCGTCTTCCTGACCATGTTTGGAGAGAAGCTCAAAGGTGAATGAAGTGTCCTGGGTCTAAGCCCCCAGCTGCCCTTCCCCAGACCTTTCAGGGACAGACCCTTCAGGGATCCTTCAGCTTCACCGGCCTTCTGATCTTCCAGGTGCCGACCCTGAGGACGTGATCACTGGAGCCTTCAAGGTCCTGGACCCTGAGGGGAAGGGCACCATCAAGAAGCAGTTGTAAGTGACCCTCTCCAGCTGCTCACATGCAGAAAGCCTCCTTAAATTCTTCTTTTTTTAAGTTTTGTGTTTTTTTTTTTAAGATTTTATTTTGGGGGCGGACAGAGGGAAAGGGAGAAGCAGCCTCCCCACTGAACAGGGAGCCCGATGCGGGGCTCAATCCCAGGACCCCGGGATCATGACTTGGGCCGAAGGCGGCTGATTAACCGACTTAACCCTGGTCCCCAAGCCTCCTTAAATTCTTACCAAAGCTTAGGTATAAGGGAGGGGATAAGGGAAAAATTGGGACTGTGGAAATGGGCGATAGGATTACATTTTCACAGCACATATGGGAGGGGAAGAGCAAAAGCGGGGAGGCCAGACTGTTTGGGCGACCAGTGAGGGATCTAGAGTGACTTCGGTTTTCAAGTTGATACTAGGAATGGCAACCAGGATGAGGTGGGAGGGAGTGGAAAGGAACCACGAAGCCCAATCTCAACTCCCCATATGTCACCTCTCTCCAGCCTGGAGGAGCTGCTTACCACGCAGTGTGACCGCTTCTCCCAGGAAGAGGTGAGCGGGGGAAGGTCTGGGAGAAGCAGAGGGAGGGGGCAGGGGAGCATAGTGAACCTGTAGGAGACGCCCCTGAATCTTTCCCCAGATCAGGAACATGTGGGCAGCCTTCCCCCCTGACGTGGGAGGCAACGTAGACTACAAGAACATCTGCTACGTCATCACGCATGGCGACGCCAAGGACCAGGAGTAAGGGACCCTCTTAGGCCTCTGCTGGCCAACGCCTTGCTGCCAGTCCGACCCCCACCCCGACTCTAATAAAATTAAACTGGTCTTTGTTTCTTAGCGGTGGCACCTTCAGTGCGTTTGTGGGAGGGGTACTTAGGTGGGACGCGGGGCCGAAGCGCTGGCTGGCAGGAAGCCAGCGCCCAACAAATGAGTGAGTAATTAATGACCGAAGGTCTGGGTGGGGCGGTTCCGTTCCACCCGCTACACCCCCCACTTATTCCCGCTGGGAAAGGAAGACTCGCGTGCCCTCAGGAAAACTGTTTATTATTATTATTATTATTATTATTATTATTATTATTAAAGATTTACCCATTTATTTATTTGAGAGAGCGCGCGAGCAAGGAGAGGGACAGAGGGAGGGGGAGAGAGAAAATCTCTAGCGGACTCCCCGCTGAGCAGGCAGCCCAAGGCCGCTAGATCCCAAACCCTGAGATCGTGACCTGCGCCGAAATCAAGAGTCCCACACTGTAACCGACTGAGCCACCTAGGAGCTCTGGAACTGTTTTTATTGAAGTCACAACTTGGGTGAAGAGCGGCGGGGTGGGGGCAGGGGGCGGGGCTGGAGGCTGGGGCGGGGCCGGGGTGGGGCGGGGCCGAAGGCGGGGCTACAGACTGGGGACTGGGAGAACCTGTGAGCCCCTGAGCCCTTGCGGGGCGGACCTCTCAGGCTGGGGCTCCAGGATTGGACAGGAGACCGACTGAAGGCGGAGCCGAAGTAAAGCAGGGCGAGGCGGGGTCCTCAGAGAGCTTCCGACTGCTCTCCCTGAGTCTGGCTCTGCTGCATCTGGGCCTGCATCTTCTCCAGCATCTCTTGCATGCGGCGCAGCTGTAAGGGACAAGATTGTAGGCGTGGGATCGGGGAGGCCAGAGAGGGACTTCGAAGAGGACTTGGGGCTTTGTGGGGAGGACGAGGAGCGAGGCAGTGGCTCACCTCTTCATCTTTCTCGCGGATCAACTTCTCGGTCTCGGCCAGAGGCAGCATGGGCAGCGGGATCTCTGTGGCGCTCTGGCGGGAGAGCTTACTAGGAGGCGGGGGAAGAGGGACAGGAATCAAGGGCGGGACCCTCGGTTGTGGGTCGCAGAAGCGGAGCAGGGCGTGGGGCGAGGCTGGGGTCTAGCAGGCAGGGCCATGTCCTTTCAATGCCATAAGCAAAGTGGATGGGGAAAGATTCTGGGAGAGTGGTCTGGATAGTGAAGGCCGGGTCGGGACAGTGAGGGTCCGGCCTTGGGAGCCCCTGGGACTCAGGTCGGGCTCTCACCTGCGGCTGGCTCGATCACGAGCCCCAGGGCGGGCCAGGCTCTGTAGGCAGCGCGCCCGGTAGCCCTCGTAGAGCAGATCGTGGGTCACCTCCTTCAGGTCCTGCAGGTGTGTCTGCACCAGCATCCGTCGCAGGTTCAGGAAGTCGCAGTGATGTGGGTTCTCCACTGAGGGGCGTACCGGCGAGCGTCAGGGAGCTTTGGGTCCAGCCCTACCGGCCAGCTCGGGTCTGCCCGGAGTCCTGCCCCCGCTTTAGGTGAGGGTCTGCAGTCCAAGGACCCCTCTTTTGGCCCTTAGGACCCCCGGGACCAGAGATCGCCCTGATTTCATATATTGGGTGCGGTTGACTCAGAGGCGTTCTGGGCTCCCTGTTGGCCTCAGAACGCGTGCCCAACTTACTCACCCTCCACGGTACCCCAGGAGTAGCGGCGTCCCCTCACGGGACGGGTCCCGCCATCCCTCACGACCTCGCAGGAACCAACGACTGCGAAAGGGATGCTTTCCTGGAGGACAGGAGTCAGGGATCACCATTGGACCCCCCTTGGCAGAAACCTCCTCCTCAGCCTCCCCCTCCACATCCGCCTCCCCTGCTTCTTTGCCCCTTCCTCCTTCGCCTCTGCACCTTCATCTCCGCATCCTGCCTCTTGAAGTCTTCATCTTCATCAGAGTCACAGTCGGGGAACTGGTAGATGTTGATTTCCTCCTCTTTCAACTGCTCGCGGATCTGGGAACAGACATGCACAGAGGGAGAGAAACACAGAGGCTGTGAGTAGCAGACATCGCGTGGCTGGACACAGTGAGATGCAGGTTCCAGGTGGCCAGAGACAAAAAGGAAGAGGTGAAAGACAGAGATGGTAACATACAGGAGGCCCCAAACCAAAATCTCAGAGGGGCGCCTGGCTGGCTCAATCAGTAGAGCATGTGACTCTTGATCTGGGGGTTGTGAGTTTGAGCCCCACATTGGGTGTAAGATTACTTAAAACCCTGGGGCACCTGGGTGGCTCAGTGGATTTAGCATTCAACTTGATTTCAGCTCACATCTTGATTTCAGGATCATGAGTTCAAGCCCCTTGTTGGACTCCGAGCTGGGTGTGGAGCCTACTTAAAAAATAAATAAAAATTTGGGGCACTTGGGTGGCTCAGTTGGTAAGCGTCTGCCTTTGGCTCAGGTCATGATCCCAGGGTCCTGGGATCGAGTCCCACATCCAGCTCCCTGCTCAGCGGGGAGCCTGCTTCTCCCTCCCACTCCCCCGCTTGTGTTCCCTCTCTTGCTGTCTCTCTCTCTGTCAAATAAATAAATGAAATCTTTAAAAAAATAAATAGAAATTAAAAATAAATAAATAAAAATAAAATCTTCTTAAAAATATCTCTGACAATGAGAGAGATATAGATGGTAAAAAAGAGACAAAGACACCCTAACAGGGACGGCCAAGGCCTGGAAAGATAGTAAGATGAGGCAGAAACCAAAGGCCCAGGAGAGGAAAACCTAAGCAGAAACAGTAGGAGAAGCCTCTGAGGTTACCAGACGGGTCATTATCCTGGGGCTGCAGGGATATCAAGAGTCATCATGTCTTTGCCACCACCCTCAGACAGGCCTTAGCCAAGCATCCAGTCCAGGGATTTTATTCCGAGCCTCCGGGGACATGGCTCCTTCGGCCAGCTTACTGCCCACCTTCCTCGGAAACTTTCTCCCACAGTGTAGCTTGACACATTATGCTTCCGAAAGGCGATCCCAGGATCAAAGAAGTCAAAGCTGAGTTCAGGTTTGATACCGACTTCTGGCTTCATGTAGGACCAAAGATCAGAGGTCACCAGACATACCTTCTGCTTGAGGGCCTGGGTTTCCTTAGGCATCAGGGCGTCTGCTTTGCCAATGACTGGGATGATGTTGACTTTTTCGTGCACTGCCCGGAGGAAGGCCACATCTAGGGGCCGGAGCCTGCACGGAGTGCTAGGTCAGGGCTCAGCCTGAGGCCACAGAAACCCTCCCCACCCCTCCTCAAAGACCCCCACCCCCCAGGGAGTCCCCCAGACCCTCGGCCGAAGGGGGAGATGAAGTAGAGGCAGCAGTGGACACGGGAATCCTGAATGTTCTTCCGGTTCAGGCCACTCTCATCCCTGAGATACTGCTCAAATTGCTCCTCAATGAAACGCACCACGGGCAGCCAGCTGGGGCGCGGGGCAAGAGAGTAGGGTCAGAGATGAGGGGCCACAGGGCGGGGGAGGGGCCAAGGCTAACCAGGACTGTGGGCATGGGAACTAGTTTCTGGGGCTCCCACCAAAGTCATCAAAGGCGATTGGCAGGGTGTTGGTCAGGTGTTGGAAAGCACGGGGCACGCTGGGCCACATGGCCACCAGAAATGGGTCCCACCTTCTGGGCAGGGCAGGGGCAGAGAAGACCAGCCCTGGAGCTGACCCCTCAGTCTTCACAGAGTAGCCACATCGGGAAGCTTAGTCCCCGCTCCTTCCCCTGCTCCTCACCAGTCCGAGCAATCCACGGAGTCCCCAAAGCCAGGTGTGTCCACCAGGGTCAGCTTCACCTTAATGCCCCCCTCCTCGATCTCCACGCCCCGGCGCTCAATGGTCAGCGTTTGTGTCAAGCGAGCTGTGGGGACGGGGAGAGGTCAGGGAGCTGAGTAGGGGTCTGAGCCAGGACTATTTGCTTCTCAGAATCACAGTTGCCCCCACCCATTTTTCAGGGGAGTCTCAGAGGAAAACAGTGAGCTGCCCAGAAAGTCCCCCAGAAAGTCAGGAGAGACCCAGATGAAAAGAAAAGAGTGCAGTGTGGGGATGGGAGAGACAGAGTCCCTGGAGAGGACAGGAGGGTCTCACCACTGGCCTCTGGCAGTTGCCGGTCCTCATAGAGATTGGTGAGGAACAGGCTGTTGATGAGGGTAGATTTTCCCAGGCCTGACTCCCCTGTAGACAGGACAGACCCACCCCACCTGGTCAGGTGAGGAGACAGCCAGGGTCTCTGGAGGAAGCCTCCCCCTCCAACCAGTCCCCTGTCCAAAACCCATCAGACCTGCGACCATGAGTGTGAAGTCAAAGCCCTTCTTGACGGACTTGCGGTGCAGCTGGTTGGGGAGGGCGGCGAAACCCACATACTCCTTGTCCTGTTGGTGGGGGGCAGACAGTATGAGGCCGCTGGGAGCAGGAGGCAGGGCCCCCAAGATAACCTGACCGTGTGGGCGAGGGGAAGTCAGCCTACTGTGGGTCGACCTGGGCCTGGCTACTCTGGGGGTTGGGGGCTGAGGACAGAGACGCCTGTGTTCTGGGGCAGAAGAACTCACCATGGCCCTGCTAGCTGTCGCTGCACCTGCTGTCTCTACCCACTTCCTCTGGTGGGACAGGAAGTTGAGTGTGGCAAATAAGGGGGCGGGCAATGTAGGAAGCTGAGATGCTCGAACTGGTGGGGAAAACCAAGACCAAGAATACCTGGAGTTCTCACTTCCTGGATCCCTTTGGCTATCCCCCCCATGGGAAGCTTCAACACCTCAGTTCTCTGCACACCTTTTTTTTTTTTTTAAGATTTTATTTATTTATGTGACAGAGAGACAGCCAGCGAGAGAGGGAACACAGCAGGGGAGTGGGAGAGGAAGAAGGAGGCTCCCAGCGGAGGAGCCTGATGTGGGACTTGATCCCGGAACGCTAGGATCACGCCCTGAGCCGAAGGCAGACGCTTAACAACTGCGTGACCCAGGCGCCCCTCTGCACACCTTTATTCCAAGCCCCCACTGTAGCCCCATCACCCTGGTGGGAGATGGGGTGTAGGCAGAGAGAAAGGAAGCAGATTGGTGTCTCTTGCAAGTGAAATGAAGGCTTTGACTGGGATGGTTTAAAAAAAAAAAAAGTTCCCAGGGTCTAAGTGGACCACAAGTCATAATAGGATTAGGGGTGGAAAGGGCCATCAATTTTCCTTACCAGCTCATGCAACTGATTCTTTTTCTTTTTGTCATGCAATTAATTCTTTTTTTTTTTTAGGATTTTATTTGTTCATTTGGGAGAGAGAGTGAGCACATTCGCTCAGCACATGAGTAGGGGAGGAGGGGGGAAATGGAGGGGTAGAGGGAGAGAGAGAAGCAGACTCCCAGCTGATCAGGGAGCCCACCTTGGGGCTCGATCCCAGGACCCAAAGATCATGACCTGAGCTGTAGGTAGATGCTTAAACAACTGAGCCACCCAGACGTCCCTACATGCAATTGATTCTTAAAAGGACTTCAAGTCTTTGGACACCACTGTCAGTGAGAACTTCCTTTAGAATCCTGACCAGAGGGCACCTGGGTGGCTCAGTCGTTAAGCATCTGCCTTCAGCTCAGGGCGTGATCCTGGAGTTCTGGGATCGAGTCCCACATCGGGCTCCCTGTCCTGCTGGGAGCCTACTTCTTCCTCTCCCACTTCCCCTGCTTGTGTTCCCTCTCTCGCTGGCTATCTCTCTGTCAAATAAATAAATAAAATCTTTAAAAAAAAAAAAAAGAATCCTGACCAAGGCAGTCCCCTGCTCTAGCCCCTTCAGGGGCTTCCCAGTAACTTCAGAATTAAGTCTGAGTTCTGGCCTGGCAGCCAGAGCCTTCCACATCTGGCCTCATCACCCATCCCTCACTCATCCTTGGAGAGTGCCCACATCCTTCACTCTGCCCACATTGAGCTTTTCCTTCTGTTCTTCCAGATCCTTCAAGGGTTTGATTCAAAGATCTCTTCTTTCTCCTCTAGGAAATCTTGCCCAACGACCCCAGGCACCGTCATTTTCCCTCCTCCAAACTCTCTAACACCTTCCACAGATCTCTCCCCAATGTTTGCATTTGTCTATCTGTCCATCTTTTCTACTGGCTGATCTGAGGTCATGGACCACGTCCTCTTCATTTCTATATCCTCAGCGTCTTGCCCAGGGCCTGCCACAAAGCAGGGGCCAATCAATAATATGCTAGATGAATGTGAGCATGACGTGATGAGTGAATGAAGTTGGTCAGGGCCCAAGGCTAGCAGAACACGTGAAAGGAGCCTTGCTTTAAAGCAGAAAGCTGGGGCGCCTGGGTGGCACAGTGGTTGGGCGTCTGCCTTCGGCTCAGGGCGTGATCCTGGCGTTCTGGGATCGAGCCCCACATCAGGCTCCTCTGCTGGGAGCCTGCTTCTTCCTCTCCCACTCCCCCTGCTGTGTTCCCTCTCTCGCTGGCTGTCTGTCTCTCTGTCCAATAAATAAATAAAATCTTAAAAAAAAAAAAGCAGAAAGCTCTGCAAACCTCAGTTCTCCCACTTACTACGGGACCTTGGGCGAGTCATTTGACCTCTCTAAACTCCACTTTCCTCATGGTAAAATGAAATACACACATTTCCACTTGATTATCAGGACTCCGAGTCGTTTCAGATGAAATGACCTTTGCAGTCAAGCAGCCGTATACACAAACCCTGGCTTTAGCCTGTATGAACTGAATCACTCCATCCTCGTTTTCTTTCTCCACTCCTTGTGGTTCTATTTATTATTGCCCTGTTAGCCCCTGTTGTGGACTCAACTGTATTCCCCCCGCCTCCCCGCCAAAATTCATGCACTGGAGCTCTAACCGTCCATGTGACTGTATTTGGAAATAGGGCCCTTAAGAAGGTAACTGAGGTGAAAGGAAGTCATAAGGGTGGAACTCTGATCCAATAGTCTGGTGTGAAGGGACACCTGTGATCTCTGCACAGGCCCAGAGGAAAGGCCATGTGATCCCATGAGGACACAGCGAGAAGGTGGCTGTCTGCGACCCAAGGAGTCTGGAAACCAACCCTGCTGGCACCGTGAGCTTGGACTTCCAGTCTCCAGAACTATGAGAAAATCAATGTCTATTGTTCAAGACTCCCAGCCTGTGGAAGTTTTTTTTTTTAAAGATTTTATTTATTTATTTGACAGAGAGAGAGACAGCCAGCGAGAGAGGGAACACAAGCAGGGGGAGTGGGAGAGGAAGAAGCAGGCTCATAGCGGAACAGCCTGATGTGGGGCTCGATCCCACAACGCCGGGATCACGCCCTGAGCCGAAGGCAGACGCTTAACCGCTGTGCCACCCAGGCGCCCCCAGCCTGTGGAATTTTGTTACTGCAGCCGGAGCAGACTAGTACAGCCTCGTAGCTCACTCCCATCCCCCACCCCTCAGGCGACCACCGTAATGTGCTTTGTATGTAATTTTTTGGTTTGTACACATTTTGGAAAATGTGTAGCATACAGGGCATGTTTAAACAAATGGTTATATATATTTGAACATATATTTGTTAACTTTTTCATCCAGCTTCTGTTTCTTAAAAACTTTTTTGGGAACGCCCTGGGGGCTCAGTCGGTTAAGCGGTTAAGCATCCGTCTTCAGCTCAGGTCATGACCCCCGGGTCCTGGGATGGGGTCCTGTATCCGGCTCCAGGCTCAGCAGAGTCTGCTTCTCCCTCTGTCTGCCGCTCCCCCTGCTTGTGCACTCTCTCTCTCTCACACACAAATAAATAAATAAAATCTTTAAAAAATTTAAATTTAAATTTAAAAAACTTATAAAAAGCTTAAAAAAAAATAATCTATACCCCCAACGTGGGGCTCGAACCCATGACTGTGAAATCAAGTGCGGCACGCTCCTCTGACTGAGCCTGCTGGGCGCCCCGTTCAGCACTCGTTTTAAGATCCCTCTATGTGGCCCCGTGTATATCTTGTCATTACTCAAACTCATTTCTATAACTGTCCCCTTCACGTAACCTTGGACCTGAAGTCCAGGACCTCTCTGGGCTTTACTTTCTTTATCTATCAAATGGCATTGGAATCTCCTGCCACCTGAGACTCCGAAGTTGGGCAAGAGTCAGAGGATTATAGAGACATCGTGATTAAGAGATGTGTGATCTTGGGGGGGGCATCTTTTACTTCTCTGTGACTTCATTTCTTTATCTGTTAAATGTTAAATTAATTCTATCTCTCAGGGTCACAATGGGGATAACATGGTCTAATACACATAAAGCGCTTCGTTCAGTATCTAGCGTATGAGATGAGCTCCCACAGAACTCCAGTTGTTGCTCGAGTCCCTTGAGCGGAGAGCCGTGACAGTGCCACCTTCGCAAACCTAGTGACGGCTCCTTGCTGAGGACCCAGACGGTGA
The DNA here is from genome assembly GCF_017311325.1 of Ursus maritimus. NCBI lineage: Eukaryota > Metazoa > Chordata > Mammalia > Carnivora > Ursidae > Ursus > Ursus maritimus. The sequence goes on along the minus strand of NW_024424452.1, from coordinate 16,881,265 downwards.
ATCAGTCAGGGTTTTGGCGCTCTGGGGACACAGAGACAGCCACCAGTTAAGTGTGCCAGAGAGCACTGGTGCTAAAAATGTCGTGCAGCAAGGAGATAAACAGAGGACTTCAAGACGCCGAGGGAAGGGATAATTATACCCCTCCTCACTCCACCGCAGCCCTTCCTCCTACATTTCTTATCAAGCTGAGCAGGCCTAAGGTCTTAATTAAAACTCTGAGCTCCTCCCCCCTTGCGCTGTCCAAGTAGGTTTGACCCATGACCAACAGGGGTTTAAATTGTGCAGGGAGGGGGGGTGTTAGGGTGGGGGGACACTTATATGGAGATTTTTTTCAATAAATACAGTACTATAAAGGTATTTTCTCTTATGATTTTCTTTCTTTAATTACTTATTTATTATTTTAAAAATTTTGTTTATTCTTTAAAAGATTTCATTTATTATTTATTTGAGAGGGAGAGAGCAGAAGAGCACGAGCGGGGGAGGGGCAGAGGGAACCGGGCAAGCCGACTCTGGGCTGATGGGGGCGCAGAACCCAGGATTGGATCCCAGGATCCCAAGATCATGACCTGAGCCAAAGTCAGATGCTTAACTAGCTAAGCCACCCAGGCAACCCTCTCTCATCATTTCCTTTTTCTTTTTTTTTTTTAAGATTTTATTTATTCATTTGAGAGAGAGAGAGAGAAAATGAGCAGGGGGAGGGGCAGAGGGAACCGGGCAAGCCGACTCTGGGCTGATGGGGGCGCAGAACCCAGGATTGGATCCCAGGATCCCAAGATCATGACCTGAGCCAAAGTCAGATGCTTAACTAGCTAAGCCACCCAGGCAACCCTCTCTCATCATTTCCTTTTTCTTTTTTTTTTTTTTTAAAGATTTTATTTATTTATTTGACAGAGAGCCAGTGAGAGAGGGAACACAAGCAGGAGGAGTGGGAGAAGAAGAAGCAGGCGCCCAGCGGAGGAGCCTGATGCGGGGCTCGATCCCAGGACCCTGGGATCACGCCCTGAGCCGAAGGCAGACGCTTAACAACTGCGCCACCCAGGCGCCCCTCTCTCATGATTTTCTTTTTTTTTTCTTTTTTTTTTTTAAGATTTTATTTATTCATTCGACAGAGATAGAGACAGCCAGCGAGAGAGGTAACACAAGCAGGGGGAGTGGGAGAGGAAGAAGCAGGCGCCCAGCGGAGGAGCCTGATGTGGGGCTCGATCCCAGAACGCCGGGATCACGCCCTGAGCCGAAGGCAGACGCTTAACGACTGAGCCACCCAGGCGCCCCATCTCTCATGATTTTCTTAACAACATTTTCTTTTCTCCAGATTACTTTGTTCTAAGAACACAGTATGTAATACATGTAAGATACAAAATATGGGTTAATCAACTGTGTATGTTGTTGTTGAGGCTTCTAGTCTAGTAGTCAAGTTTCTGGGCAGTCAAAAGTTATACGTGAATTTCTGACTGCAGTGAGGGTTGGCACCCCTAACCCCTGCATTGTTCAAGAGTCAACTGTGTATCCAACTGGTTTCCAAGACCTTCCTATCAGAAAAATTGGTCCCCTTCTCTCTATACCCCCTACCCCCTTGCACCTGTCCTGGCTTCAGACTGATGAGGTCTTCCCTGAGTTATTCAACAGCCTTTAGGAAAAGAACATGTATAATCATTTAGCTGCTGCAAAATCAACATATTCCCACAGAAAAAAACAGAAAATGCAAATGGATTAGAGATATATGCATCTAATATCACTACCATGATATAACCCCATTTTGATTTTTATCCTTCTAGATTTTCTCCCATCCCTACTAATATGAATACACATATTTACAAAACTAGGATCATACTATAACTTTGGAATCCTATTTTTGTCACTTCATGTGTTCTATACAACTTTCTACAATAAATACACATCTATATTATAATTTTTAACACATGTTCACTTATTTTTATGAGAATGACATTTAACAATTTGATGAGTGCTTTTTCTTTTCTTAAAGTTGTATTTTAGGGGCACCTGGGTGGCTCAGTCGTTGGGCGTCTGCCCTCGGCTCAGGTCATGATCCCAGAGTCCTGGGATCGAGCCCCGCATCGGGCTCCCTCCTTCTCTGGGATCCTGCTTCTCCCTCTCCCACTTCCCCTGCTTGTGTTCCCTCTCTCACTGGCTGTCTCTCTCTGTCAAATAAATAAATAAAATCTTTAAAAAAAATTAAAGTTGTATTTTAATTCCAGTTTACAGTGTTATATTGTGTACAGTATGATCCAACAATTCTATACAGCACCGGTGCTGAATACAGGTGCCCTCCTTAATCCCCATCACCTATTTAGTCACCCCCCCCAACCATCAGTTTGTTCTATAATCAAGAATCTGTCTCTTGGCTTAGTCTCTTTTTTCCCCCTTTGCTTGATTTTGTTTCTTAAACTCCATGAGTGAAATCATATGGTATTTGTCCTTCCCTGATTGACGTATTCCCTTAGCATTCTACTCTGGCTCCATCCATGTGGTTGCTAACGGCAAGATTTCATTTTTTATGGCTGAATAATATCCCATTGTATATACACACTACATCTTCTTTATCCATTCATTTATCAGTGGACACGGGCTGCTTCCATAATTTGGCTATTACTGTAGATAATGCTATGAACATCGGGGTGCATGTATTCCTTTGAACGAATGTTTTTGTATTCTTTGGGTAATTACCCAGTAGTGCGATTGCTGGATTGTAGGGTGGTTCTATTTTTAACCTTTTGAGGAAACTCAATACTGTTTTCCACAGTGGCAGCCCCAGTCTGCGTTCCCACCAACAGTGCATGAGGGTTCCTTCTTCTCTACATCCTTGTCGACACCTGTTTCTTGTACAGTTGACTTTGGCCATTCTGACAGGTGTGAGGTGAAATCTCATTATAGTTTTGATTTGCATTTCCCTGATGATTGGTGATGTTGAGCATCTTTTCACGTATCTGTTGGCCGTCTGTACTGTGATTTTTATAGATGTTTAGTAGTCAGATTGATTTCCATTTTTCTCAGTGATGACCAATGCTGAGCTGGGATGGACATGCTTATGGCGCTATCATTGTGTATTTGTCCAACCATTTCCTTAGGCTCTTCTATAAGGGGAATTACTGAGTCAAAGGAAGTCACATCTTAAGGCATTTTGCATATTAACGAGTTGCCCTACAGAAAAGGCTCTTGGCTTGTAGAGATGACATGAATTTCTGGTGACACAATATTTCATTTACATGCTTATTACTCCAACAAATTATGTCTAATCATTCATGCAATAAGATTTGGGGCCTGTTCAGAGAAAGGGAGATCCTACCTTGAGATTCCTATGGGGCAGTGTATAGTAGTTCTTTTTCATCTTGCCATCAAACCTGCATAGCTACCTATGGCCCCAGCAGGCATCCCTGGAGGGGCTTCTCTATCTTTAGGCCTGAATTCAGTTGCAGACCTAATAACGCCAGGCTTTCTCTTCCCAAAGTCAAAGTTAGCTCCGTGAATGAGTAGGGGGTGCAGGCTGGCCACCTTTCAGGGGAAGGTTCCTCCAAGAAGGGCTAGCTCTCTGCCATTTGGTACCCTCTTACCTCTCTGTTTTCCAGCACAAGTGCCTGGCACATGTGGGTCCCCAGGAAACGTTTGTGGAACAAATGAATAAACGTACCATTCTATCTTCAGCTTCCACTGCTTTCCTATTATGTAAACTCATGACACAACAAAACACAACTATTTTGAGGCGCCTGGGTGGCTCAGATGGTTGGGTGTCTGCCTTCAGCTCAGGTCATGATCTCCAGGTCCTGGGATCAAGCCCCGCTCAGCAGGGAGTCTGCTTCTCCCTCTCCCTCAGCCTCTCCCCCAGCTCATGCTCTCTTTCTGTATCTCTCTGTCTCAAATGAATAAATAAAATCTTAAAACACACACACACAACCATTCTGTTTTCCTCTTTCAGGTTAGGTCTTAACCATCTTTGGATCTCAAACTTCTAGGACATAGTAGGTTTTCAGTTAGCGTGTAGGCAGCTGTTCATTTCATTCTTTCTGCCTGGAATTCTTCATTCAGCCCCCACTTCAGCCCGCTCTGGGTTTTGCAGAAACCTTAGCTGCTCTGAAAGGATTAGCTCAAAAATGCCACTTTCCTTCTTGGTTGCTCCAGCCAAAAGAGTAAAGTGCTTTTGGCTAAGCACTTTACCCATATAACACATATGAATTCGCAACCATTCAAATTAGCTATTATCATCCCCATTTTACAGTTTAGGAAACAGAAGTCATTTCCCCGGGGTCAAACAATAGTACATGACAAGGTCAGGAATCAGACTGCAGCAATGGCCTTGAAGACAGTCCACAGCCACTAAACTCAACGGATCTCTCTCCGCACTACACTCCTATCGTATCTTGTTCATCAGGTTGGTATAGAATCCGTCTCATCACCCGCACATCTTCATATTCTACTGGACCAAGAGCTCCCTGGGTTCCTTTGTATTTTCAGGGCCCAGACAGTGTCTAGATATTGGTTGGTGATTCCTACGTATGTGCTGATTGCTTTGTGGTCCTGGTTTCTGTCCTTGTCTAACATCCCTGCATACCAGGCACCCAGAACCATGCAGACTCCTTCCCACAGCTTAGAATTCTTCTTGCTCTCCCACACTATCTTGTAGTGGTACGTGGAACTCTCTCATGCCCTCCCAATTCTCTCTTTTTCATGATTTGTGTGCTTGCCCCTGTACACTGGTAGCATTCAAGGACAAATCTTACATGTGTTTCATCTCTATCCCAAACTCTTGGCTCAGTATTAAGGTGCTAACTAAGTGTGAATTAATATACAAACCTCAGTCACCCCTCCCTATCATCAGATCATCAAGGCACACTTCCAGGCACTCCCTTCTTCCCCAAAGGCAATCTTGCTCAGAGAACAGATACCTGGGGGTCATGCCCCCGGTCCACTGGAACACAGACCCAGCCATGGTGGTACCGAGCTGGGAATCAGGGTTTAACGTTTAAGGTTCTCCCTGGGTCTGGCCTTTGTAGGTCTGTCGACCTGTCCGCTAGTCTCCTCATGGGCTCTTTCTTTGTGTCTCTATCTCTTTGTCTCGGCCTGTTTCACTGTCCTTTGTTCCTCTGCTTCGGGGCCTGCTTCTCTCCAGATTCCCTTCCTTTTCTTACAGCTCCTCCGTGTGCTTCAATGACTTCCTAACTATCTCTTATGTTTCTACATCTCTTGTCTCTGGCAGCCAATCTCTTGCTCCTGCATTTTTGGGCCGCCGCAGTCTCTCGGTCTCTCTCTCTCTGCCTTTGTGTCCTCTCTGAGTCGGGGCTCTTAGGTTACGACTTTGTGAGTCTCTGGCTCAGGGTCTCCGCTCCGCGCCTCGGGCCTGATTTCAACTGGCCGCCTCTCCCCATCATTTCTCTGGAGTCTGCCTCTGTCCTCTAGCTGCTGCCCCGGCCTCGGTCTCCCCCAGCCCAGCCCCCCTCCCCACCCCACCCCCGGCCCTAGGCCTCTCGGACCGGCCCCGCTTTGTTTCCTGTGTCTCGGCGCCCCGCCCCCGCCCCGTCTGGGGTCTCCGCCGCCCTCCGCCGCCCTTTGTTTGCCTGGGTCTCTCCCCCACCCCTTTCCCTGGGTCAGTCCTCGGATCTCTCTTTGTGTCTCCGGGCCGGGGTGGCTGGCGCAGTCGGCCAGCCCCGGAGGTCGGCGCGGGTGGCCCGACACAGCGACAATTGAGAAGAGTCTTCGGCCCTCATCACCCTACTCCAGCCCAGGAGGTACACGGTTAATACCACCGAGTTCGGGCAACTGTCCTCGGCTTAGAGTAGCCCTGTCCGCGGCACGCGGCCTCCCGCCGGCCACCGAGCTCCGGAGGACGCGGGTGGCCCCACAGGCTTGCAGCTCCTCCCAGGTCCTAGAGCGGCTCGGTGAGGACCAGCGCTTCCGCTTCCCGTCCCCGCCCCCGGCGGCCGCCCCCGGGACGCCTGGGTCCGAGCCCCCTCCCCATTTGGCGCGGAGCCCGCATCCCGGGGCCGCCGGCGGCTCGGGTAGCGGAGCCCCGCCGAGGAGCTCGCGAGGGCGCCGGGGTGACATAGCCGGAGGCGGCCAGGAGGAGAAGGGGGCGCTGCGGGCCGGAAGGAGCAGCAGGTGCAGGGGCGAGCGGCGGCGCGGGCGGGGGTCACCGGGAGCCGCGCCCCGCACCTCGGACCCGGCCGCTGCCCGGTGCCTGCGCTGGCCGGCAGAGGGCAGCGGCAGGGCGCCGCGGGCCGCACATGGCTGTGTGACCGTGGGATTGTGTCTGTCCCCTTGCTCAGGGCGGCGTGCGGGCGATGGAGCGCGCGGTGGAGCCCTGGGGCCCGGATCTCCAGGGCGCAGAGGAGAGGGAGCAGCTGAGAGGCGCCCGCACAGGTGAGGGCCGGGGCGGTGCGCCGCCAGGGGCAGGTAAAGGCCGGGTGGGGACTCTGGTGCTGGGCTCTGTCTGGCCGAGACCCAGAAAAATCGGACGTGAACTGTGCTTCCAGGGGAAGGGGGGAGGGGAGCAAAAACCGAGGTTAAGGAGCGAACGTTTCTGAGCACCTACTGTGCGTCAGGCCGTGAGGCGCGTCATCTCAAGGACTCTCCCGGCTCCTCGACAGTCATCACCGGCCTCACTGCCTCTGCCCTACTTCAGGCCTCGTTTTATCTCATCCTGACAATTGCAACAGCCTCCCCTCATCCCTTTTCTCTTCAGTGATGCACTCAGCAGCCACACTGATCCAAGTCCAGGTTTAATCCTGTTTCTCTTCTCAAAAACCTTCCCTAGCTCCCTTCTGCCTACTAATCAAAAGCCTAGTGTTCCATCTAGGCCTTACATGCTTAATCTAGTTCCAGCATCCCTCTCCAGCGTTACCTTCCATTCCTCTCCATGGTTTACTCTTCTCTTTTGCTGTGAAAGCTTGGCCCTATCTCCTTATTTCTTTTCTGTCTTGCGACAGCAGTTATTCTAAGCCCACAGTTACAATTATTTGTGCTTGATCTTCTCTCTCCTATGCATTTTAAGGGACAGGTGTGCGTCTGGGTCCTCTCAGGTACACGCAAGATGACTGAAGTAATAAATTACAGAATGGGCTAATATAAGAAGATATAATAGACATAGCAAATACTAGGTTTTCCAAATAGAGACAGTATAATGTGGTTAACACAGGCTTGGGAATCAGACAGATCTGAGTTAGAAACGTGGCTTTGCTACTTTCTAACCTTTATAACCTTGAGCAAGTGACTTAAATTCTTTGAGTCCTTATGTGTATAAAATGGGAGTAATAATAGCAGTTATCTCATAGCATTGTTTGCAAGGATTCAGTGATGCCTAGTTCAGTGACTGACACATATTAAGGGCCTGTTATAAGGAAGTTACCCTTGTCAGCAATAATAAGTGTGTCAGAAGTTCAGAGAGAGGGAGAGCATCCTTGTGACCACAGACTGTCAAGGAAGCCTTCCCGGGGAAGTTGCTATCAAAGACAGGGCTGAGCCAAAGGGCAGCGTCTGCTACTCCCTTTTCTTTCCCCAGGTATAGGGAGTGAGAATGTGGAGATTTCTCAGCCGGATGAGTTTGAACATAACCCACAGGAGGATGACTTGGGGTTCAAGGAAGAGGAACATTTGGCCCCAGGTCATGAAGTAGGAAATGCCTCTCTCAAACCTGGAGGCATCCAGACCTGGGATGACTTATGGGTCCAGAGAGAGGGCCCAGGAAAACCTCAGGCTCGGGACAGAGGTCCCCGGCTCCTGGGAGAGCCACGCTGGGGCCAGGCTAGCGATCGGGCTGCCGTGTGTGGTGAGTGCGGCAAGAGTTTTCGGCAGATGTCAGATCTGGTGAAACACCAGCGGACCCATACGGGGGAGAAACCCTACAAGTGTGGGGTCTGCGGCAAGGGCTTTGGGGATAGCTCTGCCCGTATTAAACACCAGCGAACTCATAGTGGTGAAAAGCCCTACAGAGCCCGCCCACCAGCCCAAGGCCCCCCAAAGATTCCTCGGTCCAGGATCCCGGCTGGCGAGCGCCCCACTATCTGCGGCGAATGCGGCAAGAGCTTCCGGCAGAGTTCTGACCTGGTGAAACACCAGCGGACACACACGGGTGAGAAGCCCTACAAGTGTGGCATCTGTGGCAAGGGCTTCGGGGACAGTTCTGCTCGCATAAAGCACCAGCGGACACACCGAGGGGAGCAGCCTCCCCGGCCCGTGGTGCCCAGACGGCAGCCTTCTCGAGCAGCTGTGGCAGCCACGCAGGGCCCCAAGGCCCAGGACAAGCCATATATCTGCACCGATTGTGGCAAAAGATTCGTGCTTAGCTGCAGCCTTCTGAGCCACCAGCGCAGTCACTTGGGGCCCAAACCTTTTGGCTGTGATGTGTGTGGAAAGGAGTTTGCCCGGGGCTCAGACCTGGTGAAGCACCTGCGGGTGCACACGGGAGAGAAGCCCTACCTATGCCCTGAGTGTGGCAAGGGCTTCGCCGACAGCTCTGCCCGGGTCAAACACCTCCGCACCCACAGCGGGGAGAGGCCTCACGCCTGCCCAGAATGTGACCGCACCTTCAGCCTCAGCTCCACCCTTCTCCGCCACCGCCTCACTCACATGGAGCCCCAGGACTTCAGCTTCCCAGGCTACCCCTTGGCCCCGCTGATCCCCAGCCCACCCCCCAGCTCAAGCCCACCCCCACCTCCTCTTGGCACGAGCCCCCCACTGACACCTCGAAGCCCTTCACACTCGGGTGATGGGCCTTTTGGCCTGCCTGGCTTGGAGCCAGAGCCCGGGGGCCCACAGGCTGGGGAGCCACCCCCACCCCTGGCAGGTGACAAGCCCCACAAGTGCCCTGAGTGTGGCAAGGGCTTCCGCCGAAGCTCGGACCTGGTGAAACACCATCGCGTGCACACAGGGGAAAAACCCTACCTCTGCCCTGAATGCGGCAAGGGTTTCGCTGACAGCTCTGCCCGAGTCAAGCATCTCCGCACCCACCGGGGTGAACGGGCTCGGCCACCACCACCGTCCACTCTTCTGAGGCCACATAACCCCCCTGGCCCAGCGCCCACAGCCCCTCGACCCCGAGTCCGAGCGCAGCCCTCTGGACCCAGCCAGCCCCATGTGTGTGGCTTCTGTGGGAAGGAATTCCCCCGGAGCTCAGATCTGGTCAAACACAGGCGAACACACACTGGGGAGAAGCCATATAAGTGTGCAGAGTGTGGCAAAGGTTTTGGTGACAGTTCTGCCCGCATCAAGCACCAGCGTGGGCACTTAGTCCTGAGGCCCTTTGGGACAGGGAATGGTCGGGCAAGGCCCCTTAAGGAGGAGCCACCAACAGGACTGGAATGATGGGGTCCAGGGAAAATGGAAGCCCAGGAGACCAAAGGGAGGGTATCTGCTGCTTAAGCAGAGAATAAAGGGCCGGGGAGGTGGTGGGAGGGAGAAGGAGGGGAAGAAATGGGAGAAAGGAGTGAATAGATAGAAATAGAAATTGGAGATAATGACCTTGAAGCTCAGGAAACTCCTGGCTGGGCTCAGTCAGGACCTTTACAGTGTGGTCTATACCCCCAGCTTCTAGAACACTGCCTCGTATTCTGAATAGTGTAGGCACTCAATACTTAATGAATAAACTGGCCTTAGCCTGAGGGCCCTTAAACAACTCTAAATTCTGCTGCCTCTTAATCTGTTAAGAATTGATCCCACCCAACCTTGCCCCTAGGAGACCAGCACCCTGGCCAGCACCAAACAGGGTTTATTTGACCTTATGAGCCGCGACAGTGAGACTTCAGTTTTGGGTGGTATAGAGGCAGGGGCATCTTGAACCTTCTGGTGGGAAGAGTACTGCTGTGTGGATTGCTGGACATGGTCTTAGCCAGGAAGGGTGCTGTTGGACAGCCCAGACCTATCTGCCCTGGAGAACCCCAACCCACCCTGACACCTGGACGCTGACAGACTAGACCAGAGACAGCAGAAGGAGCAGTCATACACTCGATGCCAAGCCCAGGTCCTGGTGGACGTCAGCAGAGAAACTGGCTGGGAGAAGGGCAGGACTGGAGTGAGGAGAGGCCAGGGAAGCTCCAAGGCAGGACAGCCACATCTCCGTGTATCTCCTCGCCAATAAACTTTCTTGTCTGAAACTTGGACTCTGCTTGTGTATGTGTGCAGGGTGATGGGGGCGGGGGGAGTGTCAAAGCCTCACCACAGGTGAAGCCATGTGTACACTTGGGAAGGTCCCTTGCCCTTTTCGAGCCCGTCAAATAAAGAAGTTGGAATAGTCAGCCGCTTTCCAGCTGTGACATCTGGTTGGAAAAACGGCCACCGGGTCTGTCGGCTGATGGCCCAGACCTGAGTTCTGGCTGCCCACAGGCGCCACCTACGCCACAAAGTCGAGCGCGACCCCTAAAGGGAAAAACGGGGCGCCACGGGCCGGGGAGGGCGTGGGCGTAGGACGGTGAGCGCCGTTGCTATGGCGACAGGTTGGCGGGGGGCGGGGGAAGGTGGCCGTCTGTCTAGTACAGGCGCAGAGGTCCCCGACACTGAGGCTCTGCCTACTGGGAAACCCCACCTCCCTGAGACCCTTTTTTTATTTGTTGAGAGGTCATTTGGGAGGGCAAAGGGGATGCCTTTTTATCCCCCGGAAAAAGCAACCATATTTTCCCAGCGACCCATGCGTCATTAGGAGCAAGACTCCAATTCCTAGCTTTTTCCGAGGAGGGCGCCAGTAGGGAGGAAGGGAGAGAGGAACTGACCTGATTGGCCAGGGATAAAAAAGACGAGGGCAGTTCACCCATCTAAGAAATGAAGTACAAGACCACTTTGCAACTTCGCGGGTTGGGCGTCTCTGCTAGTCTCGGTGGGGGAATGGTCCCTGGATGGAGACTCTCGCGAGATCTTAACCATCGGCCGGGCTTCCCTAGAAACCAACGAAAGCTGGCTGCGGCGCCCTTCCTCCGGATCTTCCCACCTCTGCCAAGTTCTTATATGTACTCGAAATGTTGCGTTTGGGCCTGGGGTTTTTGGCCGCTTCAGTCCTTAGGTGCACCCACACCCGTAGGCCTGAACGGAGGCCTTTGGGGGCTTTTGGAAGATCGCCCCTGCTGGTTTCCGTGTTTCCCCTCCCTACCAGTCGGCCTCCAAGCCGGCCTGCAATGATCTTTGTAAAATTCCATCTGCTTGTGTCGCTCCCCATTAAAAACCCTGCCGTAGCTCCATATGTCGCCTCTGTAAAAAGTAACTCTTTGACATTTAGGTTGGCATTCAAGGTCTTCCGTTTGTGTGGTTTCAGCCCTATGCTTCTTAAATATTGCTTCGTTTACTTGGAATGCTCATGACCACCCCCCCCCACTTGTTAACCTCTCCAAGTCAGAACACTTCAAGCATTACTTTCTCCCAGAAGCCTGCCCTGAACCTCCAGCCTGAGTTAGAATCTACTTCTTCTGAGCACTTGAAATATGGAGAGCTTCTTGATGATGACAAGTCACTCAACAGCATTACCTACCGTGTGCTGGGTATGGGGGACAGGAGGATGAAGAAAACAAGGTCTTCGCCCTCAGTTTCTATGCAGAAGACAGAGGTTGGACAAATAATTACAAGTGTAGGAAGCACTGTGCAGGAAGCATGCCTACAGAAGAGAATCCTACCTGATTCAAAGGCCTCTCCAAAGAAGTGAAAACTACGTTGAGACCTAAGGACTGACTTGGAGTAAGCTGAGAAAGGAGGTGTGAGGGCTGGTATAGGAGCTGGAGTCTTCTGGGCAGAGAGTAGACTGTGTTCCCAAGTCCTTGGGCATTGAAGAACTGAAGTAAAGTTCTAGTGAGTCTGAAGGCAAACAGTGAAATGCAGAGTAATGAGGTGTACGATGAAGACTTTTCCAAATTCAACTTTCTACCTCCCAGTCCCAGCAGGAGCCTGGCACACAATAGGCCTCACTAAATACTTTGGTGAGCAGTGCCCTTGGAACATGATGTGCTCTTCGCAAGAGTTTACAGGCCCACAAGCTGCTACCTCCTTGTCAATATTGCAAACTCCCACTCATCTTTGAAGGTCCTTCACATTTATCTCCTCAGCGAGGCCTGCACCCAATAACTGCTTCCTTCCCAGGGGGTTACTATTATTCACTCATCTTACTATCCTGCCAGAACACTTATACACGTACTGCTTTCCCTTTCATATATATATATTTATTTATATTTATATTTATTTATATTTATATTTATATTTATTCATATATATTTATATATATTTATTTTTTATCACAATCTTTTTCGCTAGACTACGAGATTCTCAAGAACAGAAACTAGATCTGAGTTCAGCTATATACGAGTACATGTTTGTAGAGCAAATGGACAGAAGTCCTTTCCCTCCTCTTGCAAGCATCTGTTCCAGAGCCCTTCCACAGCAGGAGCCCTTTCCAGTGGCGACTTTTCACTGTTGCCAGGTGAGTCTCCTCACAGATTGCAGGTCTTGCCTTTTGCTAGAAGTGGGGTTCCAGCCATGACCTGGCCCCTCCTTACCTCGCCTCCATCTCTCATATTACACTTCCCCTTGCTAACTCACTTGGCTCCAGCCAAACAAACCTTTCTGTTCCTCAAATGTGCCAAAGTTATTCTCACCTTAGGCCTTTGCAGTTCTGTCTAGAACACTTTTCCTCCAGATTTTTAAATGGCTAATCCTTTCTCATCATTCAAGATTCATCCCAAGTATTATTTCCTGAGATGCCCTCCCTATCCACGTGAAAGAATCCCCCAGACGGCACCTGGGTGACTCGGTTAAGCGTCCGACTCTTGATTTCAGCTCAGATCGTGATCTCAGGGTCATGAAATCGAGGCCAGCATCGATCAGGCTCCATGCTCAGCAGGGAGGCTGCTTGGGATTCTCTCTCTCCCTATCCCTCTGCTCTTCCCCCCCCCCCCCCCGCTTAAATAAATAAATAAATAAGAGAAAGCCCCAACCATGGCCACTCTATTGCATCATCTTGCCCTAGTAATTTCATTATCTGCAGTTATCTTGTTGACTTGTTTACATTTTTTACACCCTTAAAAGTGCTATAGCAGCCAAGATTTTTGTCTGTTCTGTTCACTACGGCATCTCCGGTGCCTAGAATGGCGCCAGGCACGTATCAGGGCCCACACAACCAAAGCGGAGATCTTGAGTGTGAGTATCCAGGCATTTGCCCCCTTTTCCTTGCTCTGAGGAAGAGCAAAAGTTTGACCTGATGTAATCCTAACATCCAAATTTTGTCCTGGCCTCTGAAGGCTGAGACTCAGGTTTGAGTACTGGCTCTGCCACAAATTTCCTCGTGTAATTTCATTTCTGAAAGATAGTTTGGTGTAATAGAAAGAGCATGAGCTTTGGAATCTTCTACTTACCAGCTTTGTGACTTTGAGCAAATCACTTCAATTCTCTAAGCGTTGGTTCATTTGTCAGAGAGAGACAATATTATTGATCCCCACAGGGCTGTTATAAAGAGACATAAGGACTGCAAGCACTTACTGAATGTTATTTCTCTTTCCTTTCTTTCTTTCTTTTTTTTTTTTTAAAGATTTTATTTATTTATTTGACAGAGATAGAGACAGCCAGTGAGAGAAGGAACTCAAGCAGGGGGAGTGGGAGAGGAAGAAGCAGGCTCCCAGCGGGGGAGCCCGATGTGGGGCTCGATGTGGGGCTCGATGTGGGGCTCGATCCCAGAACACTGGGATCACAACCTGAGCCGAAGGCAGATGCTTAACAACTGCGCTACCCAGGTGCCCCTCTTTCCTTTCTGAATCTGAGGTGCCTCTTTCATAAAATGGGAGAATTGGGTATCTTTTTCAAGACAAGTGGGAAATACCGATCTTTAGGCAAAATAGCCCAATTTTTAAATTTGGCAATTTTAAACGTGTAAAAGACCTCTATTTTTTAAAACTAATTTTTAAAAGTAAAAGTACCCTGAGGGCCAAACAAGATAGTTCGTGGACTGGATTTGAGCCACTGGATTTGGGCTACTAATTTTCCACTTAGGCTATTGGTTGTCCGGGGTGCCATGACAACCCTTACTGTATAACTTAGGCAAATCAGTTTTTATCTCCCTCAAGTTCCATTAGCTCATCTGTAAAATGGACCCACCCTGGTGTGTAAAACGCTTAGCACAATGCTGGCGCGTAGTAGGCACACCACACAGTAAGTGGTAGCGGTAGCTGGGGTGGCTGTTGATTTGAAAACTACGTATTCAAAAGGGGCAAGACATCCCAGAGACAAGGACACTGCGAAGGCGACGCTGGGAAAGGAGAAAAAATGGGAGAGGAAAAAAGAGGGAAGGGAAGAGGTGAGCAGGCAACAGGGTCCGCCCTCCAGGCGGGGCGCCAGCGAGAGGCCCAGGCCGGGGCGGGAGCGCACGTGGCCTATTTTGGGCGGAGCAGACGCGCCTGGCCGCAGCGGAGACCTCCGAGGCGGCCACAGGAGACGAGGCTTGAAGGTAGGTTACAGCTGGTCTGCGAGGACCTTGGACGCCGGAATGGGGTAGCCCGGGGGTCTCTGGGAGTTGGGGTACAGCGGAGGGCGCCAGATGTGGGCTCGCCACCCTCCCGGGGCAGTTCTGGCCGGACGCCTGGGTCCTCTGGGCCCCTCCCCCTAGGGGGCGGGGTTAGGTGATCTGACCAATGAGCGGCAGTTCGCGAGGCCCCGCCCCGCCCCGCCCCCGGAGCCGCGGCCTCGCAGAGTGCCCAACCGCCCGGCGCCCTGGCCAGGGGCTGTGCGAGCGCCGAATCTGCGGCGGGTGAGTGCGCACCCCCCAGGGTCTCCGCCCCGATCCCGCCCCCAGCCCGTGCCCTAGTGCTCTGGACCGCTGGCCCGGGAGCCGGGGAGTGACTCAGCGTGGGGAGGGTGGCGACTTGCTGGGGCTGGAGATTCGAACTGTTCAGGGCCTTGAATGCCGGGATGAGTGGGGAGAACGAGTGTCTTCGGAGCTGGTCCTGGGGCCTGGGGCCGGCCTGGGGTGGAGGGAAGAGGGCACCGCAGGGCGGGAGAAGCCAAGGCTACATCGCCTTGCTGGGGTCAGGGCCATGGGGTGGGGGGCGAGGGGTGGAAGGGGGTGCGAATCCTGAGCTTTTGACCCAGCGCCTTGCCCTAGGACACCAAGATGCCTGGGGAACAGCAGACAGAGGAGGAGGAAGAGGAAGAGATGCAAGAGGAGATGGTACTGCTGGTGAAGGGTGAGGAAGATGAGGGTGAGGAGAAGTATGAGGTGGTGAAACTCAAGATCCCCATGGACAACAAGGAGGTACGTGTCCCACACCAGGGGGCTTGGTTACCTTAAATATGGTTAGGTCCAGCCTTCCTCAGACAAACCAGCGATCCAGCCCCTACTTTCCTCTCAGTCTTAGACATAGCATCTCAGGCTTGGTGGCCCATCCTTCTGCCTTACTGCCCATGCTGCCATCATACAGATGTCACACCTACTGTGCTGGCTAGCCTCGGTTCCCCATGGAGCTTAATGTCTAGCGGGATTGGACTGACAAGTAACCATGCAGCTACAGCCCCGGGTGATGGGTGCAGGCACCAGAGGCATGGAAGCCCAGAGCTGGGAACTGCACACTTCGGGTTGGGCAGAGGGGTGGTTAGGTAGGCAACAGCAACAGTAACAGCTGACTCTTAGTAGCATTTGCTATGCACCAGGCACTTTCTAAGTACTGCAGATCTGTAATGTAGGTAGTTTTTGTTCCATTTTACAGGTGAGGAAACTGAGGCCCAGGAAACTGGACAGTTTGGTGACTAGCCCAAGGTCTCAAAGTTAGGAAAGGGATGGCTTAGCTGAGACCACTGGGGATCTGAGGTTTAGAAGGAATGGCCCGATTCATTGCTCAGGGAAGTGGGTGGGGCACTGGGAGAAGTGAAGGCAGGTGGTACCGTCGTGTTGTAGCATGGATGAGAGTAAGGTGGTTGGCAGGCTGGGTGGGACCTCTCCTCTGGGTTTTACCCTAAGGGTTTTGAGGGTTTAAAGAGAGGAGTTTTAAGGAGATCTGAATATGAGTTAAATTTCCCTATGAGAGATCCTAAGTGCCACTAGGAATGTTTCCACTTCCCAGAACCCTATAGAACTCTCACCCCCAGTCAAAGGAGCCCTGAGTCCGTCTGGAGGACTCCTGTTGGGCCGCGTTTCTGGGCTCTGGCTCCCTCTGATTTCTTCCTGCAAGGAGCCAGTTCTCTGGGAAAGACAGTTCTGCTGCCCCCTAGTGGGTGTGGTGGGCCCTAGGGGGAGGGGGCCGGCTGCTTTGGCAACCGATTCCAGTCAAAATAACTGTTTAGTTCCGTTTTCCTCCGGCCTCCTTGGCCTGTCATCCTAGCTCAGCCTGCCTCTCCTGGCTCTGTGGATCTTCTGATCTCCACCTTTGTCCTATAAGCTAAGAACCCAGACTCTGGGGGCATTTGGCTGGCTCAGTCAGTAGAGCATGAGACTCTTGATCTTGGGGTTGTGGGTTTGAGCCCCATGGTGAGTGTAGAGATTACTTAAAAAAATAAAATCTTAAAAAAAAAAAAAGAACCCAGACTCCAGAGCTTAGATGGACTTCCAACCCTATCACCTTCCAGCTGTGTGACCTTGGGTAAGTTTCTTAACTTCTTTGTGGCTCAGTTTCCTCTTTGTAAAAGGGAAATCATAACAGCATCTACTTCTTGAGGTTGTGAGGACTAAATGAGTTAGTGCTGGAGAAGAGATAGAACTGTGTCTGGTGCCTAATAAACACTATGTAAATATTTGCTCCTGATAGTCGTTCTTCTCCCTACAGTTCAGGACCTTGGACTAGGTCATCCTTCTGGAGATTTTTCAACTCCTTTTTATCAGTGAACTTTCTGGGCTGAACTGCGGGGCTGGGAGTGAACAGGGAAACCAACCTGGGGGCCTAGACAGAGGACTGAGGGCAGACAACTCAAGGCGATGGTGAAGGCTTCATGGAGGTGGGGGTTGACTTGGTGCTTGAAGATGCAAGTGGTGATCTGGCAAATGGAGGAGGAGAAAGGGCCTTCCAGGTGGTGGAACAGCAAACGTAGAGGCTCAGAGGACATGAGGCCAGGAGGCCAGAGAGTAAAATGGCGTTGGAAGCCAGCATAGGAATTTAGACAGAGCGTCAGATCGGAGGAGGGACATGACTGGATTTTCTATTTAGAAGAATCATTGGCTGCTACGGCGAGACCAGGCCAGAAGGGCTGATAGCCTGATCTAAGGTTGTGACAGCAGTGGAGAAAAGATGGAGAGAAGGGGATATTTGGGAACCCTGATTGGACTGGGTGGAGGTAAGGATGAGAAAGTGGAGAGTGGGCATGTCTAATCATCAAAGGTATGTAGGGCTAGACTCTACATGGTATCACGTAGCAGTGAAAAGCATCGGTTCAAATCCTAATTCTACCATTCACCAGCCTGGCCTTGGCTTTGTCATCTGTAAAGAGGGGTAATGAAAGTTAAGGTCCTCGAATGCCAGCCTGAGAAGTGTCATCTGGGTTACTGGGTCTGGGGGAGGAGGTTGGAATTGAGGATCGCACACAGACACCCTACGAACATTTAGCACTGTGCCCACAGCATAGCTCATTAACTTCCCGTGTGGTCTCCTTGAGCCTCAGCTCCTAAAAATGGTGATCTCAAAATCTCTTTCCAATGCTGATATTCTGTGACTTCTTGCTATCACCCACTCCTGTGGCCAGTCGTTGTCCAGAATAGGCTTTAATTATGCCGCACTCAGGGGCTGGAGTATCCTCTCACTGCCTATCAAAATCTGGTCTCTCTTTAATGAGTAGAAAAGATTTTCTAGAAGGGTCTATGCACATCCAGTCCTGTCTCTCTTTGCTTAAACCCTTGAATGGCTTCCTGTTTCCTTCAGGATAAAGTCTCAGCTCCTAAGCCTGGCATTCAAAGCTCCCCATCATCTGACCTCACATCCTGGCTTATCTCTAATCACTCAGTACCCATCCCATGCCCTGACTTCAAACACACCCGACCCTTTCTCATCTCTAAGACTTTGCCCGTGTGGTCTTTCAGCCTGTACAGTCCTCTTCACCTTTTCCACCTGCTTTCTCCAGGAGAGGCTCTTGTCTCTTGTAGATCAGGTTTCTTGACTTTTAACTTTTCAAACAAACTTTTAACAAATCACCTGGTGATCTTCTTAAAATGAAGATTTGCTTCTGCAGGTCTGGGGTCAGCCTTGAGATTCTGCATTTCTAACGAGTTCCTAGCGATGCTGATATTGCTCGTCTGTGGACCACAATTCCAGTAGCTAGGAGCAAGAGAATAGGGTCATTATTTTATCCTTTGTACCAAAAAGGGGAGATTCTGACTGCTAAAAGAGCCTCGGGGAGGAAGACAAGCTGTGTAGGCGATCTCCACCTTGTCAACGAGAGAGAATTGTATCACGGCTAAGAGAATAGGTATTTCGGACAAGGACAGACTCTCAGTTCCAACCCTGGCTCTGCCATTGATGAGCTGTAGGGTCCCTTATTTCCTTGCTCAAAAATGGAGCAGATAGTACCTAACCCAAAGGGTGATGAGAGTTTAACACGAGAACATGGGTGGAAAGCACTTAGCACAGTTCCTGGCACATAGTGAGTCTTCAATGAATGGTAGCTGTTGTTCTTAAGGAAAGTAATGGCCAGGGGGAAACAGACATGTTTGCTCTGATTTAAAAAAAAAAAACTAAGCAGGAAGACAAAATCACAAACTTCAAATATTTGGATTTTTCCTATTAACGCTATTACATTGATTGTAAACTCCTAGTACCTATTGTTATGGTGCAAATACCGTTCTAATGTTTAAGTCTGCTAGCTGTAGAATTTAAGACATAGAAGGGCCTTTGATGATCACCTAGCCTGGTATTTGCCAAGCTTCAGTGACGTGTATATCGCCCACCTGTTGTGCTCTTTTATTTACTGCTTTTCTTCAGATAGGTTCACATGGCTTTGTTTAATTAAACCCGCCTTCATCTACACAGTGATATTGATGGGATTGTGGATTTCATGTGATCTGTTGTTTTTCTAATGTCCGTGAAAATAAATACATGATGATTATAATGAGAGACTTTCCCCGTAACACCTAGAGTCCTCTTGCATCTTGCGTGTGCATGCTTCAGGTTGGGAAATTTTGATCTCACCTAGCCTACCTCGCCTTCCTTGGGACACGGAGGCAAAGGAAGAGAGTGACTTGCCTGGGGTCTTAACGAGCTAGACTCTGCCTGTCTTACCAAGATTCTTCCTGGTGGGTTCCTGGCTGGCTTAGTTGGTAGAGCGTGCGACTCTTGATCTCATGTGTTTGAGGGTCACGTGTTTGAGCCCCACGTTCAGTGCAGAGGTTACTAAAAAAAAAATTTTTTTTAAATTCTTCCTGGGGCATCCAAGGCCCCTTGTCTTGAAGCTGGAGATACTAAGGCTACTCGTATGAAGAATTCCTTTCTCATAAGTCAGTGAACCCAATATAAGGAAGCCCCAGGCACATCAAGCCCTTTTACAGAAGGGTGCCAAGGAAAAATGGGCCAGAAAAATGTAAATGTAATGAGAAAAATCCTCTCCACAATGGCTGACATGTTGAAATAAAGCCAGTAGGTGTCAAAACCAAGGCAAGATCGAAAAGTATGACCTTGAATTCAGACTGTGCCAAACTTGCTGTGGGGAGTTTCTTGATTTAAAGTATCAAGTTGTATTTTAAGCTTGAATCCCTCTTGGAGAGCACCAGGGACTTGGAGTCCAGCCTCTGTCACATCTTGGCTGTTCTAGTGAGGGGAAGCAGTGTAGCCTTCTGGGTAGGGAGTGAGTGCTCTCGTGTCTGTCCCAACTCCGCCCGGCTTTGTGAATCTAATCCCAATGAGCCTCTGTTTTCTCAGCTATCAAAAGATAACACCCGATTCAAGGGGGGTGACAGGAAGCTTTAATACGATAATGTACATAAAATAGCATTGTCAAAGCCTTACACTGTAATGTTATCACTGTTATCGTTATATATACTGTTTAAACCAGAGTTCCCATGGCTGGCCACTAATTTCCCAAACTGTCTTGTTTTCCAGTTTCTGAGTTGGTTACCTAAAAGCTGCCTTTTTTACAAAGGATCTTGAAGGACTTGAAGTTGCCCTCCTGGCAACTTCAGAAAGAAAAGAGCCTTCTGTTCCTTGTCACTCCCCTCTCTTAACAGTTTCTTTTTAAAATGAGAATAGTAGTAACTACTTTGTGGAGATTGAATATGGGGAGAAGCTAACACTTTCTTGTCCTTAATATGTGCAAGGTATTTCATTTGGTCTTCAATTAATTTGCCTGTCTGGTTCATGGTAGGTTCTCAGTATATCCGTTTTACTGGGATGAGCGTTCTCTTTTCTAAGAAGTGGGCAACGTGCCCCCAACATTCCTCTTCACTCTGCTGTTAGCACAAAATGTTTTCTCTTCCCTCCCTCTTACAAAGCATTTCTTTTCTTTCTTTCTTTTTTTTTTTTATTTTATCTCTAGAGGCTCAGACCTCATGAAACCGGCTCTTTTTCAGAATTTTCCATTTCAGGCCTTGCTTTCTTCACAACTTAAAAAATGATAGGTACTTGGGGCGCCTGGGTGGCGCAGTTGTTAAGCGTCTGCCTTCGGCTCAGGGCGTGATCCCAGCGTTCTGGGATCGAGCCCCACATCAGGCTTCTCCGCTAGGAGCCTGCTTCTTCCTCTCCCACTCCCCCTGCTGTGTTCCCTCTCTCGCTGGCTGTCTCTCTCTGTCAAATAAATAAATAAAATCTTTTAAAAAAAATGATAGGTACTTGCTCTGAAAAGTTTATTAAAGAGCCTGGACTCGGTGCCGGCCTGGCTTCTAAGACACCATGCCCTCCTGGATCTCCTGCCTCACTGACTGCTCCCGCTCAGTCTTCTTGCTGGCTGCCCATCTTGCTGCCCCAGGTTCTCTCTGCCCATTCCTGGGGTGATTTCTTCCGGACTCCGCTTTAAAAACCATCAATAGGCCGACAGCTTCCCAATGAACATCTCGAAGCATAGGCCTCTTTCAGCTCCAGATGTGTCCAGGAGAACTGCATATGTGCTCGGAACCAAATTTCACCTACCACCTTGCTTCTCCCGCTGCCCTCATCTCTGCAGACGGCCACTCCACCTTTGCAGCAGCCAAACTCAAAATCCTTGGAGTCATTTCGACTCCTCTCTTTCATTACACCTCCTATCCAGTCTATTATCCACTCTGTTGTCTCAAACTGCAAAATATATCCAGAAGCCGACCACCTTCACTTTCCACCTGTCACCTGCGTCTGAGCCACTGTCTGCTCTTCGGAGATGGCTGCAGTACAAGTAGCCTCCTCACTGGGCTCTGCTTCTGCTCTCTCCCCTCCCTGTTCTCAACTCAGAAACCTGAGCGTGACTTTTAAAACGAGTCTGATCTGTTCAGATCCCTGCTCCAAACCATCTGCCATCTCTATTGGCTCCCCATCTCGTTCATATTACTTGCCCCTAAGCCAAGAGATCCCCTGCAAGACCACCCCATCCATCACTCTCCCCCTCAAGCATTCTGCCTTAGGCACTTTTCCAGGCCATTCCTGGAACGCAACAGGCAAACTCCCCGCAGGGCCTTGCTGGTCCCTCTGTAGCCTGCTCTCTCACCTGCATTAGGTCTTTGCTCACGTTACATAAGTAAGGTTTCTAAACACTCCTATTTAAATGTGCAGCACCCCCATCCCCGCCCCAATACCAGCACTCTTTATCCATTAAAAAAAAAAAATTAATGTCGAATCCCCAGTGCCTAAACAGAGTCCGGCACATTGTACGCGCTCAATAAATGTATGTCGAATTAATAACGAATTGCTAGAATGAGCCTAGGCCTTGTGATACGTGCGTTAACAGACTATCTCACTTAAAGCGCACAACCGCCCTGAGGCGGGCACCGCCGCGTTGTCTGTTGTACAGCGGGGAACTGAGAGGCTGCAGCTTGCGGACACCCAGGCCCCCGGCTCCTGCGCCCGGCAGTCAGGGCTGACGTGTCCCCCCTCCCCCTCTCCCCGCAGGTCCCGAGCGAGGCGCCAGCGCCGTCGGCCGACCCGGCGCGCCCACACGCGTGCCCGGACTGCGGCCGCGCCTTCGCGCGCCGCTCCACGCTGGCCAAGCACGCACGCACGCACACGGGCGAGCGGCCCTTCGCGTGCACCGAGTGCGGCCGGCGCTTCTCGCAGAAGTCGGCGCTGACCAAACACGGCCGCACGCACACGGGCGAGCGGCCCTACGAGTGCCCCGAGTGCGACAAGCGCTTCTCGGCCGCCTCGAACCTGCGGCAGCACCGGCGGCGCCACACGGGCGAGAAGCCGTACGCATGCGCGCACTGCGGCCGGCGCTTCGCGCAGAGCTCCAACTACGCACAGCATCTGCGCGTGCACACGGGCGAGAAGCCGTACGCGTGCCCGGACTGCGGACGCGCCTTCGGCGGCAGCTCGTGCCTGGCGCGCCACCGACGCACGCACACAGGCGAGAGGCCGTACGCATGCGCCGACTGCGGCACGCGCTTCGCGCAGAGTTCGGCGCTGGCCAAGCACCGACGCGTGCACACGGGCGAGAAGCCGCACCGCTGCGCCGTGTGCGGTCGCCGCTTCGGCCACCGCTCCAACCTGGCGGAGCATGCGCGCACGCACACTGGCGAGCGACCCTACCCGTGCGCCGAGTGCGGCCGGCGCTTCCGTCTCAGTTCGCACTTCATCCGCCACCGTCGCGCGCACATGAGACGCAGGCTGTATATCTGCGCCGGCTGCGGCCGGGACTTCAAGCTACCCCCTGGCGCCACGGCCGCCACTGCCACCGAGCGCTGCCCAGAGTGCGAGGGCAGCTGAGCCGCCTTTCTTGTCGCCGCGGGGCTGCGAGCGTCCGGCTTGGGGGGGCGGACACGCTGGGACCCCTCACCTGGGGCTACATTAACCAGGACCTCCCCGGCTCACGACCCGGGGCTGGGAAAGGGTGGGATGGCAGGCCTGGCTGCCTTGGAACTGGGAGGCAGGGAGAATCCCCTAACTGGGAACCCTGGAAACAGTGCCCACTCCCCGCTCACTACAACCCCTTGACCCGTGTTAGTGAATAAAGTATTATATCCTCGCCCCACCCGTGCCTGTGAGTGAGGTGGGGGGAAAGGAGGAAAGTTGGCGTTTTACCCAGGCTTAAGTAACTTGAATGAGTTATGGAGCCAAGTGGGGCTACAGGCCCAAAGGGGTTCCCTGAACTGGCTTTATGTGTGGGGAGTCCTCGTAACTTCAGGTCTGGAAGGGTCCACAAATACAGCACATTCTGGCCAAACAGCCACTGCACTGTTTGGTGAACAGACACGAACTTCCTTCTAGGAGAGATGGGCTGACTTCATTTCCTAACTTGGATGACTGTGGGCGATGTCCGGAGGGCACAGGATGAGCAGGACAGGAGTTGAAGTGGTGGCAATTGTTACAACCCAATCTGGACACATTGAGTGTAAGGTAAACGCAGAGGAGTCAGAGAGGTGACTGGAAATATTGGCTTGGGGATATCAGGCCTGGAGTGCACGATACCACCTCTAGAAGAGGTACCCAAGCAAAGTCCGAAAGAACAGCCAGAGCTGTTTCGGCCAAAGCTGAAAACGGAAGCTTCCTGTCCGGGAAATCTAAACGAAAGTGTTCTGTGGAGGGAGTGGTCAGCTCTGTGAGATGCTATATGTGTAGCTCAGGGAAAGTGGTGAGAGGAGTGAGGGTAAAAGCCATCCTTGAGTGGGCGAGAACATAGGAGAATGAGGAAGCCCAGTGGATGGGTGTAGACAACCCACTTTCAGAGGCTTGGCTGTGAAAAGCAAGAGGGGAATGGCTGGGGGTTTGTTGGGTTTGTTTTGTCGATAGGGAAGAAACGCGATTATACTTTATGCTGGTGGCAGAGCTGATAGAAAGGAAGAGAAGCTGGTTATATAGAGGAGAGAGCAGATAACTCATCATGGAGAGGATACACAGTAAGAGACCAATAAGGATAAGGTTCCTGCTGTCACTAGTAGGGAGAGGAAAGGTGCGTTTGGGAATACAAACCCGAAGTAGTTCTAATCCGGATTGTGTTTTACGTGGGAAGTAAGAGGTCACTGGTTAAAAGGGAGTGAGGTCAGTAGTAAAAGGAATGAGACCAGTAAAGAGAAATGCCTCATTTTACTGATGTGGAAATAGGCTCCTAGGGGCAGCAAAAGTAGTTCAAAGGCTTTTTTTCCAGCATTACTCCACACTGTGAGGGAGGCAGGCCATGGGTATCCCCAAAAGGGAAGTGATGTGCCTGAGATCTTCACACGAGGGGTAAATCATATACACCCGACACTGTCTTTAGGTGTATAGGTAGAAATAGGCCTTGGGAGGCCAGGGGAGGAGGCAGGAGGCCCTCTCCAAGATGAGAGGAATCTCTGTTCTCCACATCAGACACTTGACCCTGATTTGTGATGAGGGCCCAAGGGAGAGGGACATTAGGCTCTCACAGGGTTCAGCGTTGGGGTCTTGATGGACAAGGATGGGTTTTAGGCCCAGGCCCCTCTTCACTGTGGACATTTCCTGCTCTGGGCCCCTGAAAGTCTTGAGTTGAAAAAGCAAACAGATAACTGCAAACTTAGAAAGTCCCTCCTATGTGCCAGGCACTGCCCTAAGCACTCTACTTAAACTAACTCAAACCTTACAACCCTATAAGGGAGATACCATTATTTTCATTTTAGATGAGGAAACCAAGGCGCAGAAAGATGAAGTAATTTGATGAACGTCATCCAGCTTGTAAGTATCAAAGATGGCATTTGAACCCAGATAGCCTGGCTCCGGAATCTGGGCCCTTAACCAACACTACATAGAGCCTCCAGTCCCTTTAGAGGTCCAGCAGGGCTAAGGGAATTGCATGACCTCAGACAGGGATCTTGCTAGAAATCCAATCTCCCTGCCCTGTCGGTGGGAGTTGCACTAGAGAAACATGGCAGCTGGGCTCAGAGGCATCCCTGGTGCCCTTCTCCAGTACCTGCTATGATAGAGCCTCCCTAGTCACTCCAGGAAGAATCTAGAAGTTGCTAACCAAAACTTTTATTGGGAGGGAAAAATACCAGGAGGCTGTCTTCTGGAGGTTCTTGGGCCTCAGACCTTAGGAAGTAGGGCCCCCAGGCCCCTGATCTGTTAGGAAAGGACTAGAACAAAGTTCCATGGCCAGGCCACTCTTTGCTTCTCAGATGCCATGCTGAGTTGCAAGTCCTGTGCCCATGTTTCTAGGTTGAGGCCTGGCCTGTGGACTCACAGTCAAGGTCTGCAGGCCCCACAGCTTGGTCTTCAGAGGTGGCCCCATGGGGCAAGTCTGTATACTTGAGGGCAGAGCCTCGGGACAGATGTGCTGGGTAGCGCTGGCGGTTGAGGTCCATCTTGGAGAGCACCGCTTGGGGCAGATCCACACGGCATCGGGCTGCTAGCGCTACCAGGTAGATGAGGACGTCACTAAGCTCCTCTTGAAGGGCTGCCCGTTCCTTGGGGGGCCAGGCTTGGGGGCCAGGCTCTTCATCGGGCTTCCACTGACTGGGGGCAGAACACACAGGTAGGCACAAACACAGATGCTAGCTATAGACCATGGGCTCCGCCTCTCTCAGGAGCACCCCAGTCCTTGCAGCAATGCACTCCTATCTCTTAGGAAGTTCCTTCAAGGACAACTCAACCCACCTGGGCCCTCAGCAGAGTCGGGGTGGGGAAGAGACCCCAGCAGATGATTCATACAGACCTCTGTGTCCCAACATGCGCCGAGGACTGGCCAAGAGAACCTTTCACTTGTTAAGTCCCAATTCTACTTCTCTCCAGCCCTAGCCACTGCGACTCCAGATTAATCCCCAGACCTAGACCACTGGGAAAGCTTGTTAACTCACTTCTACTCTTTCCCAGTACCATCTTTTAAAACCACAAATTATGTTTTGTCCTTCTGCTGCTAAAATTCCCCCAACTGGGGGCGCCTGGGTGGCTCAGCCGTTAAGTGTCTGCCTTCGGCTCAGGTCATGATCCCAGGGTCCTGGGATCAAGCCCCGCATCCGGCTCCCTGCTTGGCGGGAAGCCTGCTTCTCCCTCTCCCACTCCCCTTGCTGGTGTTCCCTCTCTCGCTGTCTCTGTCAAGTAAATAAATAAAATCTTCAAAAAAAAAAAAAAAAATCCCCCAACTGTACTTGGAATAATATCCAGACTCCCGACCATGCCCTTCAGGTTCTGCATGAGCTGTCTGTCTCCTGCCCCTTCCGGAGTCATCGTCCACCCCACTTCCCCTCTCTCCACGCCTAAAGCCACTCTGGCTTGTTCTGTCTGGCAAACAGGCCAAACTATCACAGGGCCTTTACACTTAACTGCTCCCTCTGCTTTAAATGCTCTTCTCTCTGCTCCCCCCAGATCCTTCCCATGGCTGCTCTCTCCTCTTCTTCGGGTCTCAGCATAGACGTCCCCTCCTCAGAAAAGCCTTCTCCTTCTGTTACTTTCTTTCTCATCACCTTGTGTTATTTTCCTCACAGAACTTATTGCAATTCCTGATCTTTTAAAATTAGCTTAGGGGCGCCTGGGTGGCTCAGTCAATTAAACGTCGACTCTGATTTCTGCTCGCGTCATGATCTCAGGGTTGGGAGATCGAGCCCCACATCAAACTCTGTATTGGGCGTGGAGCCTGCTTCAGATTCTCTCTCCTTCTGCCCCTTCCCCTGCTCGCTCTCTCTAATAAATAAATCTTAAAAAAAAAATTGGTTTATTTATTGTTAGTCTCCTTGCACTGTGAAGGCAAGAACCATGTTTTTTGGGGTTTTTTTCCCAAAGCTTTTATTTTTAAGTCATCTCTACACCCAGCGTGGGGCTTGAACTCACAACCCTGGGATCAAGAGTTGCACGCTCTACCGACTGGGCCAGCGAGGCGCCCCGGGAACCATGTCTATGTTGTTCAGGGCTTCCTTCTAGAAGCCCTAGACACAGCTGACGCTCATATACGTGTAATGAGTGAATGGCTTGCCCTCACCCATATCTCTGTGCTCTCATTTCTCCATCCCCACAGTGACTGCCCTGGTTTAGGCCTGCCTTACCACCTCTTGCCTGGTCTTCAGCCTCCTCACAGGTCTCCCCTGCCCCAAGTCTCTTGGTGACCCAATCCCCCCTGCAGAAAGGCCTTCTGTCCAAACTCCATCACTTCCTAACTCCAGCTCTGTCACTCTGGGTTCCTATTGCCACCCCTCTCTTCCACAGCCCCATCACTCACTGTGTAGGTCACTACTGCCTGTGGGGCACCAGACACATGGGACAGGCCAGACGACAACACAGATACAAAATCCTTGCTCTCCCTTGAAAAGCTCACCCTGACGGAGTCTCAGAATCTCCCCGAATTTAACTTGCCCTTTCCCACTTCACTACCTTCACAAATGATTCTCAAGTCTGGAATGCCGCTGGGGGATCTTCTAAAGAACACCCTCCTGTCCACCCCAGAGGCTGCCACCATCCCTTATGACCTGGACCTGCCCTGCTGTTTTCACACCTTTCTTTTTCCCAGAAGACTGGATGCCCCAAGAGGGCAGGGACAGGAAAGCCATCTCTATCCCCAGGTACAGCAGGATATTTAATGATCAGATAAATGTTCCCCGCTCCCATAACACACAGACTATTCCAAGAAGACTTCATCTACTCACAAGAGCTCTGCCAGCTCCCCCACTTCCCCCACCAAGGCCAGTAGGAGGTTCCTAGGCTGGTGGAATTGGCCCCAGTCTCGTTCAGCAGCAAACTCAGCATGGAGGCGGCGGCTGGAAGAGAAGAAAGGGGTGGAAGTCCTGGTCCCAGGGTTAGAGAACCCAAGAGAAGACGCGGAGCCCAGGCGGGCATCTCGGTGATATGCAATGGGGGCATAAATATCAGGGGTTCTGCAAGGAATTCCTTGGATGGCCTTAAGCAAATCATTTCTTCTCTCTGGGACTTGGACTCCTGGTCTACAAAGTGGGTGCGCCCTACACAGACCCTCAACTCTATCGAAAACTAACAAAACCCTCTTTTCCATTATTCCACCTCCTACTGCTGCTTCTGCAGTTTCCTCCACCTGGAATATTCCTCTCTCTGCATATCGAAATCCTACCGATTTTACAAAGTGCAGCTCCAGGGACACTTCCCCTAAGAAGCCCTCCTTGATTTCCTCCAGCAAAAATAATATCACCCACCTCTCAGCACCGCATTTGCCCCCGTCCTGCCACTCACTCCCGGAGGGCAGAGGCCGGGCAGAAGCAGCATCTTAAGTAGCAGCCCAATTTCCCCAGGGCTGGTTCTAATATTACTCACCGGGCGTCACCATTTCCCCTGCCTCTGGTGTGCATCACTAAGCCCATTTTGCAGACAAGGAGGTTAGATGACTCGCCCGAGATCAGCCAGTCGAGCTGGGACCCCAGCATAGCTGCTAGCCTTCTTCCAGACCACGTGGAGGGACCCTCCCCAATAGGAGAGAGTAAGGGGGCGACCTCCCCAGGTTGGGCAGGGACGGCTTACATGTCCTCGAGCGTGGGCTCCGGGCTGAAGCTGAAGGGACTGGCAGCAGCAGTGCCGTCTCCCCCCATGTCCCCACGCGCGTCCCCATTCGCCCGAGACATGCCGCCCACCAAGCAGCAGTCGGGACGCGCTGAACAACACCGCGCGAAGCTCGGAACCCGCCTCCAGGGCCCCTGACCAATCACAGGCGTTCACGACTGCTTCCCGGGGCGGAGCCGCAGGAAAGACCAATTACTTCTGTGGACTTTACTGCAGCCCGCCCTTTACCCCCCGGCCTTGGATTCTTCGGTCTGGGCCGAGCATCTTAAAGGTATAGAGGCCAGATTCGACCGCGAAGACACAATGGACGGAGGGCGAAGAGGGCGCAGGCGCGTCGCCTCGTTTGTGGGCGCCAGATGGCGCCAAAGAGAAATGACGAAGCAGGGAAGGGGGTGGGATGCTCCCTGGAAAACCCCAGAAATGGAGGCTTTAAGCAAGAAAGGGAAATTTATTACAAGGATACAAGAATGTCTCCAGGATATAGAAACTAGGGTAACCGTTCTAAGCATCTTACATATTTAATCCTCACACCAACCCTAGGAGGTAGGTAATATCATCGTCATCCCCATTTTACAGGTAAGGAAACGGAGAGATCGAGTAGTTTAACTCAACAGCTAATAAGGTGGTAGCCAGGTTTCAATTCTAGGCAATTTGGTTTCGGAGTCTGTTTTATTAACCCCTACACTATATTGCCTCAAACGATGATAAGTACCTTGGGAAAAAAAATATTTAAACACTTTGAAAAGTGGGGGCAACGTTAGCTTGCATGGTCCAGAGAAGAAGGGGTAAGCCCTTTGGTTGCCATCACAACCGCCTTTTCCCCTCCTGCATTCTTGCACGACCGTGATTTTATTCTGGTGTTCGTCCTCGATCGGTTTACTGGTGAGCCTATGGCCTAGTTCTTGACAATGCGAAGTTAGGAAGTCTGTTGGAGACTTCCGGGAAGGGTTCTCAGTTGTTTGTTTTTCTCAGTTCTTTTGTTTAAAAAGCACAGGATGTTTCTACCTTTAGATGTTAGTATGTGAAGGAATCTTTATGTGGAGGGCTAGCCCACAAACTGGGATTGGCAGATGGGAAGATAGAAAGGACCTGGATCCTTGATAACATTGTTGGGACACTTATTTTCCAGAAAGGTCCTAATTTAAGACTCTGGTTATATAAGAAAATAAATCCCTTTATTGGTTAAACCACTTTTAGTTGGGTTTTCTGTTACTTGTCTCTGAGAAAGTGACATTTAATCTGAGCAAAAATCAAAGGGAATAGAGCTCTAGGTAGAAGGAGCACCAGTGCTTGAAGCAGGAAAGCCTTGGCATGTTCTAAAGACGAAAAGAATTCCAGTGTGGCTGGAATATAGCGAGCAAAGGGGAGAGTGGTTGGACAAGAGGCAAGATCAGATTGATCAACTGTGGATTTTATTTTCTATTTTATTTTATTTTGGATTTTAAGTACTATGGAAACCCTTTGGAGGGCTTTGGCAGGGGAGTTATATGATCATATTTTGTATTTATGAGCCCTCTGGCTGCTGTGTTAAGAATGAATTAGAGGAAGGTAAGGGTAGAAGCAGGGAGATGAGTTACGGCCGTTGTCCAAGCAAAGGATGATGCTGACTCTGGGCCAGGTTGATGGTGAGTGAAGATGGAGAGAAGTGGATGTATTGGGGAGATATTTCTGGAGGTAAGCTATAGGCTTTGCTGATTTTGAATTAGAGGTATGGGAGAAAGGATAGAATCAAGTATGGCTTACAGGTTTTGAGTGTTGAGCAACATGGTGGATGGTGGTGACTCATCAGGGGATGAGGATTGAACACACATCGTATCAGGAGTTTGGTTTAGAACAAAGCTAACTGAAGCTACATATCAATTTGGCAGGTGGATTTATGAGACTACGGTTTAGAGAAGAGATCGGGGCTAGAGATTCACATTTGGTAATCTCAGTCATTAGACAGTACTTAAAGCCACGGACTTGGAGAAGAATGACTAGTACAAGAATCTAGATAGACAAGACTAAGATTTG
Source organism: Ursus maritimus (assembly GCF_017311325.1). Lineage (NCBI taxonomy): Eukaryota > Metazoa > Chordata > Mammalia > Carnivora > Ursidae > Ursus > Ursus maritimus. The sequence goes on along the minus strand of NW_024424452.1, from coordinate 16,850,795 downwards.
GGGTACTCCAATATTTAGCAGTTGAGCAGAAGAGAAGAGGCAGGGGAGATAACAGGAAAATCGAGAATGTGGTGTTATAGAGGCTAAGAGAGGAAAGTGTTCCAAAATGAGTGGACGTCTGATTTGGGTACTACTGAGCTGCAGGGTAAGAAGAGAAGAGAGCACAGAAATTGCTGCTGGATAAGGCAGCATGGAAGTTGGATACGGGAGTTGGGAGAAAAGAGGGAGTCCCGGGTAGCTCCTGGGTTTCTGGCTTGAGTAAATGGATAGATAATTTTGTCATTGGCTGAAATGAGGACACAGAAGCCCCAGGAGTTGGGGTGGAAGGGAAGATAATGAATTCAGTTCGGGGCCTGTTGAGTCTAAGATGGTTCTAGAACATCTAGATGATGTCCAGTAGGCAGGTGGACATCCAGGTCTGAAGTTCAGAACATTGATCTGCCTACAGATCTGGGAACTGAAAGTACTTTCCATAGCACCTACCCTGATGTTTGCTTAGTTTCTCCAGACAAGAATCCAGTCTTTTACTGGAATGTAAAATACAGCTTTCTTAGGAGTCCTCTGCATCTCAGATTTTTGAGGAGTCAGGGACCAGGACTTCTAGAGCTCACAGGTCAGATGGTCCTTGGTGATTGACAGGAAGGAGGAGACACTCTTTGTAGGTCTGCCTCTGCCCTCCTCCTAGGAGCTTCTGACCGAGCTTGCAAGGCTTTTGCCAAGCATCCCAGTTCCTTGCTCCATGGCATTGTCCTTGGAAGACCAAGCAAACCCAGCTCCAGCACAGCACAGAGTTGGAGGGGTGGCGAAGGCCCTCGGGGTGGGGGGGGGGGGGGGGGAAAGACCTGCTGGACCCTTCATCCAGACTCTTTCTGTACCCTCACCCCCACATCCATTCGCTTTTCTCCATTCTCCTCAGACACATCTTAGCAACCCAACCTCCCTGCTTTAGTCAGGGCCTCAATGTGCTTGGTCTTGGCTTTTGGTTCACATTCGTGATTAGCCTTTATGGGCCTATCCCTTTAGGGACTGGGTGCCCTAGTCTTTTGGACCAAAGGTGTTTTCCCAGTGTAAGCTAATAAATGTTTAATGACAAGATGGGCAGGCTGGGACAAGCAAACATGAGCGTGCACGCACAGCCCTTCTGCTACGCAAGAGTTTGGCTGCCGTCGCCACTGGAGCCAACCATGTGCAACTGGCCCCAGCACGGCTTTTGGAAAACCCTGGAGTGGAGGAGGTGGTGGTGATTGGAGCACAAAGTAGCAGAGACCCATGAGCTGGGTGGGTGGTGTTGGGGTAGGGGAACCTGGGCTGCTAAGGTCCTAGAGGCAATAGAGTATGATGACAAACGAAGAGTCAGGTGGTTAGGAACCCAAGCACCAATGCCCTTGGGAAGATTGTTTCTTTTCTCTGAGCCACGATTTCCCTCTCTATGTAATGGGGCTCTGGCCTAGGCGGCTTCCAGGGACCCTCCCTGTGTGTGCTGGCAGGGCCGGGACAGTGTGCATTTTGCTCGTATCACAGTGCTGTTCTTATTGGAGGCAGAGCCATTGACCTTGTTGGTTTTGAACTGGGGGATGGCGGAAATGATGCTGTTCTAATTAAAAGTGTTTGTTCTTACTAAGTTTTTCAGGGGGAGTCATGACAGAGGCTTTGAGAAATCTCTAGACTAGCCCATTCAGGCCAGGGAGTCCCCAACACCTTTGGAAACTCTTCCTAGGGCGCCTGGCTGGCTCAGTCAGTAGAACATGTGACTCCTGATCTCAGGGTCATGAGTTCAAGCCCCACACTGGGTGTAGAGCTTACTTTTAAAAAAGAGAGAGAGAGAGAAAGAAGTCCTTCCCCAATCTATGTATCCAGCCTTATTCCCCTACACCCATGCTGAAATCCAGCCAGATGATCCCCACTCTCCTCCTCCCTAATTTTGCTCATATCTGGAATGCCCATTCCCCCTTCTCTGCATATCCAAACCCAAATTCTACTCATTCTGCAGAGCCCTGCTTCAAAGCCACCTCCTCTGGGAAGCCTTCCTAAACTTCCTCCAAAAAGGAAGTAATGTGACCTTCTGTAGCACTTAATCCACTCTAGTCCATATGGCACTTACCATTCTTCGTCTTGATTTTGGGGTGATGGGTGTCCCTGTCCTTGATGTCCTTTTGGATTGAGTCTCCTGGAGAACAGAAGCAGTGTCAGGCTTTTGTCTCCCCAGGGCCTAGCACTTGAATAGATTTAATAAATACTAATTTATAGGAGCATGTCTCATGGGATCCCCTCCATGACTCCCCTGCGGTAGGTGGGTATGACTGTGCCTATTTTACAGATGAAGAAACTGAGGCCCAGAGGCTTATCTGAGATCACCCAGAAAGGTGAATGCTGAAGCTCACCAGCAGCCCCCAGTGCTCCTCAGCAAGTGGAAGAAATCTCCCTACCCCCACAAGGGAGTAAAAGAGGCAGCTCAGTATTTTTCATATGTGCTGAGGTCACCTTGCGACTCCCTTTTCTTCTGTCCTTCTGTCTTATCCCTTCATCTTCTTTCTCTTCCTCTGTCTTCAACTTCCTCTCCTTTTCCTTTTCTTTCTCTTTTCTTCCGTCGCCTTCCTTACCTCTGTATCTGTGATTCTGTTCTGATTTCTACCCGAGGCCCTGCCCTTCCACCACCTGCTTGCTGCCTCTGTTTCGCTGCCCAGCTCCTCCCCAAGGAAAAATGGTTGCCTATCTTGCTCTCAACCCCCAACCCGTTCTAGGTTACCTAAGAGGACACAGGCCAGGGACGCATCCCATCATTTCCCTCCCCCTTTGTACCGCCCGCTCCAACCAGTGAGAGAGCTGTGTATGTGAATAAACAGAACCAAGGCCTGAATTTCTTCTCCAAACCCTTGTCGTAAGAGATTGGTGATACCAGCCTCCACCACTAGGAGACGCCAAGAGCAAGGAAAGTGTGGACATTGAGGGTGCTAGGGTCCCCGGTGTGTACCCTACTCACTCACTCATTTATTCAGTATATTCTGAGCACTAACTATGGACCCGACAGTGTTCTAGGTCCTGGGGATACGGACCATCCCCTGCCATTTTGGAGCTTACATACTAGCAGAAAGGGACACTTACAAAGTAAACGAACACATTCTCCAGATAATTACAGATTAGGGTTAGAGCTATGAAGCCAATAAATGATGTGACGAGTTGGAGATTCCGTAGGCGCTGGCTGATGTCAGAGAAGGCTTTGACAAGGTTTAATTTGGGCTGAGACAGGGTTGAGGGTGAGCCTGCCAGGTAGAGAGCCTGGAGGCGAGGCTCCAGATAGAGGGAACTACAAGTACGAAGGATCTTGGTTTGTTTGCAGCACCACAGGAAGGCTAAAGGGCTCGAGTTCAGCGAGAGAGGGAGGGCGAGTGGCATGAAATGAGGTCGGAGATAGCTAAGCAGGGGTTGTACGGAAAATGATTTAAAAGCTTTGAGTAGGAGTAAAGCTGGTTGAATTTTTAAAATCGATTCATTGTTATAGTTAGATAGTATGTACATTACAACTATGTAAATACTCATTGCTGAATACTGTATGATTACATTGCATTTGTCACACAAGGTTTTATTTTTTGTGGGAGTTGATAACTGCCTCATTTTTTTTATTTGCTAGTTTTCGATATAATTATCACTAATTCTCTTTACACCTTCCATTAACCTTCCAATGTAATTTTTCACAAAATCAAATGTATCAGTACTCAAAAACAGGTCCATTTTCCTTTTCCTGGGAGCCTTCAGGCTCCTCTTCCCGAGTGATGTGCCTGTTCCAGGCTGCTGGCTTTCTAGGCCCGCTGTACAACTGTTACCTTGAAACCTCCCTTCACCTTCTCCTGTGCTGGCTTGGGTTCCCGAACCCCATGCTTTTCTCTTTCCCAGTTTGCCCCCCTATTTTCCTAGAGCACATCTTCCAGTAGTTTCTTGAGAAAGAGTGCATGGGATGAATCCACTTTGATACTTTGCATGTCGAAAAATATCTTTATTCTCCTTGTTTGTAAAATGTGGCTAGGTATAGAATTATACAGAGAAAATCATATACCCTCAGGATTTGAAGGCGTTACTTCATTGTCTTTTAGCTTCCAATTCTCTGTTGAGAAGTCTGATACCATTCTTATTGCCAGACCTTTCTACACGCTCTTGCCCTCCCTCAGAAGGTTTGGGGAGAGCATAATGATTTAGAAGCATGGACTCTGGGGCATCTGGCCGGCTCAGTCAGGGGAGCATGCAACTCTTGATCTTGCCATTGTAAATTTGAGCCCCACATGGGGTATAGAGATTACTTAAAAATAAAATCCTAAAAAAAAAAAAAAAAAATGGACTCTGGACTCACACTGCCTAGCAGTTGGCCTGCGCAACTTTCGACAAATTTCTTAATCTCTTTGCACCTCAGCTTCCTCATTTGCAAAATGGGGTTGTTGGCAGTTCAAGTGAATTAATATCTATGCAACACTTTATCGCTGGTATTTTAAAATTTAATAAAATTAGTGTAGGTCGTTTTTCATTTGCTATGCTGGGAAGTCAAGAGATGTGTGATATTTACAACTTTTTAAATTTTAGAAAACTTTCTTGTATCATTTCATGTATGTTTTTTCTTCCATTTACTTTATCACCTCTTTTTGGAATTCCTCCTAGGTGTGAAACCTCTGGGCTTACCTCTCGTTTCCATACTTTTTTTTCCCTATTGTGCATCTTGTTACTGTTCTACTTTCTGATAAACTTCTTCAACTTTATCTTCTAAGTATTCTACTGAATTTTAAAAACCTTAGGTATATTTTATATTCTAAATGCTTTGTTCTATTATTATCTTTTTATGAACACTTTATCTTCTTAACCGCTTTTTCTTTCCTTCTGCTCCGTTTTCTCTTTACTGAGTTTTTTGTTTTCTTTGACTTCTTTTCACATTAGAGGCTTACCTCAAATGTCTGGTGATCCTTGACTGCTTATATTTAAGAATGAGGCATTGAAAAGAATGTGCTTGAGTGAAACTTTTCAACTGGCAGGCTTCCTGGTACAGGGATTTTCACTGGGGGCTCCCTAAATGTTTACAGGTCTTTTTTCTGGGCGTATTCTTTTTCTCCAGAGGAGCAAAGGTGGTATAAGCTTCCTGGACAGTGTTTTTAATAGTTAAGGTGAGGAAGGGGGCTGGGGCAGTCTCGTTTTTCAGCCTTTATTCTCGTTTTTGGTCAGGCCCCCCGTCCTTTACTGTGGTGTCCCCAGCTTTGCAGTAGTTTTAAAAATTTTCCAGACCGTAAACCTCCCTTTACCTACAGAGGTGAGAGGCAGTCATCTGGCTATGTGACATGGGGGAGAGGTTTGTGAACCTCAAAGATCTAATTGTAATTACCCTGTACAGAAGCTTTCAAACAGTGTCTGTTTTTATCCCCACCCTTGACCCCTTAGTACCTCCAGAGCACACCTCCTTGCTTCCTGTTAGTATTCCCCAATTCTAAAGGCATTTACTTGGGCTTCCTCTATTCTGCTAAGTCAGTTACCCTTCTTCCACCTACTTTAAATCTTCCAAGTGTTAACCCCTTTCTTTTGCTATTTCCTCTCCCACCTGCTTGTCCTTGGGTTTATGCTTGTTTTGAGTCCTTTGCTATCAACACAGAGGGAGGGTGCAAACCTAAATCTAGGTGTTAAATCCTCTGGTCCAGAATCAGGGAAAACATTCTCACACTCTACCTGCCAGACTCTAAAATGTATCAACTGATTCATTTTATAAGACTGTAAAAGATTCAGAATTCCAAGAATCCAAACATTAGCCAGAAGAATTTTTCCACAAAGTCCTTTTTATTTATTTCACTAGAAATTACTCTTTATTGATTAAATCTCCAGGAATTTTCAGCACAAGATCGAACATCTTAATGACCACCAAGGTTTGGGCTCTGGGGTTTGTTCTGCCTCTCCCAGTCCTTAAAGGGGTTTAGAGGGAGAGACGTCATTAACAGAGACCAAATCAGATGGTTGCAGGTCCTCCTTTCCCAGTCATTGGACAAGCTGCTCAATTCTTGTCCAGAGCAGGAAAGAGCCAGTACTTCAGAAAAATCTAATAAAGAATTTGACAATGCAATGTAAGATCTCTCTGAACAATTTAGATTTATCAACAGTATTGGTCCAAACTTATTTGCTTCTTATCTAAATCATTTTGCAATTTACCTTTTTTTTTATGTGTAATTCTTATTAAATAACCTCACTCCCTGTGCAGACATGAATCAACCCAGTGCCAAGAAAAAATCCCTCAAACCAGAATAGCCTCATCTTGCTCTTGGAAAGAAGTAACAGAGGTTTTTCTGCTCCTCCTCCACATACTAGATGAACAAACCTGCCCCTAAAGTCCAAAATGTTACTTCTGGCCTTGGAATGTGCAGCCTGTGAGGGGCTGATTCAAATCACCTTGAAAGGGCCACTGGAACTACTATGCAGGCAGCCTTCTTTGGAAATTTCTTCTTAAAATAAAGTTCTGAGAATCGTTCATGATTGTGTACAAAGGCTCTAAGGTCCAAACAACTTCTGCTATTCCATCTCACGAACTAGGCTCAGAGGAGGCATTGGAACTGTCAGGAGCGAGAGCAGGAGCAGTGGCCCCACGAGGTAGGACCTCAATAACTCGAGGCTTGTCAATGATCCGGGCTGTCCGGTTTCCCTTTTCCACAATACCGACGATCCATGCTTGGTGACCCTCTCCATACTTGGAAGATTTTATTTCAGAACAAAAGCGAGCTGCTTGTTCTCTTGGCAGACAAATCAGTAACCCCCCAGAAGTTTCCGCTGAGGTTCCTTGAAGGAGCCCAAAGCGCCCACTGGCCTTGCTGATGGCAGCCATCTTGGCAATAATTGGCAGATTATGAATCACAAAGGACACCTCATTTCTTTGTTGTTTCGCAAGGTTCTGAGAGTGTCCTAGAATGCCAAAGCCTGTGATATCTGTGGCTGCGTGTGCGTTAAACGTGTGCATTAATCCAGCAGCAGTCCTGTTTAGGGTAGCCATATTGAACATGGCTTCCTGATAAGCCAGCTCTACCTCTTCTCTGGAGACCACCATATTTATTTTATTCCATCTCTCAGGATTATCCAGCCATTGGTGGGCATTGACAGCAACTTGGGTTCCTAAGGGTTTGGTTAACACGAGCACATCGCCAACAACTGCACTGTCAGGCATGATGAATTCATTTGGCTGACATACCACAGTGGCAACCCCACCGACGATAATCCAAGGGTTTACCACCGTCTGTCCACCAGTCACTGCAGTCCCTCCTTCCTCAGCAGCATCGCGAAAGCCTTTGATCATGAGTGGTGTTATCTTTTCTCGTTCCTCCTCGGTCATACTCTGGCTGACGCTGAGTAACATCAACATGTTGTCACATTCAGTAATGCCCATGGCGTAGAGGTCACTCAGCACGTTGGCACACGCTATGCGCCCCATCATGTAGGGATCTTCCACCAAGGGGTAAAAGAAATCCGTGGTCTGCACCAGTGACAGGCCCCCGTGTCTCAGGGGTATGACGCAGGAGTCCATCCCAATGCCCAGGGCTGGAAAGGTGGGGTTGGGTTCGGCCCCGGCCGGCAGGCCGCCTTCCTGGGCCGCCTCTTCATGGCCTCCGACCAGGCCCAGGCCCAGGCCCAACGGGGGCCGCACGTCTGGCCGCGTCAGTCCCGCCAGGAGTTTGAGCAGCGTCTCCTGCGGGACCTTGCAGCCTCAGCCCTTCATGCCGGAGAAGCCCGTCAGCCGCCAGCTCGGGCTGAGGCCCAGCGCCTGGGGCTCGAAGGGCCGGTAGCTCGAGAAGCCCCGGCCCAGAGACAAGCCCGCGGAGCCCGAGCCTTCCGCCGCCGCCACCACCTCTCCGCCGGCGCCCGTCACCGCGGCTTCCGCCATCGCGCCCGCCGGGCAGGGAGGGAAAAGAGGAGAGGCGAGCTCCCTTCTCTTCTCTACTCCAGTGACTACGGACTCACAGTCAGATATTACCGTAGAGATTCTCCCCGGCACGACTCGCGCCACCGGACTCACGCCGCCGCACCGCGCGCTCCTGGCCTTCCTGAGGGAGGAGCCGCCGGTCTCCTATACTTATAGTCCCAGTGATTGACAGCCGTGCCATCCAATGACGACCTCGCTACCGAGAGGCGGGCTTCCTTTCGTCTAAAAGATAAATTACAAATCAACCAGCAGCTTGCGAAATTGGTCCCGGCGAGATGACCGGCGAGTGTTGTGGTTCGCTCCCCTAGTTGTGATTTAAACGATCTCTTGGGAGTGGCTGGCGGAACTTTGCTCCCCTAGAGGCAGTTTACCAAGGGCAGCATTTTCGAAGATGAGGAAGATCGGTCACTGGGCAGATTTCATGCAGGTCAGAATTGTCCGAGGGTCATTTGACAGCGCTCGTGACCAATCCAGGATAGGAAAATAGCCCAGGGAAAAAATTCGGAAAGAATGATGAGAAATTAGATATTAAGTTACTACCATTAAGCTAGCAAATCCTCGCATCCAAATCATGAAATGTTAAAATGGGCTTCAAAGAATTTTAAGACTCAGGGGGGGCCTACCTGCCTCAGTCGGAAGAGTATGCGACTCTTGATCTCCGGTCGTAAGTTCCAGCCTCACATTGGGGGTAGAGATTACATTTAAAGAATAAGATCTTAAAGTCTTTTAAGACTCTTAAATCCACCACTAACTGTGTGAGTCACTTTTCCTCTCCCAGCATCAGTTGACTCATCTGGACAAAAAAGTGGCTTATCTTGTTCTGTTCTAAAGTTTCTATATATCTTTAAGTGAGTATATATGAGAATCTGTGATGTATCCATTAAGAGCAATTTGCCAATATCTATTAAGCATATAACTGCACATAATATCTTTGACTCAGCAGTTCCAATTCTCGGACTTTATCCTACAGATGTACTCACAAGCTGTGAGTGGGAAATGATAGAGTTGTTTTATTTTTTAATTTTTTTTCTGTGCTGTTTGTAATATCGACCTACTGGAAACAACTTTAATGTTTATGAACTGTGATTAAAATAAATCGTGGAATAAATAAAATCTTTTTAAAAAATAAACTAAATCATGGTACGTTTATATAATAGACTACCCAAGCAACTCTAAAACAATGAGAAAACGTTGATGTAATTATATTGATAATAGTTACAATCCTAAGAGGCACAGTTCTAAATGCTTTAGTATATTAACTACTTAGCCCTTACAATAACCTTTGAATTAGGATTCTTTCCACATTTTACAGATAAGGAATATAAAGCACAGAGAGATAAAATGACCCACTCAAGGTCATAGCCAGTTTAGAAAGGAGCTGGATATGAATCCAAGCATTCTGTTCCAAAGAGCACCAGGCGATATTGCCTATGATGTTTGTTAAGAGAAACAAGCAAACTTCAGAGCAGTATTTATATAATACTATTATTTGTTGTAAAGGGGGGAAATATATGCAATGGCGATATTTCTGGGAGGAGAATCACCAGAAACCGGTGAATTGATTGCCTCTGGGGAGGGAATGAAGTGGTTGGGATGGGAGATTCTTCATTGTATTGTCTTTTTGTTCTTTTAACATTTGGAACTTAAATTTTTTTAAAAAATATTTGAGTGTATTACATACTTTAAAAAAAGAAGAACAACCTGCCTATGGGACTGTAAATTGGTGTAACCATTTTGTAAAGGAGTTTGGCCTTAACTGATTGAATCAAGCATGTGCAAACCCATGCATTCCACCCATAGGTGGAACTCCCCAGCAATTCTACCCATAAAACATGCCCTAGCCTGGGTGGCTCAGTCGTTAAACGTCTGCCTTCGGCTCAAGTCATCATCCCAGAGTTCTGGGATCGAGCCTTGCATCGGGAAGCCTGCTTCTCCCTCTCCCACTCCCCTTGCTTGTGTTCCCTCTCTCGCTGCCTCTCTCTCTAATAAATAAATAAAATCTTAAAAATAAATAAATAAAACATGCCCTGGAGAAACTCTTGCAAAGGTGCCCCAGGAAACACATGCAAGAATGTAGGAGCTCTGGAGACTGATTACACAGCGATGTGAAGGTACTTAACACTACTGAACTATCCACCTAAAAAAAGGTAAGATGGTAAATTTCATGTTACCACAATCAAAAATTTTACCACAATTAAAAATATAAAAACATAGGAGTACCTATAGCTCTTACAGCAAGTCATTACATTTGGTGTTTATTATTCTGCAATAAGTATTAAGTATTAAGGAGTAAATTAGAAGAAACTCGAACGTTAAAATTAGACTGAGCTGCAGTCTTGGCTCTCCTAATGACCTTGGGCAAATTATCTAGCCTCTAGGAACCCCAGTCTCACTCCCTAAAAAGTAGTCCTTTCACCTGAAGGTAATGATAGACACCAGATGGAGTTTTTTCTGAGAATTAAATTTTAAAATGTGTGTGAAGCTCCTAACACAGGTCCTGGCTGATGGTAAGCTTCACATAAATGATAGAACCTAGCATTCTACACTACTGTTAACGTGGATGTAGGGGCTGGAATTTAAATTCACAACACTTAGAACATCTTGGAATTTTTAAAAATAAAAACAAGTCCAGGGCGCCTGGGTGGCACAGCGGTTGGGCGTCTGCCTTTGGCTCAGGGCGTGGTCCCGGCGTTATGGGATCGAGCCCCACATCAGGCTCCTCCGCTATGAGCCTGCTTCTTCCTCTCCCACTCCCCCTGCTGTGTTCCCTCTCTCGCTGGCTGTCTCTCTCTCTGTCAAATAAATAAATAAAATCTTTAAAAAAATAAAAAATAAAAAAAATAAAAACAAGTCCATTTGTCTTCGTAAAGAAAAGGCAGACTGTAATGCCAGAACCCTGGAAACAACCCATGGGTCTGTTAACAGGGAATGCATAAATGAATCGTGGTATAACTACACAATGGAATATTGTGTCTCTGTGAAAGTGAATGATAGGTCTAGGCATCATCAGTACGGGTAATCTCAAAAACAAAATGTTAGGAGCAAGAGGCCAGTTACAGAAGAATACATCAGCTATTTATATAGAGTTCAACACCAGGCAAAACAATAATATATTGATAAGATATGCAAAACAAAAAAAAAAGTTTTTAAAAGTAAGAGAGTGGATGATGAACAAAATTTAGCGTAGGGATCACTTCTGGGGAAGAGGGCCTAGGGCACCCGTACGTTAAGTTCTGTTCCTTGGGCTGGGCTGTAGAGACATGATGTTCTTTAAACCGTACACATCTATTTTCCCACTCTCTTTTTGTAAGCTGTGTGTCAACATTAAAAAAAGAAAAGAAAAGAAAATGTGCTATATTTCAGAATTTAAAATTAATACTAAAGGATTAAAAATAAATCCCCGAATGAAAAATACTAAAGGAAAAACGAGATAATGAAAAAGCAAGAGATGTGGAAGCAAAAGACCTCTGGATTTTGTCTGACCTTGGGATTCACGGTCCGCGAACTGTCTGCCCTTGAAGAAGTGATACGCCTCTGTACACCTTAGTTTCCACTTCGGTGAAATGAGGGCCATCATCTCTGCTTAGGATCTGGTATAAGGATCGTATGAAAATCTCAACTGTGAAAGTTCCTTTGCAAAATGTCCAGTGTGCTGTACTTGTGAACGATCTTCCTGTCACTAAGGCAAACATGAAAACGCCCTAGCACGTCTGTAGTCAGCTCACCTGGGTTAAAAAGTGACAAGATCAGGTGCCCCTGTTTATAAGCTCTCTTTGTTCTTTGGACTTTCTCCTCTCAGCTTTTAGGACAGTTTGTAGTTTTTTTTTTTTTTTTAAGATTTTATTTATTTATTTTACAGAGAGAGAGAGTGAAGGAAAGTACAAGCAGGGGGAGGTGCAGGGGGAGAGGGAGAAGCAGACTCCCTGCTGAGCAGGGAGCCCCATGCCATGTGGGGCTCGATCCCAGGACCCCAAGATCATGACCCGAGCTGAAGGCAGATGCTTAACTGACTGAGCCACCCAGGCATTCCCCCCTCCTTTTTTTTTTAAGATTTTATTTATCGGGAAGTCTGAGTGGCTGTGTTCTCTCTCTGACAAATAAGTAAATAAAATTTTCATTTTGTCAGATTTTCATTCATTTGTCAGCTCTCCCTGCTCTGTGGGGAGCCTGCTTCTCCCTCTCCCTCTGCCTGCCACTCTCCCTTCTTGTGCTCTCTCTCTGTCAAATAAATAAAATCTTTTAAAAAATAAAGATTTTATTTACTTGAGAGAGAGTGAGAGAGAGCACAAGTAGAGGGGAGGGGCAGAAGGAGAGAGAGAGAAGCAGACTCCCCGCTGAGCAGAGAGCCCCAAAGCTGGGCTCGATCCCAGGACCCTGCGATCATGACCTAAGGCAGCTGCTTAACCAATTGGGCCACCCAGGCGCCCCTGTAATTCTTTATTCATGTGATTAGGCCACGAATGTCTGCCCCCTTCGTCTGTAAGCTGCACAGGGCAGGGGCTACCCTGTTGCGTCCACCCTGGCTCCCCTGGCATTGTACATGGCAATGACATGTGATGAATGAATACGTCATTTTATGCAACTGGGTTTGCTAGGCCAGGCATGGTGCTGAGCGTTTTCACTTACTCATCTCCTCACTGAAGCTCATAGCAGCCCCAGGGAATTGGCATTATTAGCTCCATTTTAGAGATGAGGAAACTGAGGTCCCTAATAGGTCAGGAGTCCTGCACAGGGTCACCTAGGGAGAATACAAACCCAGCTCTGTTTGACCTGAAGGCTGGGGCTCTATCCCTCATCTTGCCCCTCCTCTTGAGAGTACTAACAACTCCCATCATGCCCCTCGAGGAAGCAGGACCGTTTGGAGGGAAGGGCTCATCCCTACAGCTCCCTGCTGCTTCTATTTGGAAGCAATGTTCATTCAGGCCAAGAAAGTCGTGAATTTGCCTTGGTCGGGGACCAACCCACCCGGCTCCGAACAAGTTCATGTGCCTTTGTGAAGGTGATCCACACGGGTCCTTCGAGGGGGATCCTTGTGACTGTAGCATTTGAAAGCATCCCTTTCATCTCATTCTTGTTTTTCACCGAGAGATCCATTGAACCGTATCTATAGCCTGGGTTAAAGCTATGGGTCAAAGATTGCAAGAGTAAAAACCTGGAGGTGGGGCTGGGAAAGCAGGCAAAGGAGAGAGAGGTTTTATTTATTTATTTATTTATTTATTTATTTAGATTTTATTTATTTATTTGACAGAGAGAGAGACAGCCAGCGAGAGAGGGAACACAGCAGGGGGAGTGGGAGAGGAAGAAGCAGGCTCATAGCGGAGGAGCCTGATGTGGGGCTCGATCCCAGGACTCTGGGATCACACCCTGAGCCCAAGGCAGATGCTTAGCGACTGAGCCACCCAGGCGCCCCAAGAGAGAGGTTTTAAAGAACAAAAAGGTCTGAATACCAGCCCATCGTTTGGTTTTCACATACAACAGAAGCACTGGGGCTAGTGCTATAGTATTTTTTTCTCATTATGATAATTTCCAGTTATAACACTACACTTCAAGATTCAGTACACTCAATTTTTCATTTTTTCAAGATTTTAGTTTTAAGTCATCTCCACACCCAGTGTGGGGCTCAAACCCACAACCCTGAGATCAAAAGTTACACGCTCCAGCCAGCCGGGCACCCCAGACTCAGCACACTTTATTTTTATTTTTTGAAGTTTATTTATTTAAGCAAACTCTACATCCCTAATGTGGAGCTTAAACTCACGACCCCAAGATCAAGAGCTGTATGCTTTACTGACAGCCAGCCAGGCGGCCCAGGTTCGGCACACTTTAAAGAATTTTTAAATTGTGGTAAACTATACACTCAGTGGTATATTTCTAGTATACCGAAAATACTTCCCTAGGTTTAGTAGACTTTTTTTTTTTTTTTGGTTTAGTACACTTTTTAAAAAATATTTTATTTTATTTTTATTTTTAAATTTTTAAAAAGATTTTATTTATTTATTCGACAGAGAGAGAGAGACAGCCAATGAGAGAGGGAACACAAGCAGGCGGAGTGGAAGAGGAAGAAGCAGGCTCATAGCGGAGGAGCCTGATGTGGGGCTCGATCCCAGAACGCCGGGATCACGCCCTGAGCCGAAGGCAGACGCTCAACCGCTGTGCCACCCAGGCGCCCCTATTTTTAAATTTTTTAAAGATTTTATTTTTAAGTAGTCTCTACACCCAAGGTGGGGCTCGAACTTAAAACCCTGAAATCAAGAGTAGCACGCTCCGTTGCCTGAGCCAGAAAACTTATTACAAGATCATTACGTGTCATTGGAGAAAAATCACAAAATGCAGCTTAGCAAAAAGGAAGAAAGTTAAAATAACTCGAAATCCCTCCTCCCAGAGAGAAGTACTAGCAACAGCCGAGCAGTGAATTTTAGACATTTTCCTCCAAGGTGTAAGGAGAGCCACTACCTCATACTGGACTCCAGGGGGCGCCCTGTCACTCCCTCCAGGCGAAGAGGAGCTGTGTGCTCTGTGTATTTGCACGTACTTTCTAACTTTTTAAAACAAAAACTAGATCATTCCAAGTATTTCTAGTAAGAAATAACATAATGGATGAAAATAATCTGGCATGTAATAGATGCTCAACACTCCTGCTGGGTTCATTCATAAATATTTATTGAAAACTTTTTTCCCCAAAGATTTTATTTATTTATTTATTTATTTATTTATTTATTTATTTATTTATTTATTTATTTTTTTATTTGAGAGAGAGCACAAGCAGGGAGGGGCAGAGGAGGAGGGAAAAAGAATCTGAAGCCGACTGCACTGAGTGCAGAGCCAGAGGAGGGGATCGATCCCATAACCCTGAGATCATGACCTGAGCGGAAACCAAGAGTTGGATGCTTAACCAACTGAGCCACCCAGGTGCCCCCTATTCATTGAAAACTTTTGTGCACTAGATACTGAAGCTATAACAACGAATGCCAGGCAAAAATCTCTGTCCTCATGGAGCTGACATGCTAATGGAAAGAGATAGCAATAGGTAAGATCAATCATTTGTTAGTTAGAGTTAGATATTGAAGAGGGAAAAATGAAGTCTGAAGAGAAGGAGGGTAGGAAGTCTGGTAT
This sequence comes from Ursus maritimus, assembly GCF_017311325.1. Classification (NCBI taxonomy): domain Eukaryota; kingdom Metazoa; phylum Chordata; class Mammalia; order Carnivora; family Ursidae; genus Ursus; species Ursus maritimus. The sequence continues at coordinate 16,835,758 of NW_024424452.1, read as the reverse complement.
GTGGATGTGCTTTGTGTAATTGTCGCCAGGGAAGGCCTCACTGAGAAGGTGACTTTGAAGTACAGGCCTGAGTCAAGAGAAGAATAGCATGCATTTCCCAGATATCCGGGAAAGAGTGTTTCAGGTGGAGAATGGCAAGTGCAAAGGCCCTGAGGCAGGAGTGTACCTGGGGCGTTCTAGGTGCAACACGGCTGCCAGGATGACTGGTGCACATTAAGTGGAGAGAGCTGAAGGAAATGAGGTCAGATAGCTGCGTCACAAGGTTGGTGGAGAGGGCACAGGACACAGGGCCTTCAAGGTCAGTGTAGGACTGACGTAATCTGACTTTGCTATAGCTTTTACTCTGCATTCAAACCCTAAAGGTCAAAACATTCCCCATTGGTCCGAGCCCCCACCACCCTGGTCCAACATCCAGGTCAGTGTCCCCATCCCTGGCCCCTGAACCCAAGCCTGACCCAGGCCAGGCACAGCCTCAGTTCCCAGTCCCCACCTCCCCTGGGTTTGCCCCGTGGGGCTTCCAGCAATGGGCTCTAACCTTGGGAAACTTGAGAACTGACACCCATGTTCACAGCCCCTCACACTGTTAACCATCTTCCATCACCTTCTGGGGCAGGAAGTTTCATCTTTGCATCTGGGGTAAATGTGAGAAGCCATACTGAGTTACCTCTTACCATAAGAATCTGAGAGACATAGGACAGAAAGAGACTCAGTGATGGCAGAACTCAGAGAATGGAAGTTTGGAGATGGAGATAAAGAGCAAGGAGGTGATTGGGAATGTGCTGAGGGAGGGATTCATGGGATAACTTGCCAGAACAGCATTCCTGGCAGAAAAGCACCCATGGCAAAGGCCCCAAGACAAGCAAGCCTCATGTGTTGGATGGAGGCCAGTGTGGCTGGTGACAAGTGAGCGAGGGAGAGAGAAGGAGGAGGTGATGCCAGAGAGGCAATGAAGGGCCGGATGTGCAGGGCCCCTAGACTAGGGGATGGCCTTTGTTTTTGGCTCTGGGTAAGACAGGAGCCACGGGACGGTTTAGACCAGAAGAGTGACATGGTCACTCCGGTTGAGGTGAGGGTGGACAGAGTTGGCAAAGTGGATACACAGAGACAGTGAGGAGGCTCCTACAAAAACCCAGGGGAGAGACGATGATGACTTGGTTACATCGGAGATAATGACAGGTGCTCATATCCTGGATATTTTTTGAAAGCAGAACCAACAGGTCTCCTGATAGATTAGATGCAAGATCTGATAGGTTGGGGCGCCTGGGTGTCTTAGTCGGTTAAGCATCTGCCTTTAGCTCAGGTCATGATCCCGGGGTCCTGGGATCAAACCCCACATCGGGCTCCCTGCTCAGTGGGAAGCCTGCTTCTCCCTCTCCTCTGCCCCTCTCCCCTGCTTGTGCGCGCACTCTCTCTCTCTCGCATGCACTCTCTCTCTTTCTCTCAGATACATAAGTAAAATCTTTTAAAAAAAATATCTGATGGGCCATGTGAAGGAATTTTGGACTTTTTGTCCTAAGAGAAAGAGGAAGTCACAGGACTGGTTTTAAGCAGGGAGGTGGCATGGCTGTATTTGTGATTTTGAAAGATCACTCTGGCTGCTAGATCAAGAACAGACAGGAGGGGAATGATGCGGCAGAGGATGGTGGTGACTTGCACTAGGGTATAGTAGGGTATGGCATGAACAGAGCATAGCATAGTTCTTTCTGCCTCAGGGCCTTTGCACTGGCCACTCTTGCCCAACAACCCTTCATGCCCAACAAACACTCTTATCTTCAAGACTTCGGGAGGTCCCTCGCCTGTGATCCCATAACCCTGTGATTTCCTAGTTTTAGCAATTATCATGCTAGATTTTCTCTAACATCTGTGAGCTCCTCACAGCTGGAACCATGCCTCACTGGATTCCAGGAGCCCAAGGCCCAGCATGGGCTCTGGAGCAGTGAAGGCCTTAGAGAACATTTGTTGAATGAATAAATGGAAAGAATGTGAATGAGGTGAGAGGTTGACATCCTGTTATTTGGGGTTCATCAAAGCACTGCAAATCCTTTATTATTATTATTTTCTGATTATTAAAGTAATGTGCTCTTTATAAGAAAAAACTACATATATATAATGAAAGATCTCTAAAACCTCATCCTTTATACTCTAGAAATAATTCAAGACATCTCTAGAATCTAGAAATACCTACATAGAGTCCAGTAAATACCCTCCCCCCCCCATTTTTTTAAGCTTATTTAAGTAATCTCTTCACCCAATGTGGGGCTTGAACTCACAACCCAGAGATTAAGAGTCATGTGCTCTTCCAACTGAGCCAACCAGGCAGCTCTCTTTCCCCACCAATTTTTTTTCATGTATACACCAAAAAATGAAGTGTTTAAGATGTAACACACAGTAGTGGGGTGCCTGGGTGGCTCAGTCGGTTAAGCGTCTGCCTTTGGCTCAGGTCATGATCTCAGGGTCCGAGCCCCCCATCGGGCTCTCTGCTCAGTGGGGAGTCTGCTTTCCCTCTCCCTCTGTGCTCTCTCTCTCTCTCAAATAAATAAAATCTTAATAAAAAAAGATGTAACACGCACTAATAATTTGCTTTTCTTCTCCTTACATATAATGACAATCTTTCTACGCTAGCACAGGTAAATCTACCATATTTTGTAAAAGGCTGGATAGTATTTCATAAAATGGACTTATTTCACTGGTATAACCAACTTCCTATTATTGTTAATCAATTTATTTTCTCCTTTTTTAATTGAAGTATTTCCTTGAATGTCCTCATTGTATTTATTTCAAGGCACCAGATTTTAGGAGGATTGTTGAAACGGGTGTTCCTCCTGGGGTGGTCAGAGGACTTGAGACTTTGTCTTATGAATATTCAATATATTCATATATATTGAATATTCAATATAATTGAGGATGTTCAGCCTGGAAGAGAGACCCGTAGGCCTTGTCTACATTTCTGAAGGGGCTTCCAGATGGGAAAGAGAACAGATTTGTCCCAGGCACTTCAGCTGGGCAGAACCAGGTCTAAAGCATGGAAGTCACTAGCATGTAATACAAGACAGCAGGTTCCTACAAGCAGAGCTTCAGGAGACGGAGTGGATCTCCTTGGGAAGTCATGAGCGTCCTGTCTCTGGAGGTGTGGAAGGAGAACCTGGTTGAAGATTTAAGAGGAAGTAATATTTAAGGGACTTTTGTGCAGTAGGCCAAAGTTGAATTAGGTGATATCTGAGAGTCCTTTCAAATCGAAATTTTGTCACTACACTTAAAAAAAAGATATTTATTTATTTATTTATTTACTTACTTACTTGAGAGATTGAGAGAGAGAGGAGGGAGGGAGGGGCAGAGGGAGCAGGAGAGAGAGAGATTCCCAAGCACACTCCCTGCTGAGCGTGGAGCCTGACACAGGGCTCGATCTCATGACAGCAAGATCATGACTTCAAGATCATGACCCGAGCTGAAACCAAGAGTCAGACGCTTAACCAACTGGGCCACCCAGGCACCCTGTTACGACACTTCTAACCGAAGGTATCATAAAGGATGCCCAAAGAAGTTGGCGCGATGCCTCAGGGCTGGGAAGGTTTTGATGAGGCAAAGGGGATAGGTTGGTGAGAGATTAAGGGGGAAAAGGAGGGCACGAAGCTAAAGAAAGTTATGGCGTAATATGGAGCTTTACCCCAGGTAATTAAGAACTTCAGAGGTGGAGGGTAAGGTGGCCAGATGCTGGTTTGTGTTTAGGACCCTGTTTCCTTGGCAATAGCCGATTACTGTAGGTTGAACATTTCAACCCAGCTGGGCCAGATTTTCTTTCCTAAGAGTGTGGACATTCAGAGTATATGGAAAGTTGGGCTGAGGTCGGCACCGAAGGGCAACCTTCTTCAAGCTTTGTGGAAGGGGTGGAGAAGGGTGCCCTCTTCCAGCCACCTGGAAGACCTGATTGTATTTGGGTTCTTCTAAGGGCTTTGTGATATCCTTCAGACAGATGTATTTGTCTGCTTTCCATCAGCTCAGATGGGTTCCTCTGACTTGCCACGACATGACATTTGGCCAAGACCCTCTAAATCAAGAGAGAGTCACCCAAGGCTTTGAAGGGAGTCGTCCACAGCTTCTGAAGGAGCTTCAGGAACATTCAGCTGGAGGACCAGTGGCAGAAGGGGTTGAGAAGAGTCTGATAGGTGGTGAGACCAGGGAGGAGGCCTTCCTCATCACTCAGATAATCAACAAAGCCACTGCTTCCCCCAAACACTCCACCTCATTGAACAGTGCAAACACGTCATGCAATGACAAGTCTTCTGGGTTCTATTTGACTTGTTTTCTAAATGGACTCAAGCTACCTAGTCAGAAGACAGGAAAGGTTTTCCTTTTTCCCACAGAAGTGGAGCGATGGCAGGGAGTTCACTTTCCTTGGTGTTAACAAATAAGATAGGCTGGGGTTACCTATATCCCCACTGTTGGCCAGATGTGAGTTTTGGTCATTTGGGGAGTACAAGAACAACTGGGGTGTCTGGAGAACTAATGGGGTGACCCAGTAGAAGACCTATTCAAGAGGGAGCGTAGGCGTGCCCTGAGGGTGGGGGGGCTCAGACTAGAATGAGCTTGACCCAGGAGTGAAATTTTGGTTGTCAGAGGGGGATAGTGGTCCTTCCTGTACATATAGCTCTTACGCGGGTCAGTCTGGCTCAGCTCCCTGAACATCAATCAGTGAGAGAGAGAGAAAGATTGGGACAGAGACAGAGACAGACTGAGACAGAGAGACAGAGAGACAGAGAGTCATAAGTAAAAGTTGAAAGAGTTGTTTTACCAGCTTGTACACACTGGAGCCCAAGCAGGTGGAGCTTGGGGTAACTCCAAGCGGACAGCGAGGCTCTTCCTGACTCCAGTACAGCTTTGTTGTTTTCGGGGCTTGGGGTGAATAGCCAAGAATTGTTATATCTACGGTTTTGGTTATAGAACAGCCAAGATGGGAAGCCTGGAGCGGCTCGCATACAAGGGAGTGGAGCCCAAGTGAAATATGTCTGAAGACTTGCTGAGATAGCAGAGAATTTGCAGGAAGCTGGAGATCTTGTCCTAGCAGGTGGGGGTAATAAGCCAACAACATGGGAGAATTACCATTTGAACTCACAGACTGGTGAGCCCTGCAGAAGCCCGAGCTGTGTAGGGAGGAGGGAACCGAGGTCCAGAGAGGTGAAGGAGGGTATTAGCACGACATAGCAAGACAGTACTGCTTGGAACTGGTTCCCAGGCTTCTGGCCCTGAACGATATGCTCTTTTGGACACAATCGACCATATGCCGAGAGGCTGGAAGTGGAGCCCCTGGAGTGAGGTCACCCAGTGACAACAGGGCCCGTGGACTGCATGCGAATACTCAAGAATGCCATCTGTAGAAAATCCCTGCCTGTGCTGCATTCAGCTCAGCCCTCCCTCAGAAAATCCCAGGTAGAGTTTCTAGAACGTTAGAATGCCCTGGTGCACCTAGCCATGAGATCATAAGGGCCTTGGAATAGGGTGGTGGCTTCTGAGCCCTCCCCCAACTCCACGCCCCTCTGGGCCTCAATGACCTGCCCTCCCAGCCTCCTTTCCCAGGCAGTTTCTCGCTCTAAACCTCCTGGCAGGTGGGAAGAAGGGGAAAGAGCACTGTGGTGAGCCAGATATTTCTGTTAGAACCATCCTGACCAAAGTGGCCTATGTTACTGTAGCCAGGAGGAAGTGGTGTGTGGGGAGCCCAGGCTAGGAGGGAGCAGCTGATGGCAACCAGCAGCCTTTGCACCAGCAAATCTTTGGTGTGAATCTGAAAAGAGAACTTTGCCCTGGTTTGTCCTGGGTTTGTAGGCAGTTGGGCCTGGTGGACTGGGGGTGGGGGGTGGGGAGGCCCCAGCTTGCTTTTCCTGCCGCCCTCTCCAGCAGCCAGGGGCTCAAACATGCCCGGAGGCTCCCTGCTGCCACACCCTTGCTTATTCAACATTTTATTCAAGGAAGCAGCACAAGAGAAAGTGTTCAGCATGGCCAGACTGTGGACTGGAACTAGGGAAGCCATCGGGAACGGAGGTAGCCCTCCAAGCTGTCACCACGCCTTGTGCGTAGACCTCACAATTATCTCTCATGACATCTATTTCTCTCTGTGTCTGCATCATTCTCCCCTCACTTGTGAACTGGCTGGTCCCCTCTGTGTCCCCCAGTTTCTGTTTGAAGGGATCCAACTGATTGCTAACCCGCCACCAGCTTATTATTTAATTTTACATATTAAATTAAATATATAATTTAATTTGGGCCTCCACTGTCAACTCTCCCAACCTCTCTTTCTTGGATAATACAGCTTTTTGCTCCTAAGAGTCTAGACCCTGGGAAGCAAAAGCCTCTTCATTATCCTTAGGGGCAAGAGGAGCCCCACGCATTCACTCATCAGTAAATATTTTCTGACTACACATTTGCCTACTATGCTCCAGGCTGTTTTAGGTACTGGAGATATAGCAGTGGATAGCAACAACAAATAATAATGCTGTCCCGGGGGAGTTTATATTGTAATAGTGAAGATGGACAATAAACCAGAGGGATAAGTAAATTAGATAGCATAAGCGGAAGTCTACAAGTGTTAAGGAGCAAAGTTCAAAGGAGATGATCCAAGAAGGAGCTGTGAGGCTTTTTTGGGAAAGCCAAGCAAGAGAACAGCAAGTGCAAAGGCCCTGAGGCAGAGGTGTGATGGAATGAGCGAAGAGCCGGACGGCAGTATAGTTGAAAAGGAGTGAGCAAGAAGGGGACTGGGTTTCAGAGAGAGTGAAATATCTGATAGGTTAAGGCTTTCTAGGCTACAAGGAGAACTCTGGCTTGTATTTTGAGTGAAATGGAGAACCACTGGAGGGTTTTGAGCAAGAAAGTAACATGATCTGATCTCTATTATCAAAGGATCTCTCTGGCTGTTGTGTGGAGAACAGACTATAGCAGGGGCAAGGTTGGAAGCAGGGAGACCAGTGAGGGGACAGCCACAAAGTCAAGGGATGAGGTAATGGTGGCTCAGACCAGGTAATGAGCAGTGATCAAGATGAGAAATGGCTGGACACAAAGTCTTGTTCACTCTCTCGAGTGGAGCAAGAGAAAATTCTCTCATTGTTTTCAGATGAACCCCTAGAAAAATAAGGCATAATTGGAATCATCTTACCTTACAAAGGACACAGAAGACCTGAGCCTTCCAGGCCACTGAGTGTGTCTTAGATGCAGAGATTCTGGGTACCCCAGAACTTCCCAGTCGGGGTTCTCATTTGTCACTCCCCTGTGAGATGATGTGCTTGAGTCCATTTCCATGGAACGATGGAACAGTTGGGAAGTGGAACAACCAAGCCATCCTGAGGAGAACTGGTGTCTGTTGGGTTGAGTCTATCCGAGGCGACCTCAGCCCTGGGCATTGATCTTGGGTACGGCCAGCTGTCGCCGTGCCAACACCATCAGCTTCTTTTCTTTTCTTTTTTTTTTTTAAAGATTTTATTTTATTATTTTTTTAAAAGATTTTATTTATGTATGTGACAGAGAGACAGCCAGCGAGAGAGGGAACACAGCAGGGGAGAGGGAGAGGAAGAAGCAGGCTCCCAGCCGAGGAGCCCGATGTGGGGCTCGATCCAGCAACGCCGGGATCACGCCCTGAGCCGAAGGCAGACGCCCAACGACTGCGCTACCCAGGCGCCCCTAAGATTTTATTTTTAAATAATCTCTACACCCAACATGGGGCTCAAACTCACAACCCCGAGATCAAAAGTTGCACACACTCCACCGACTGAGCCAGCCGGACGCCCCAGCACGATCGGTTTCGTACCATTCATCTGATGCAGCCGAGATAACATCAAGCAGAAAGCACCCTCTGAAGCTAATTTCCTCAGGAAGGGTGACAGTATGGCGGATGCTCTGAGTTTCATAGACTCCTGTCTAGATGCTTCGTCTATTTAAACCCTGATGAGTCATTGGCTAGCAAATTTGGACCACGGAGTATGGAGGCACGGTGAGGCCCTTGAAAGCCATGCCAACAAACTTAGACGTGATCTCGTGTATGCAAAAGGGGCATCATCCGAGGTTTTAAAGCCTAAGAGAGACATGCTCAGGTTTCTCGAGGTTACGCTGGAATTCCCCATGAGGTAGAACCTTCTCTAGAGGCAGGGGAGTGAAGAAGAAAGAGCTGTAATGGTTGTAAATTGTTCCCATGGGAACTGATGGGGATTTGAACAAATGGAATGGAATTGAGAGACCCAATTAGGCCCTCAGAGAACTGACAATCTGAGATATGATGGAGGCCCGTGACTAACGAAGTGTGTATGTGTGTGTATGTGTGTGTGTGTGTGTGTGTGTGTGTGTGTGTGTGTGTTAAGGAAAATCCTGCCTCAGGACTTCCTCACGTGGTCCCAGCCTGAGATCTCTGCAACCCAGCTCTTCAGGGGAGTCACGTGCTCTCTCCAACATGGAGGGCCTGACACCCTAGAGTCCTTGGGGCTTCCTTGTACTTTTGTAGCTTCCTCAGCCTTACAGTCCTCAAAGAGAAGGGGAAAAAATATCCTTTTCTTCTTTTAAACTGAAACCCAGAATCTGATAAATATGTAAATGAGTACGCTTGCCTACTGAAGCATGCACCCAACCTACGATCCAAGCCGTGGAGACTCTGAGATCATTTCCTGAATTCCTTCCATTCTAGGTGTTATGACTGATACACTTGAAATTTCTATGAACTTCAGCCCTAATTTAAGAATTTAAATTTTGAAGACGGTCTAAAGGAAAACCTTCACTCTAGAAAGGGCCGATTTGACTATTAAATCTGGATTAGATATTCTGTAGTGAGATAATTACAATTTTTCCAAACAGGTCCAACCTGTTCGGTTAATTACTAGAACTAACAATTTTACTTATTTATTTTTGTCACGAAGAATGTACTGCTCTCAATTGTTACCAATGGTTATTTTTGAGATTTAGAAATGTGGGGGGGGGTGGATATTAAAAGAGAGGGTTTATCCTTTTACTTTACATGCTTCTGTAATGTTTGAATTTTTAAATGTGTATTTTTTTTGTAATTTCAGAATAAAACAGAAGAATTTGATTAGATGTAAATTGTAACTGCTGCATAGAGGATCAAAGGAGTCCGTCTGAATTATCTGATTTTAACTGAATTTGAAAAAGACTATCTGATATTATCTAAGTACCAGGAGGCAACTTGTCAGGTTGCAGCTGCCTAGCCCCAGGTGATAGATAATTGTGTGTGCAAAAGCCTTCTCCAGGGGCCGCGACCCTGGCAGTGGCCTGGCAGGCTGAGCCGCGGATCCTCACAACACAGGGAGAATCTGAAGGTCCTTCCTACTTTCACAGAAGCAAGTACAAGTTCCTCTACTGTGTTGCATTTTTAATTATTTTTATTTTTCTAAAATTACGTAAGTTATACATCCTCACTGTAAAAAAAAATTCAGACAATACTGTAATATGAAAACCTTATTCTTTCAGAAATAACCACTGTTTGGAGTTTGGTTGTGTGTCCTTTCGGATTTTATACACACACACACACACACACACACACACACACACACACTTCAACACCTTTTTTCCTTTTTTTTCTTTTCTTTTCTCTTTTTAAGTAGGTTCCGCACCCAGCGTGGGGCTTGAACTCACAACCTTGAGATCAAGACCTGAGCCGAGACCAAGAGTCAGATACTTAAGGGACTGAGCCACCCAGGTGCCCCTTCATTTTTTATTTTTTATTAAGATCGTATTTATTTATTTATTTGTTTGAGAGAGAGCGAAAGCGACAGAGATCACAGAGGGAGGGGGAGACGCAGACTCGCCACTGAGCAGACAGCCCCATGCAGGGCTTGATCCCAGGACCCCTGGATCATGCCAAAGGCAGTGGCTCAACTGACCGAGCCACCCAGGCGCCCCGAACTCCGCCATTTTAAAGAAGTATACAATTCAGTGGTTTTTAAAGATTTTTTAAAAATTTATTTAAGTAATCTCTACACCCCACGTGGGGCTCAAAATCACAACCCCAAGATCAAGAGTCACATGCTCTTCTTACTGAGCCAGCCAGGCACCCCCTATTCAGTGGTTTTTAATATATTCATAAAGTTGCACAATCATCACCACTAATTCCAGAACATTTCATCACCCCAAAAAGAAACCCTACACCCATTAGCGGTCACTCCTCATTCCGCACTCCCCCCACCCATCCTGGCAACCATTAATCTATTTTCTGTCTCTACAGATCTACTTACTCTGGACGGTTCACTTAAACGGAATCACACCGTACGTGTCCCTTAGCACCTGGCTGCTTTCCCTTAGCATCATGTCTTCAAGGTTCATCCACTTTGTGGCATGGATCAGGGCTTCACTCCTTTTTCCAGCTGAATAATATTCCATCGTGGGGACGGACCATGTTTTGTTCATCTATTATTCAACAGTCGATAGACACTTGCATTGTTTCCAGTTTGGGGCTAATATGAATAACGCTGTTATGAGTATTCATGGATACATTTTTGTATGAATCGACATTTTCCGTTCTTTTAGAATTGCTAGGTCGTATGGTAACGCTGTGTTTAACTTTTTTTTGAGAAACTGTTCAAACTTTCCCACAGCAGCACCCTTTCACATCGCCACTGGCAACGTACAAGGGCTCCAATGTCTCCACACCCTCAATACGTGTTCTTTTCTTTCTTTCTTATGCTAGCCATCCCCGCGAGGGTGAAGTGGTACCTTATTTTGGTTTTGATTTGCATTTCCCTAAGGACTAATGACACTGAGCATCTTTTCTATATTAGTGGTTGGTCTTATGTCATCCTCAGGGGCGCCTGGGTGGCTCAGTCAGTTAAGTATCTGACTCTTGGTTTTGGCTCAGGTCATGATCTCGGTGTCCTGGGATGAAGTCCGTGTTGAGCCCTGTGTCAGGCTCTGCAGGCAGCGAAAGTCCGGCTTGTCCCTCAGCCCCTCCCCCAACTTGCGAGCCTGTGCGCGTGCGCATACTCTAAGAACTAAAATAAAATCTTCTAGATCATCTTCGGAGAAATGTTTATTTAAATTCTTTGCCCATTTGAAAAGGTGGCCCATTTGTCTTTTCACTGTTGAGTTACAAGAGTTCTTTGTATATTCTGGATACAAAGCCCATATCAGATACATAATTTCCAAGTATTTTCTCCCATTCTGTGGATATTCCTTTTCTGTTTTTTCTAAGAGAAATAAGTTACTAAATATACTGTCTGTAACTTGCTCTTTTTCTTCAGTGTATTATGGGCATCTTCCAATGTCAAGAGAAAACTCTGGCATTCTTTTCTTTTCCCTACCTTATTTTTTTCCTTCCTCTCGCTCTTTTTTTTTTTTTTTTTTTTTTGGTGGCATTCCATTATGACTGTACCACAGTTTGTTTGACCAGTCTTCTGCTGAGCTGTACAGAGTCTTCAGTTCGTGTGTTGGTGAAAGACAAGGAATGAGCAGCTCTTGGGCAGGCGAGGCAGCCATCTACCTCCTGTGTTGTCTGCTCCTGGATGATGTGAAAATGCAAGCGGGCACAGGAAGTGTCTCTAACCTGCTTATACTTCCTCCCAACCCATGCGGTTTCACAACCCCTATAGGCTCACCCCCACCCAGTGTCACCAGCCTGGTGCCTCTGTGAGAAAGTCCCAGTGCAAGAGGCCCTGGGGCATTATCATTTCCTTCTCTCACCCGGTCTGGGTTGCCAGCAAATCCCCAGCGCTCTCTGAGACTAGAGTGTTGGATTAGGTCCCTCCTGCCGCTGGAAAGATGAACTCCTGCGTCATCGTAATGAGGCTACTGCTATCTGGGCCTTTTCTCTTTGGTAGGCAAGGGAAAAGGGGACGGGAGGGAAGGGCCGTGTGTCTGTGGCCAGGGAAACGGCAGGGCTTTGTGGGACTGGAGTAAACGAGCCGCTGCTGGAGGGTGGCCATAGGTGATAAGTTAGGATAAGTGAGGCTCGGGAATCTCGGAGGGAGAAGGCGGAGAGCAAAGAAAGAAAGTCAGAGTCCAAAGTCGAGGCAAGGTCTGGAGGGAAAAACGGAGAAGCGAGAGACAGGTGGCAACAGAGAAGCGGAGTGGGATGGCTAATGGGTACCTGGAGCTGTCGCTGGGGTGTGGTCCTCTTCGTGGCACGACCGTGTACCACCATCTCAGCCCTTTCCTCTTTCTGGGCCTCAGTCCATTCCTGCCAACAAATGGCCGGGCAGCTTCTCGGCCATCCTAGGACGCGGCGGAAAGAAGCCTGATGCCTGGAAGGAAAGCAGAGCCAGAAAGGACAGTTAGGGACTCGGCAGCGGATGCGGAGGCTGCTTGAGGTGGGGGATGACACGGGGAAACCTGAGAGCTAATGAAGAGCCCGGTGCACGGTGGGGTGGACAGTAAGGGAGCGTTAGATGAGAAGCAGCTTCCCAGAGAGCAGGGGATCCTGAAGCCATGAGTCTGTGGACAGAAGCCGGAGGCTAATTATCTTGGGTCTCAGGCCCAAGGGAGAAGTGGGTGTGTAGGCGGAGGCACCCTGCCATGGGGCAACCGCATCGCCCGAGGGGCCCCTTCCATCTGCCTCTATCTCACGGACCTCCGCCTTCTCATCCTTCCTTCCCTTGCTGGGAGGTCAAGCGGGCTCTGGGTAGTAAGGCTCCGCGGCTTCCAGATTTCCCCGGAGTCAAGGCCCTGAAAGGGGAAGCCCAAGGGGGAAGGTCCCCCTGGGGCTCCGGGGTGCTGGCGGCCTGCAGGAGGAAGGAGCCAGGTCTTTGTGGGTGGGCCGCCCTCTGGGGCACGTGGGCGGCGGCCAATCAGCGCTCGCGCCTCTGGGGGCACGTGCCAGGATTGGCCAGCCGGAAGTGGCTGACCTCACCCCCTGGTCTCCTCCAGCCCCGGCCTCAGGCTACAACTTGGAAGTGCGGCACGTGCAAAACTTCTCCTTCCCACACGCCGGGAGGCATTTTGGGTACCGAGTCCTGCAGGTTGGAGACGGGTGAGAGCTGCCACCCCGGACCCTCCCTGCCCCGCAGAGCCAGGACAGGCGACCGGGACACGAGCCCCGGGGGTGGGGGGCAGATCCGGGGAACCGCCGGGCCCTGGGGTCTTCCTGTCTGCAGGAGTCGTGGTGGGATTTCCCGGAAACAGGAGCGAGGCCCTCGGAGAGTAGGACGAGGACAGTCCATCGTTAAATCTCCGCATGAGTGCCTGATAAAAGGGGAAATATCCCAGCCCCTAAAAGGCGTTGCAACACTTCTAGATTCCCCACTGGTGCTGACTAGACACTGAGCGCCTTGATGGCAGGGATTTTGTTTCTCTCTTTTCCCCCCTCATCCCTAGTACATGCCCCAGCCTAGCACATAGTAGATAGGCCATAAATGACTTTTAAAAGATATTTTATTTATTAATTAATTTATTTATTTATTTGAGAGAGACGGTGAGAGCACGGGCAGGGAGGAGGTGCAGAGGGAGAGGGAAAAGCAGACTCCCCACTGAGCAGGGAGCCCAACACCGGACTCAATCTGAGGACCCCGGGACCATGACCTGAGCTGAAGGCAGAGGCTTAACTGCTTAACGGACTGAGCCATCCAGGTGCCCCCATAAATGATTTTTGAATCGATGACTGATTGAATGAACTCACAATAAGTCATTCTGGCACATCATTCTCTGCATCTCAGTTTTTCTAGACTATAAATAGAAAAGATCCTTAACTTTCTAGAAGTTTGATGTATTCCATAGGGAAGAGGGAGGGGCTGAAGAGCCTCCCTGAAAGGGACTGGCTTCACTGTTTTGAGATACTTGTGGATCTGAACCCCTCTAATGGGTAGGAATGGGTGGGTACAGACGGGACAACTCCATCTCACAGGTGAGATTTCTCATCAGGGTTGTCGTGGGCGCTCCAGGTGAGGGGAACAGCACAGGAAACCTCTATCAGTGCCAGCCAAACACTGGCCACTGCCTACCTATCAGCCTGAGTGGTGAGTAACTGGTGAGGGGCCTGGGAGGAACGGTGTCCCAGGGAAGTCGAGGCTGGGCCCACCATACCTGGGTTACCTAAGTTCCTTCAGACCAATCTCCTGGTGCCTGCAGGTTCCAACGATACCTCCAAGTACTTGGGAATGACCTTGGCAACAGACTCCACAAGCGGGAAGCTTTTGGTAAGAATCTTGTGTAGTGTAATATCAGTCAATGCGAAGAAAGACAGATTGAAAAGAAGGAAGGATCAGTGGCGGAAAGATCCTATAGAGGATTACAGGCATCAGAGAGATTCAGACTCAATCAGGGTTTATTAAGAACCGAGTATGAGCCAGCTATTTGTGAGACCTTATTTATGTCAGTTTTTTTCCAGATATGAAATGTGGCCATTGATATACAGAGATGATATTTGGGGGTACACACACTTTTAATGTTTTATAGTTATATTTTTATTTAATGGTTTATAAGGAAAAATACAACACATCAAATTCATGATTTCTTGGATCAAATTGCTTGGGAGTAAATTTAAAGTGAGTAAAATATTAAATAAATAAATAAATAAATAAATAAATAAATAAATAAATAAAAAGTCTGCATGATGTGCCCACATGGCAGAAATTGGGAAGTGGTACACAAGTGCCTAACATTTGGGAAACACTGCTTTCTCTCTTTTAACCTTCAAGACACTCAGGGGAGACAAGGATCAGTATACACATTTTACACACGAGGAAACAAGACCCAAGGGGTTCAGAGGCTTGACCAAGGTCCCATGGTTTTAAAGAGGTAGACCCAGGATTTGAATCAAATTCCCATTTGATTCTAAGCCCCTTGATCTTTACCATTCATCCCAGCAGCATCTTCTGACACAGGTATACGAGAGATAGAAGGCTGGCTGAGTGAAATCTTTAGCCAGCGTTTACTGGGAGCTCATCTACTTAGCTACTATTACGTGACAGCCCACGTGCTAGGCTCCGATGGGGTCAGAAGAATGAGATACAAAGATGACATGAGCCCCGACTTTCAAGAAATTGCAGTCTGGCCGGAAAGATGGTCATTAATGAAAGAAACAACATTGTATATTCTGGGAATAGTGAGTGAATTGCCTTAAACCCTTCAACACAGGAGGTGTGATTGGGAATGGCAGGGGATAGGCCTGGAAATGTCGGAGACTGTCCAACTGCGAACAGTATGAATGCCAAACTCAGGAGCTTAGACTCTATCCTATAGGCAGTGAGTATCCCCTGGCACGCAGCCTTGGTGGTAGGGATGGAGAGGTGGCGATAAGACCCGGAGGCGGAATTACCTTGTCTTGGTCACCAGTTGGATGCAGGGAGTGAGGTCAGGGGATGGTGACTCTGAAGGTTCTTGTTCTTGGCTAATGACGCCCAGAAGACACACAGGAAGAAGCCCCAAACCCCTTTTTACAACCTTTGCTTCCTTCAGGCATGTGATCCTGGGCTGTCTCGGACGTGTGACCAGAATGTCTACCTAAGTGGCCTGTGTTACCTTTTCCACCAGAATCTGAGGGGTCCTGTGCTGCAAGGGCGCCCTGGTTATCAGGGTAAGGAGCTGGGGATCCAGTGGGTAGAAATCTCTCCCAGGTAGCTGCCCATACAAAGGAAGCAGCATGGGCAGGCCAACCCATGGAGACACTTTACCAAGTCCCTTTGTGTCTGGCCTCGGTAGAATGTATAAAGGGCAACGTGGACTTGGTGTTTCTGTTTGATGGTTCAATGAGTTTGCAGCCAGATGAATTTCAGAAAATTCTGGACTTCATGAAGGATGTGATGAAGAAACTCAGCAACTCTTCCTACCAGGTAAATATTAATTAGTTTTCCTGTTTGCAGGCAATAGATGCCTACCGGAGCTAGCTTAAGGCATGAATGAAAAATTTAGTATGGGGGTCTCCAGACCCTCAAGGTTCTGGACCTCTGGAAGAGACAAAAACTAGGAAGTAGAAAGTGTCTGGGATTCTCTTCAGTTCTCATTTCTGTTTCTTTTTGGCTTTTGCTTCCCTCTTCTCTCTCCACACCCTGACTCCCTCAGCCTCTTTGGATCACATGGGTGGGTGGAAAGCTCCGAAGTCCACATGTTATTAAACTTTCAGGAGGGTTTTTTGTCCTCTCCACCAACCCCTCCCTCTGCAAATTCCAAATCCTTGGAGAACAGATTCTGACTGGGCTAGCCTCAGCCGAGTGGCCCTTTATGGCCCAACCAGCTGTATCCAGCTTAGCAGGGTCACTCAGCAGAACCATCCCCCCCTGGGAAGGCAGGCCGACCCAGAGGACAGGAGCTCAGCAGACAGCTCTACGTAAGGGATCAGAGGTTTATTTAATTTTATGTCTGTGTTTGTGCATATATCACCTCATTTTCAAAAGAATGCTTTGAGGCAGGTGTGTGCAGCTGGGTTACCCAGCTCCCGGATAAGAAAAAGGCTGGAAGGGGTGCCTGGCTGGCTCAGTTGAAGAGCACGCAACTCTTGATCTTGGGGCTGTGAGTTCGAGCCCCATGTTGGGTATAGAGATTACTTAAAAATAAAGTCTTAAAAAAAATAGATTGGAGCAGACAAGTAGGAAGGGATATGTAATGACGTTTCATTTCTTGCTTCTTTTTCTAGTTTGCTGCTGTTCAGTTTTCCACAGACAGCAAAACAGAATTTAATTTCTTGGATTATCTTCAAGCGAAGGACCCTGATGTTCTGCTGGGCAAAGTAAAACACATGCGCCAGTTGACCAACACCTTTGGTGCCATCAACTATGTTGCGTGAGTCCCCTTTTGTAAGACACAGCCCACCCGTCAGTTGCACTGGCTTCTTCAGGCTGCAGGGTATAGGAACTCAACAGGTGGGCTCAGCAAGGGGCAGGTTATTGTAGGAATTCAAGTGGAGCAATTTTCTTTTCTTTTTTTATTTTTTTGAAGATTTTATTTATTTATTCGACAGAGATAGAGACAGCCAGCGAGAGAGGGAACACAAGCAGGGGGAGTGGGAGAGGAAGAAGCAGGCTCCCAGCGGAGGAGCCTGACGTGGGGCTTGATCCCAGAACGCCGGGATCACGCTCTGAGCCGAAGGCAGACGCTTAACTGCTGTGCCACCCAGGCGCCCCAGCAATTTTCTTTTATTTTTTTAAAAATATTTTATTTATTTATTTGAGAAAGAGAGACAGCATGAGCAAGGGGAGGGGCAGAGGGAGAGGGTGAAGCAGACTCCCTGCTGAGCAGGGAACCCAATGCAGGACTCGATCCCAGGACCCTGGGATCATGACCAGAGCCAAAGGCAGATGCTTCACGGACTGAGCCACCCAGGCGCCCCTAGTCCAGGTTCTTTCAATTGTAAGCAACAGAAATCTACTTTATACTAACTAAATCACCAAGGGCAATTCTTGGGAGGATGCAGGGATAGCTCATGAGCCTTTGGGACAGGGAATATTGCCAGACCTCATGGGGAACTAGAGCCAAGACTCGGAAAGTGATCGTGAACATGGCAGCCAGGATCGAGTCACATATGAGATGGGGATCAGGTTTTGAAGTCAGCATGTGAACAAAAATCTTTACTAGTCAAAATTCTCCTTGAAGAATTCCTTGAATTGTTCATCAAATTCAATATGCTCCAGTCCCACAGTGGAAGCTAGCATATCCTGATTTCCTAAATCTACTACAGAAGGTTTTTCCCCCGGAGTTGAACGAGGTGGCCGTGTTTAAATTGAAACCTAGATGGATGCCGTTAGATTGTGTTGAAAGGCCACACTGTATATTTGATTTGATTTTTTTTTGTTAATGATTATAAACAAGACATTCACTTTTCATACTTATTTGGGGGGGAAGAAGAAAAATCAGTTTGCCTTACTCGACGATGCTCTTTCTGAAAGAGTCTCCATCCAGTCCATAGAATTGGATAGGTTGCTTGATCTGAGGATTTTGTACTTGTCTTTCATAAAGAGAACTTGCTTTGAAGAGAGTGATCAAAGGGTGAGTGTCTGTGAGCAGCTTTGCTGGTGCACAGCCAGACTCCCTCTCTGAGTGAAGCTTTCCCCGCACAGGCCACACAGATAGGGTGTCTCTCCTGTGTGGACTTGGCCTTGCAGGATTCAGCTCCCCCCTGGTGTGAAAACTCTCCCTGCACTGCCTCCAGGCATAGCGTTTCAGGCCTGTGTGGACGCTGACGTGATTGACGCAGCTCCCTTTCTGACTGAAGGCTTGTCTGCACTGATCGTATCTACAGGGCTTTCACCACTAGGAACTCTTCTACGAACAGCAAGGTTGCTTTGATTCCTGAAGCTTCTTTGGCCAAGAGCACACTCGTAGGGTTTCTGTCCAGTATGGGGTCTTTCAAGCACGGCCAGACTACCTCCTTGACTGAAGCTTTTCCCACACTCCTTGCCCCGATAGGGCTTCTCTCCTGTGGGTATTCGCTGACGTGTAAGAAGAATGCCTTTGGCCCCAAAGCTTTTTCCCCAATGAGTACACTCAAAGGGCTTCGGACTAGGGTGGATTCTCTCATGCAAAGTGAGACCACATTTTTGGCCCGAAGGATTTTCCATATTCCTGACACGCATAGGCCCTCTGTCTCACTCCAGGTGAACCTTCTGGTAGTGTCCTAGAATCTGGGGATTTTTGTTCCAGTTTCTCCCTTCTGAAAGAATTCTGGAAATCCCAGCCTGCGGATCCTGTGGCCTCCGAGGGTTCATATCTGTGGTGGGCTTCTGTCGTCACAGTCACTGAAAAATGCTACATTCTGGGCCTATCCTCCATGACGGTCCAGCAGGGTAGCTGTTGGACATCCAGTCATGTCCACGCCTGCTCAGTCCCCACCTCCTCATAGGATTCTCCCAGGGGCTGCTATTGAGCATCACAGTGGCGCGTGCGCACAGACAGACAAAGGCGACGCCCAGCCTCAGCAGTGCCACTGCCAGGCGACCGAACTACAACTCCCAGGAGCCCATATTGTATATTTTAAAAATACCCATGGGGCACCTGGGTGGCTCAGTCAATTAAGCGTCTGACTCTTGATCTCAGCTCAGGTCTCGATCTCAAGGTCATGAGTTCAAGTGCCACGTTATTATTAAAAAATAATAATAATAGAATAAAACAATTTTAAAAATAAAAACACCTATCTTTAGACATTAAAGTGGCCATGGAAACTGGAAACGACTTGGGGAATAAGAGAATTATATCTTCCATCTCATGCTCCCCGTGGGCATCCACTCAAATTGAGTGAAAGAGCAGGAAGGATCTCCTGGGCTATGACACTGATTTTTCTCATTTTCATTTCATTCTTTGCCAAGCGTGTATAGCTGGATTTGCATAAGTTAAACACGCATGTAATGCATCTCCTCAAGACTCCACCCAAGTGTTCCCAGCTCTTTTCTTCTGAGGCTCACTTGACCTGTCATGTCTAGTTCATTCTTCTCTCTCTCTGTAGACAGCTTTGGTGGGTACGTGGCAAGCCATGTCCACTGAAAAAAAAATGGCAGCCTCGGCTCCTCATTTCAGGGGAACAACCTGAATTCCAGCTTCCGGGAGAGGAAATCTGATTGGCTGAGCCTGGGGTAGGTGTCCACGTGTCCACCCGGCTCTGCTTTATGGCATCAAGTCACATGGGACAAACATGGATTCTGGGGTCCCACCTCTGTGGGAAGAGGGCAGTTTCTTAGAGAAAGGGGTCACGATAGGATGGGAGGATACCCCGAAAGGTGTCAACTGTGGGAGCAAAAAGGAGCAGTCATAGAAATATATTTTATAGGGGTGCCCGCGTGGCGCAGTCGTTAAGCGTCTGCCTTTGGCTCAGGGCGTGATCCCAGCGTTCTGGGATCGAGCCCCACATCAGGCTCTTCTGCTGGGAGCCTGCTTCTTCCTCTCCCACTCCCCCTGCTTGTGTTCCCTCTCTCGCTGGCTGTCTCTGTCAAATAATTAAATAAAATCTTCAAAAAAAAAAATATATTTTATAAATGCTTCTTGGCCACCTGTGTGCTAGGCAGTAGTCCAGGTCAGGAGTGGGCTAATTTTTTCTGTAAAGGGTCAGATGATAAAGTTTAGGCTTTTCTGGCCACATACTGTATCTCTTGCATTTTTCTTTGTGTCTTTTTATAACTATTTAAAAACAAAAATATAAAAACCATTTTCAGCTCACAGACCATACAGAAGCAAGCTGTGGGCCAGCTTTGGCCTGTGGGGTGCTGTTTGCCATGTTCTAGGTTCTGGGAATATAGCAGTGAATGAAACAAAAATCTCTACCCTCTTGAGGTTTAATCAGGGGAGATTAATCATTATATCAGGGGAGAGAGACTCAATAGACAGGACCAGTTTGTAAATTAGATAATAGAGTAGAAGATGTAAATTTTATAAAGAAAAAAAAGCAGCATTCCATAGGAAGATGAGGGAAGGGTACATTTGAGCAAAGACTCGTTGGAGATGAGGAAGGAGCCATTCCAGGCAGAGGGAATCGCAAAGGCCCCGAGATGAGAACGTGCTTGGGGTGTTCCAAGAAGAACCAGGACACCAGTGTGACTGGAGAGAAGTAAGGAAGGGCAAAAGTAGTAGGAGATGAAGTCAGAGAGACCAGGGGAGTCTGAAGCACTTAGGGCCTTGGAGGCCATAGTGAGGACTTTGGCTTTTCCTCAGACTGAGATGAGAAGTCACTGGAGGTTTTGAGCAGAGGAGGGATCCTCTGATTTCTGTTTTTAAAAGGATCCCTCTGGGGCGTCTGGGTGGCTCAGTCGGTGAAGCGTTTCCTTCGGCTCAGGTCACAATCCCAGGGTCCTGGGATCGAGCCTGTGTCGGGCTCCCTGCTCAGTGGGGAGTCTGCTTCTCCCTCTGCCCGCGCCCCCCTCCCCCCGGCTCATGCTCTCTCTCTTTCTCTCTCTCTCAAATAAATAAATAAAATCTTAAAAAACAAAACAAAACAAAACAAAACAAAAAGATCCCTCTGGCTGTGGAGCTATTAGGCCGTGGAGGGGACAAGGGCGGGAGCAGGCAGGCCAGGTAGGAGCTATTGAAAAATCCAGAGGAGAGGTGATTGTGGTTGAAACCAGGATGGAAATCCATGAACAGGAGCCATGAGAGGCTGGGGAAACCATTTGCATCCAAGATGGAACAGAGGCCCTGCCCGCATCAGAGCTCCTCTTCCCCGCGACCCCCCTCTCCGCATTTCTCCTCCACCTGCTGCTGTGCCCCCCCCCGTGTGACTTTCAGCTTCCCCTGCCAAGGCAGGTCATGTCTTAAGTCAGGGGTTGTAGACTGGCTGCTCCGGATTCATTGTCCCTTTCTGGTTAGCTGTTGGGTAGGGAGGGAAGGGTCAGATGGTGCAAACAGAGCTGCTGTCCCAACAGAAGCTGGGGGCACACTGTCTTGCTCCAGAGGGAGGCTGCGGGCAGGCGGGACTTTGGAGCGTTGGCCTGTCCAGTGTTCGGGACTCCCTTCTTCCCTTTATGTCGCGTGTGCTGAGAACCTACTCTGCGTCTGGGGCTGGAGACACAGCAGCAAATCAGACATGTTCCTTCCTTGAGGAACTCACGGTTTGGGGAAAACTGAAACGGGGAAACAGTGACTTCAGTTCCCTAGGAGACTTGCTGTAGGCAGAGATCTACAGGCAGCCCAGCGATGGGGGTGGCGGGGGGGGCGGTTGCCAGATGAGCTTGGTCTGGAAGCGTGACTTCCCAATTTTCTCCACCCGTGGAGCCCATTTTCTGTATTGATATCTCACCTGGATCCCCAGCATGTCTAACTGATAAAAGGGTAGCTGTCATGTGGTTGAACTAGAGAGTAGGAAGCCCAGGGTCTCTCCTCACAAAGCTTCCCCGTCACTGCCCCTGGGCTCTGGGACAACCTCCTGGCCACCCAGAATTCCATCCAAGACCATGGGTCTGGAAGGAGAGGTGTGGCAGCAGGGGTGAGGTAGGAGGTTCAGAAGAGAACTTGGAAAGCTGGGAATACCTGCCTGGGGGATGAGAGAAGGACTTTTGCATAATCAGCAGGACAGTGACTTAATGAGCTGGGTGAGTGGGGGGAGACCTCATGATCTGGGGGAGGCTTTCACACACACCCCTTCCTGGACACAGGACAAAGGTGTTCCGGCAAGACCTGGGGGCCCGGCCAGATGCCACCAAGGTGCTTATCATCATCACTGACGGGGAAGCCACTGACCATGTCAACATTGACTCAGCCAAAGATATCATCCGCTACATCATTGGGGTATGGGCCCCGGGTCCAGGCTGCTTCCCAAGTCCCACCTTCCCTCTCCCGTTCCTGAGCCCTACTCCCCTTTCTCCTTGGGGCCAGGGCCTTACCTGCGATTCTGGGGATGCCAACGCTCCACTCTCTACTCCTTCACAGATTGGAAAGCATTTTGCGACCAAGGAAAGTCAGGAAAGGCTCCACGAATTTGCCTCAAAACCCGCGAAGGATTTCGTAAAGATTCTGGACACGTTCGAGAAGCTTAAAGATCTGTTCACTGAACTGCAGAAGAAGATCTATGTCATTGAGGGTGAGTGGCGGACCCGGGGAGAGAGAGTTCAGCAAGTTGTTCCCAGAAGCTCACCTGGGCAGTCAGACTAGAGACACGCTGCGTGCTAATAACAGGCACTTCCAGAGTATCCGACACTGTGCGAAGAGCTCTCCTGGAAAAGGGCCTCAGGTGGGAATTTGGGGGAATTTGGGGGAAGGCGCTTGAGGAGCACCCTGTTTCCCTCTGAAATAAAGCTCAGCTGGGTCCAGGCTGGGGCCCAGAACTGACCTCTAGCTTGCTGGTGTCAACCAAGGCCTGTGGAAGGAGCAGAATTTCCCCCCCACCTCCCCACTCAGCTCCCTCATTTTCCCTTGTCTCAGCTTATACAAGGTGGACACGTGGGCGGGGAGCCCACAGGCCCTCTTGGCCTGGAATAAGAGAAGCTTTGGACTGCAGTGTCGGAATGCAGGACTTGCTATGGGAGGGTATTTTTCCCGGGAATCCCGGTCTGCGGAAAGCTACGTGATTCCCTCTGGGAAGGCCCCTCTGCTAGGACTTGGGCTTGGTCTGCGGTTCAGCCGAAGAAGGAAGTGGTGTATCTAATAGGACTGATAGGCTAATAATACCAATCTTACCCCCTTGGGAGGTTTGACTGTTGTATTCCTTTCCTAGGGCCGTTGTAACAAAGTACCACACACCGAGCAGCTTAAAGCAACAGAAATGCATTGTCTTGGGAGGCCTGGAGTCAGAGATCAAGGGGCGGCCCCGGGCGTGCTCTTTCTCACGGGTCTAGGAGAGAACGCTTCCTGGCCTCTTCCAACTTCTGGGGTCCGCAGCAGTCCCTGCTGTTCCCTGGCTTGTGACTGCATCACTTCTGTCATCTGTCCGTCTTCTCCCTGCATGTCTGACCTCACGTCCTCTGCCCTCTGTGCATGTCTGACTCTCTGGGTCCACATTTCCCTCTTTCATAAGGACACTATAAAATATTGGATCGTATTGGATCAAGGCCCACCCCAGTGACCTCATTTTTTTAAAAAGATTTTTATTTATTTATTTATTTATTTATTTATTTATTTATTTATTTGAGAGAGAGAGAGAAGCAGACTCCCCACTGATCAGAGAGCCCAACGCCGGGCTTGATCCCAGGACCCTGGCAGATGCTTAACCGACTGAGCCACCCAGGTGCCCCCCAGTGACCTCATTCTAACTCGATTACACTGTAAAGACCCTGTTTCCAAACAAGGTCATATTCTCAAGGTCTAGGGCTTAGGTCGTGAAAATAATCCTTTTTTTAGAGAACACAATTCAAGCCCTAACCCCTGCTTAGCAGAGTGCGTGGTACCTCGTAGGCCCTCTGTAAATCGCAGAGCTGGTTATCTCTAGCTCTGATCGTCTATCCTGACCTGCTCTTACTCATGCTTCAGATCATATCTTAGATGTCACTTCCTCTGACAAGTTCCCGCCAACCCAAATGTAGGTTGGGGGGTTCTTTCCGGGTGCCGCTGAAACGGCTGTATGTTCCCTATCAGAGCCCCCGAGCCTTACATTGTGTTAAATTATCTGGGGGCTCCTACACCACAGGGGGGGTGGGGGGAGGTCTGTCGAGACAAGCATTGTGTCTGCTTTTTCACCATTGTATCCCTGGCACCAAATGTCTAATTGCTCCAAATGTTTATGCAGTGAACGAACAAAATCTGCACAGTAATTGCCGTGTTTCTTGAACGCTTGCAGGTTTAACGGGCATTTTTTTCTATATCATTTAATTCATTCCTCTCAGGAGCTTTGCAAGGCTGGTGGGATGATGTTCATTTTATTAATTCAGCTTTGCACTACCCAGGTACCAGGTACTGGGAATAAGGCACTCAGGGATATTGTCAACGTGGAGCTTATATTCAGGTTGGATAAAGAAAGACAGAAAACGAACGAACAGGATAATTAGAGATTATGACAGGTGCTTTAAAGAAAATGAATGAACTGGATAGAAACATTTCACTGGGGGAAGCCACTTCAGCTAGGCTTTTCAAGGAAGGCCTTTCTAGAGGCTTTATTTTTTAATGGAGGTAGAATTCACTCTGAGATGACATTTGAGCTGAGACACGAAAGATGAGAATCAAACAGCCACGTGAGGAATGTGGGCAAAGAGCGTCGTAGTCAGAGAAGAGCCAGCGGCGGGGCCCGGAGGCGGGGAAGGGCGGGCAAGCTGGAGGAACAGAAAAAAGGTCATCGTGACAGGAGTGTGGTGAGCAAGGGAGACAACGTGGGAGAGATAGGCAGGGGCCTTCCAGTTCCTCATAAGCAGCTGGGGTTTTAATCTAAAGAGCAATGGCAAGGGATGAAGGGAAATGTGTGGTCTGATAGACAGCTTTTAAAAAAGATTACTCCAGCTTGCTCTGTGGAAAAAAAGACACAAAAGGAAGAATGAAGTCAGGGACCAAATGAGTAAGCGAGTGCAGCTGTCAGGCGAGAGAGGAGGATGGCCGGGCCCCTGCGGTAGCACACACACTCTTCAGAGGAAGGGACAGATGCATCTCGAACATAGAACCATCCCGATTTGGTGACGCGGGGGGGAAGCCTGAGTGGGAGCAGAACCACAGAGCTGCATCTTGGCCAGCTTCACGTCAGACTCAGCCCAAGTCACTGCCCAGTCTGACTGTCGGGTGGGCTCTTTCTACCTGGCCCGAAGGCCGGTGCCATGCTTCTTTCTCGGTCCTTTCTCGAGTGTCCACCCTTTCTCTTTACCTGGCCCCTCAGGCACAAGCAAACAGGACCTGACATCCTTCAACATGGAGCTGTCGTCCAGTGGGATCAGCGCTGACCTCAGCCGTGTGAGTGGCGGGCCTGAAGCAGGGGAGGGGGCTACGGGAGGGGATGGCATGGGCACGTGGCTAAGCCTGCTCATCTCCTCCCTGGGCAGGGCCGTGGCATCGTGGGGGCGGTCGGAGCCAAGGACTGGGCTGGGGGCTTTCTGGACCTGAAGGCCGACCTGCAGGATGATAGATTCGTTGGGAATGAACCGCTCACACCAGAAGCGAGAGCAGGGTATTTGGGTGAGTACTTTTCTTTTCTGCTGCATTCGTTTGGTCTGAGGGGCCAGGGTCACTCAGACCAACTTTCAAAACAATCATGAAAGCGGTTAAGCAACCAGCATGGACAAACTCAGAGTTTAAATATGGCTATAACATTCTTAATTTTTCCCTTAACAACCCCTCTGCCGTGTAGTCATAATGTTTTTGTTCTCTGCATCTTATGATGCTTGGACATCTTGAGGCCTCGCGAATCCCAGAGACACCGCCCCTCCCCGGGCTGGCTAATTCCTGCAGATAGTGAACAAGGGGCCTGTGAGCAGGCCATCCACATGCCAACCAGCCCACCCTGAACCCATATCCCCACCCACCTCCTTTACCTAACTTTCACACACCCAGCCAGTATTCCCCTCACCCCGACCTAAGTCCCTAGTTAGCTAAGGATCACCCTTGTAGGCCAGCGCCAGCCAGCATTATTCAAACCATCCCATCCTGAGCTTGCTCAAGCTTGCCTACCCAGAGACCTCTCTCTGCCTTCCCCATAAATTAAATCCTGGGTCCATTTTATAGCAGCCTGCCTCATTAGTAGGGGAACCAGCAGTTCCTCCTTGAGGCTTCCTCCTCTAGAATTGTCCAGAACTCCAAGGTTGATTCACCTCAAGACTTCTTCAGAGGCCAAGCGCAGAGCAAAGGCACCCCGTCAGTCCAGTTGCAGTTGCATCTCTCTGCCTCATGGTGTCACTGTTGCGAGCTCGTCCTGCACAGTTCTGTGGCCGCTGGTCCTCGCAAGGGGATGCCAGTCTCAGGCACAGAGAGGCCTCACTCTTGCGCACAGAGGCTATAGC
>NW_024424452.1:16806651-16807719 GCF_017311325.1 Ursus maritimus | reverse complement strand
TGGGATCAGCGCTGACCTCAGCCGTGTGAGTGGCGGGCCTGAAGCAGGGGAGGGGGCTACGGGAGGGGATGGCATGGGCACGTGGCTAAGCCTGCTCATCTCCTCCCTGGGCAGGGCCGTGGCATCGTGGGGGCGGTCGGAGCCAAGGACTGGGCTGGGGGCTTTCTGGACCTGAAGGCCGACCTGCAGGATGATAGATTCGTTGGGAATGAACCGCTCACACCAGAAGCGAGAGCAGGGTATTTGGGTGAGTACTTTTCTTTTCTGCTGCATTCGTTTGGTCTGAGGGGCCAGGGTCACTCAGACCAACTTTCAAAACAATCATGAAAGCGGTTAAGCAACCAGCATGGACAAACTCAGAGTTTAAATATGGCTATAACATTCTTAATTTTTCCCTTAACAACCCCTCTGCCGTGTAGTCATAATGTTTTTGTTCTCTGCATCTTATGATGCTTGGACATCTTGAGGCCTCGCGAATCCCAGAGACACCGCCCCTCCCCGGGCTGGCTAATTCCTGCAGATAGTGAACAAGGGGCCTGTGAGCAGGCCATCCACATGCCAACCAGCCCACCCTGAACCCATATCCCCACCCACCTCCTTTACCTAACTTTCACACACCCAGCCAGTATTCCCCTCACCCCGACCTAAGTCCCTAGTTAGCTAAGGATCACCCTTGTAGGCCAGCGCCAGCCAGCATTATTCAAACCATCCCATCCTGAGCTTGCTCAAGCTTGCCTACCCAGAGACCTCTCTCTGCCTTCCCCATAAATTAAATCCTGGGTCCATTTTATAGCAGCCTGCCTCATTAGTAGGGGAACCAGCAGTTCCTCCTTGAGGCTTCCTCCTCTAGAATTGTCCAGAACTCCAAGGTTGATTCACCTCAAGACTTCTTCAGAGGCCAAGCGCAGAGCAAAGGCACCCCGTCAGTCCAGTTGCAGTTGCATCTCTCTGCCTCATGGTGTCACTGTTGCGAGCTCGTCCTGCACAGTTCTGTGGCCGCTGGTCCTCGCAAGGGGATGCCAGTCTCAGGCACAGAGAGGCCTCACTCTTGCGCACAGAGGCTATAGC
>NW_024424452.1:16806022-16806628 GCF_017311325.1 Ursus maritimus | reverse complement strand
TGCTCATATAGTCATCCTGTGTCAAGGCACAGACTGGCTTCAAGAGCCCTGGGATAGGACAGCTTCCAGGATCTACCTAGGAACCCCCTCACCCAGCCTCATCCATGACCCCTGTATAGGGGTGAGCCATGTCTTTATTAAACTCGCAGAACACAAAGATTTTATTACATAATTTCCTTGGGAAAATTGGTGCCATTCGTCTTGCATCTACCCTTCTAAGGAAGGCTATCCTCCATGATTCTCTCGCTCACTCGCTCACGCACTTGCTCTAGCTCTCTCCTTTTAACATTCTTTACTAAGTATCCTGTGCCAGGCACTGGTCTAAGTGAATGACATGTGTTGACTGATTTTATCTTATTTTATCTCATTTTATTCTTATAATAACCCTGTGAGTTGGTATTTTTATTACCTCTATTTTTTTTAAGATTTTATTTTTTTAATTGAGAGAGAGAGTGCACGCACTCAAGAGCACACAAGTGGGGGAGGGGCAGAGGGAGAGAGAGAGAATCCCGAGCAGCCTCCCTGCTGAGCATGGAGCCTGATGCAGGGCTTGATCCCAGGACCCCAAGATCATAACCTAAACTGAAATCAAGAGTCAGATATTCA
>NW_024424452.1:16705942-16803003 GCF_017311325.1 Ursus maritimus | reverse complement strand
AACCCCAGGGCTCCAGGAATGTGCACGGATAAATGGGAAGGGGGTTCAGCCTCTTCGCCCCTCCTCTCCTGGCTCTGTGTTTGTCACTCATTTGCAATGACCCTAAGCTGAGAAGATGAAACTGGGTCAGTTAGTCGTCTCCTGACTCGGAGCGTTCCTGCTGGGTGGGTCCTGGCTCAGTGCAATCCCTGGTCCAGTCTCCTGCGCATTTCCTCAGGTGTCCCAGGGGAGAAGCCTCGCTGCACACACGCAGGCTGTGGACTAGGAAGATGGCCCGAAGGGATAACTCTAAACAAAATGTGGTCAAGTCTCCTGCTTTATTTTGAATATTCATACAGATTTTGCATTCTTCTTACCAATATATCTCACTTTTTTTTGAGATTTTATTTATTTGAGAGAGAGAGGGCCCAAATGGGGGGAGGGGCAGAGGCAGAGGGAGAAGCAGACTCCCCACTGAGCAGGGAGGCCAACTGGGGCTGGATCCCGGGACCCTGGGATCATGACCTGAGCTGAGTCAGGCAGATGTCCAACCGATGGAGCCACCCAGGCATCCCATTATTTGATTATTCTTAAATAGTGTAGTCTCCCTTCCCAACCTTCAGGTCAGCTGAGGCTCAGGAAGATGCACCCTGTTTCCTGGCAGCCTGGCGTCTGTGGCTGCTTTTCCCTGGGCCTGTGTGTTGGCCGCAGTTTGAGAAATGCAGCTTTGGAGCAAGATGGTGGGATTTGTGCCACTCGGAGCACACGGCTGCTTTCCTCCGGAGCAGGTCCTCCGATCATTTCGGTGCATCTTTGCTACTAACCCAGTTTCCCAGAGTCTCTGCCCTTTTTGTCCCTGGGTTTTACCTTTTTCCAGCAGCCATTGTGGTTCTAATTCCAATCCGCTGTCCTCCCTCTCTCCCTCTCTCTCTCTCTCTCTCTCAATCTTTCTCTCTCTCCGCCACCCCCTTCAGGTTACACAGTGACCTGGCTGCCCTTCCAAAGGCTCCCTTCACTGGTGGCCGCTGGAGCCCCCCGATACCAGCATGTGGGGCGGGTGCTGCTGTTCCAGGAAGCAAAGGTCACAGGACACTGGAACCAAGTCCAGAAAATCGACGGGAGCCAGGTGAGCACGGCCCCAGGGGCATCCGTGGGTCAGGGACTGGTAGGACACTGGTCGCGCTCCCTGCCGTCTGCACGCACTCATCCACTCACAGTGCAGCAGGCCCTGTGCAAGCACTGTCACATTCAGTCCCCACAGGGGACTTCCCTCGAGGTAAGCTTTGTCACCTCCACCTGCCAGTTTAAGAAACAGAACCTTAGAGCGCCCACCTTGTCCTGACTCATACAGGCTCCACGGGGAGGGGGGGTCCAGGACTTGCACCTGCATTTGAGGGACTGGAGTGAGGTGGACATGGAACAGCTGAGGGGGGAGGAGGGGTCCAGCTCACAGGGCTTCCTCAGACATCTTCCTCTCCCTGCAGATTGGCTCTTACTTCGGTGGCGAGCTGTGTGGCATTGACATGGACCAAGATGGGGAGACAGAGCTGCTGCTGATCGGAGCGCCCTTGTTCTATGCGGAGCAGAGAGGAGGCCGGGTGTTTATCTACCAGAAAAAACAGGTGGGGACCAGGACATGGAATGGAGGGGGTAGGAGAAACAGATTCCCAGGCCGACCCAGGTCCCAGTTATCCTGAAAGTCTTTCCCTGTCTGAGCATGGTGAATCAGACCTTTAGAAAAACCGACAAACGAGAGCTGACTCGTGCTCAGGGAGGGTAGGCTGTGTGCAAGGCCCAGGGCCAAACCTTTTATTTACAGGATGCCTCTCTTGGTCCTCACACAGTCCCCTTCTGGGGAACTCTGAGCTTTCCTTCATAAAAGGGAGCACTGCGGCTCAGCAAGACTGGGTCACCTTCCAAAGCCCCAGGGTCACCCAGACAGCAAGGGGCGGAGCTGGGACCTGAGCCCAGGTCCGTCTGCAGCCCTGTTCCCATTCTGTGAGGGGCCACATCCGACCCTTCTTCAGCGTTCTTCATGCACTGGGTGCTGCACCCTGCAAACTCTTGCTGAGCCACTGAGGTGGGACCTGTCACTTTGCTCCTTCCCAGCTGGGCTTCGAAGTGGTCTCAGAACTGCAGGGGAATCCTGGCTACCCGCTTGGGCGATTTGGAGCAGCCATCGCGGCCCTGACGGACATCAACGGGGATGGGCTGGTGGACGTGGCGGTGGGGGCCCCTCTGGAGGAGCAGGGGGCCGTGTACGTCTTCAACGGGCAGCACGGGGGGCTGAGCCCCCAGCCGAGCCAGGTGAGAGGCATCCCGCCTGCCGATCCAAACCCATTCCCAGGCACCTAGAAGCCTCCAAGCCCGGACCCCACTGCCCAGCCTGTTTCTTCCCACCCTCTGGCCTGTCCTCTCCCTAGCTTAGCAGAAAATTTTCTCTTGGTCTCAGCGGATAGAAGGGACCCAGGTGTTCTCAGGAATTCGATGGTTTGGACGCTCCATCCATGGGGTGAAAGACCTCGGAGGAGACGGCCTGACAGATGTGGCTGTGGGAGCTGAGGGCCGGGTGATTGTGCTCAGGTAAGAAGGAACTGATGATAATCTCAGCTCCCGTCCTTTGAACGGCTACCCACGTAGGAGGACTCCTCTGGTCTTCCCCCAACGCTGTCTGTCAGAGAGGTTCTCTTCCTACATAACCTTCACGTCTCTCTGGTTTAAATGGCGACAATTCAGTGACAGGCTGGGATTTGAACCCAGGCCTATCTGACATTAAACCCTCTAGAGAAGGAACATCCCGTGATGGCTCTAGAACCTGGTACCTGGACTCGGGCTGAAGTTCTGCCATGTACTGGTGGTCTTACCCCAGTCTCTTAGCTCCTCGGGACCTCAGTTTCTCGTCTTTGAAATGGTGACAATTCCTGCCTCTCCCCTGTCTTCCTGTTATCCGAGGCGTCGTGTAACGTCATATAGTGAGTAGACTAGAGCACGTGCTGGGATTTAAATACCAAACCAGGCACTGGGTACAGAGTGTGTATGTGGGGAAATCAATAAAAAATCAAGCACGCAGGTAGGTGATTACAACTCGTGGTGAGTGCCGTGAGGGAAGCGAACAGCGTCTGAGAGACAGAAGAGTAGCGGAGACTGCCTCTAGATTGGGTGGCCGAGAAAAGCCTCTCTGAGGAAGTGGGACTTGGGAAAAGAGAAGGAGCCAGGCTCGTGGGAGGAAAGAGGACGGGGGAGGCAGGCTGTGCGACGCGGACAGTAACAAGTTTGGATTTTATTCTGAACGCCGTGCGGCATCAGTGAAGCATTATAAGCCTGGAACTAGCTCGATAGGATTTCTCTTTCTCAAAGCTCACTCTTCCGGGGGCCCTGGGTGGCTCAGTCGGTTGAGCATCTGACTCTTGACTTGCGTTGGGGTCATGATCTCAGAGCCGTGACTTGGACCCTGTGGTGGGCTCCGCCCTGGGCGTGGAGCCTGCTTGGGAGTCTCTGTCTCTTGCTTCTTGGGTAACACCCCCCAGCCACCACCAAAGCTCACTCTTCCGTATGGAAAATGGGTCAGAGGGCCGCTAGAAGGAACTGGGAAGCCCTCATGAATTCCCATTATTATTACTATGTCGAGGAGACCGTGATGTTGAGGTCTGCTTCTGGGGAGGAGAGGCTTCTGGATGCTGGTAGAAGGAGCCCCGGTCTGACTGGGAGTGCTGCTGAGGCCCAGGGAGAGCGTCGGTTGTTTTCCGCTCTGCAGCTCCCGGCCTGTGGTGGACATCCTCACGCAGATATCCTTCTCCCCGGCGGAGATCCCAGTGCAGGAGGTGGAATGCTCCTATTCAACCAGTAACAAGAAGAAAGAAGGAGTTAACATCACAGTCTGTTTTCAGGTCAAGCCTGTCACCGTCCAATTTCAAGGTCAGTGCCGTTTCCCGGCTCCCCAGAGCAGCTGCCCACCCCAAATGCAAGCTTACGGGCCCAGCGTCCCCCACCCTTCAACTTCTGCCTCTTCTCCCTGCCCAGGGCTCCTGGTTGCCAACCTCACCTACACTCTGCAGCTGGACGGCCACCGGAGCAGAAGCCGGGGGCTGTTCCCAGGAGGGAGACATGAACTCAGTGGGAACACAGCAGTCACTGGAGACCTGTCCTGCACCAAGTTCTGGTTCCACTTCCCGGTAAGGGAGCCATCGGGGCTGCCCTAGGAAGTGCGGGGGCGGCAGAGCTGACCGCAGCGACGGGCAGCAGCGGGTGCAAGGATCAGCTCGGTCACCGGCCAGCTGGGTCACAGGGCCCTTGGGTCTCTCTACACTGCCATTTCCTCTTATGATAGTGGTAATAATACCATTAGCATATTTTCTCTAGTCCTTAATCTATGGACACGGGCGTTTTAACATAGTTACCATTAGGAAGTACTTCCCATTTTTTTCCTGTAATTTTTCCACACATCATATATTAATGCTGCTCCCCAGCTTTTCATAAGTATTTTAATAGCTACAGAATATTCAGTCATGGCAGTGCGTCCTTGTTTGCCAGGTACACATGGTCATTTATTATTACCATTCATCACAGAAAAAGGTTCTTTTAATATCAGTTTGAGCAACTGCTGAGACACCCAAATTCGGTTTGCTTCTAACAGTCCTGTGTAAAGTAGGGTTGATGGTAAATTATCCTGGTCCCTTAAATATTTAATGAGACTGGGTATGGGATTGGTGTATAAGATTTTGAAGTTCGAGGACACCTGGATGGCTCAGTCAGTTAAGCATCCAACTCTTGATTTCAGCTCAGGTCAGAATCTCAGGGTTATGAGATCGAGTCCTACGTCGGGCTCCGCGCTTGGCATGGATTCTGCTTGAGATTCTCTCTCTCCCTCTCTCTCTGTCCCTCATCCCCCCTCTAAAAACAAAAAGATTTTGAAGTTCATTTTACATTTTTCTGTTATGGGGAAATTTCAAACATATAAAAGCAGAAAAAATAGCTCAGTGAACCCCCAAATACCCATCCCCCAGTATCAACAGTTATGAACTCACTCACTGTCTTAGCTCATTCATACCTGCACTCAGTGCCCCTCTGCTTCCTTGCACCCCACCCCTACACCCCCACACCCCCACAAGATCTAGAAATTTTCAACATAAATTTGCCAGAAGTGGTAGTGTGTCATGATGGGAAGACCTGGGACTTGGGAATTGGACAGATTTGGGCTCATTTCCTAGCTCCATTCCTTAGGAAGCTTGGATTAACTCTGTTGACCTATGTTCCTCACCTCTAATGTGGGGATAATAATGCCTGCGTCTTCGGGTTGGTGAAGGAGTTCAGGTGAAGATGATTTGGGTGCCTATGAAGTGCCAGTGTGAGGGATTGGTAATAGCATAAAAGGCCAAGGCCCATCCCTGTTCTCAAGGAACTAGGATATTCTAGTTATTCTAGAATATTCTTTTCTTGTGCAACCTTCGATAATGGCTGCCTAGAACAGTTTGACAGATTCAGGGGCTTTGGTCAGGACTCAATGGGAAAAGTGGGGTGGTTGATTGGCGATGTCTGCCGTGGGAGTTGGGGCTGAGGGAGATACGTGTGCTGAGAAGCGACCCTGGGCATGCTATAAACACCTGATGCTAGAATCTCATCATTTGTAAAGTATGAACCAGGTGAGCATTTAACTGGAAGATTAAACTCACAGCACAGGTGGTATTGTCATCACCCTCAGGTATGCATTCAAGACCTCATCTCTCCCATCAACGTCTCCCTAAATTACTCTCTCTGGGAGGAAGAAGGGACACCGGGGGACCAACATGCGGTAAGAAGAGATCACTTAGGGGAATTGAGAGGAAACTGGGGAGAGTAGAATTTCAGTTTAGCAAGACTGTATTATAGAGGAATCTTTGGTTTTAAGCAATAGAAACCAAACACAGCTCACTTCAGCAGAAAGGAGCGTTCGGGAGCTTGTATTTGGCAAAGCAAGACTGGGAAGAAGGGGAACCAGAGCGAAGGCTCTGGGGGCTCTTGAGGGGAGGGAATAATGGATGGACTCTTCAGAACACGGCCCCTTTGGAGACTCTACCGCCCAGCATCAGCTTCAGCCATCACCAGGATCCTAACATGGCTCAAGGGGCACATTCCAGGGAGGACAGTGTTCCCTGATCAGCCTTCTCACCAAAGCGTATTCAGTTGAAAGCAGGTGGTGTCCTCAAAGCCGAATTGGGGGGCCATCAGGATGTAAAAGAGGAGAACACTATGGTCGTTTGCTGGACCACACACTCCCCACCCAGGCCCAAAGCCAGGTTTCCCCTCCTCTGCTTGACACTCAGCTGGTGGTTTAGCTTCAAGGCGGCAGGATCCGGTGGAAAGAGCCTGAGGCAGCCCCCCCCAAAGATGCGGATTTTGTTTTTCCCCCCCGGCATGAATGTCTGAGCAGGTTCCGTCCCTCTCTGGGACCGTGCCCCCATCTATGAAATAAGGCGGACATGGCGAGGCCTCTCCCAGAGCGAGAGCACCTGACTAAGTGCCCTCTTGCTCCTGGCTTTTGGCAGCATGCGCTGAGCGCGCCCCCAGGCTTGCTTGCGCTCCCCAGATTTGAAGGGAACGGTGGGGTGCTCACCCAAGATCAAGGCCCCCGCCCGCCCGACGCTCACCCTGCGCTCAAGGGAAGTTGAGCGCCTGCCTGTGCTAAGCCCTATTCTAAAGAAAACATGGTCCCTACCCGGAAGGGCTTCACGGTCCGCTCCGGAGGTCGGACATGCCAACAGACAGGACGGGCCGTGATAAGGGTGTGGTCAGGCTAGATGCGTCGTGCTGATTTCAATCTTAGGCAACATGTCCGTTGCCTAAGAGGCGCCCCGTCAAGTCCCCGGGTAGAGACGGGGAGGTGGCCATTCCAAGAGAAGGCATCCTGCGAACACAGGCAACAAAGACGCCAGAGCTTGTGCGTGTTGGGAGCACAGCAGGCGTGCGACGGAGGGTGGAGGAGCACCTGCTTCCCTTTGAGACGAGGGCCTGGAAATCCATGTGATGCTTACACGTCCATCTCATTGGTCAGAACTTGGTCACGTGGCCACACCTAACTGCGAGCCTGAGCCGCGCAGCCTCTGGTCCAGCTGGCCGTGCGACCAGATAAACGGGAGGCTCTGTTTTAAAGGCAGAGGGTGAGGAAGGATGTATGGAGACAACCAGCAGTCTCTGCCGTTGCTACTGATTTGTTTTTTTAAAGCCAAGCTGCGTGGAGTAGGAACTCAGGGTAAAAAAAAGAGACTTGAGCTCACAGTTGCCAAGAAGGGCTTCCTGGGGAAAGTGTCATTGGCAGAACGAGTCGACTTTGGGTAGTGGATTGAGGAGAGGCAAAGGGAGAAGCGTAAGGAAAGGTGTGGTGGTACATT
Organism: Ursus maritimus; assembly: GCF_017311325.1. Taxonomy (NCBI): domain Eukaryota; kingdom Metazoa; phylum Chordata; class Mammalia; order Carnivora; family Ursidae; genus Ursus; species Ursus maritimus. The sequence continues at coordinate 16,795,660 of NW_024424452.1, read as the reverse complement.
CAAGGGAGAGGAGGAGGTGGGCTTAGCTTCCAGTAGGACAACTGAGCAAGGCAGAGACCCCGGATGCCTGTTTGGGGGCTGGCTGTGGTCTAGTGAGTGGAGGGAATCCAAGTTGAGAGTGGGTGGGAGCAGTCAGCAGAGGCCCCAGGACCCCAGCCCCTTAAGGAAGAGTCTGGAGGTTGTTTGGCAGGTGGCCTGGGCGTGGAGGAGGCTGGAGTCTTTGTAGAACATTCAGCTAATAACTCACAGAACACTTCTATGAAGCCATTACCCTCAGGATCAAGTCCCAACTCCCAAACGTGGCTTTAAGGCCCAGGGGAACCTGGACCCTGCTGCGGTCTCCTGCCCCCGACTCGCAGCGCTCTGGCGGGTCTGAGCGTGTTCCTGCTGCACGCACAGACGCAGTCTCTAGCCTCGGGCCATCGGGGAGCCCGTCCTCCCTTCCTCCCTCTCCATTCTCTTTGCCGGGCTCTCTCCAGCTCATCCTTTAGATTTCAGTTGAGATCCATTTCTTCAGGAGGCCTCCCTGATCCCCAGGTGGGGCATAGGATTCCCTCCTACAGGCTCTGAATATACCCCGTACTTGTCCCATCAAACTCTCGAAGATGCTGGTCGTTCCCCCACCACCCCCCCGATCAGGGGGGACGGGCAGTGTGTCTCTTTTGTTCTCTGGTGCGTGTACCCAGGGCCCAGCACAGGGCTGGCCTGGAGCAGAAGCCCTAGAAATGTTGGGGAAACTGGCCTTGATCTGAGGAGAGACGGAGAGCTGCTCTGGGGGGAGCTGGGGTCTGCCGAGGAGAACCACAGGAAGAGCTAGTCACAGGCGGACGAGCCCAGGGAAGGAGGTGGGCTAGGAGGAGCTTTGGAGCTGCTTTGTCAGGGCCAGGTTCCCCTGTCCAGGGGACACCCTGAGTCTCGCCTCCCTTGAGGGGCTGCCATCTGAGGACTGCACAGGTGGCCTTGGGGCCGAGTCAGGAGGGCGAGGTGCCGCCTGGGCCGGGCCTTGGCTCCTGAGAGGGGCCGACCAAGCCAGCCCAGCTGAGCCCCAAGCTCTGAGCCCCTCTAGCCCTCCTTCGAGAGTTCTGCTGCCTCAACTAACCTGTCTTCTCTCCCGGCCCTCCCACTGCTCAGCAGGGCAAGGACGTACAGCTCATCCTGAGACCCTCGCCACATGCGGAGACCAAGGAGGTAAGAGGGCAAGAGGGGCAGCTGGAGAGGCCAGGGTCCCTCCCTCTTGGGTCTGGGGCCTGGGCCTCCTAGTCTTTCTTCGTGGCCTTTCAGATCCCTTTTGAGAAGAACTGCGGCGAGGACAAGAAGTGTGAAGCGAACCTAGAGCTGTCGTTCTCCTCTGCAGGGTGAGGCCTCCAGCCCCCTGCGCCCTCCTCTTCCACCTGGTGTTTTCCCGAGGCAACTCCCGGGTCCTGGAAAGAACAGGGGGCTTCGACTCCAAAAACCCCCATCTGTACTCACTAGATCTGTTCTGTGGGCCTTCGTTTCCCTCTCTGGGAATGCCAGTCCCTTGGGCACGCCTGTCAGGATCAGATGAGGTCGAATCACTCAGAGCCTGTGCATGGGAGCTGATTTTGGTGCATTCAGTTTTCTAGCCTAGCGGACCCCTCAGTTCGGACAGCCCCCACCTCTGCTCCTGCCTCCTTCACCTGGGCCCCTGTAACTTTTCCCTGCTCTTGCCCCCAGATCCAGAGTCTTGCGTCTGACCCCCTCAGCCAGCCTCTCTGTGGAGCTGATGCTGAAGAACTTGAAAGAAGACGCGTACTGGGTCCACCTCAACCTGAGCTTCCCCCAGGGACTCTCCTTCCGCAAAGTGGAGGTGCTCAAGGTAAGCGCCAAGGCAGGGCCTGCCCGGGGCCACGCTTGTCCCCACAGCTTCTGCTCCCCTGGCAGAGCCTCGGGCAGACAGCACAGCCTGGAGCTGTGGGCAGCAGCTGGCGTGCAGAAGCCTTAGGTCGGCAGGCGGGTTCTCGGCCTCATGGCCCCCCTCACCCTCAGTGGGCCTCAGATCCTGCCACCAGGGAGGCTGGGGACACCCGCAGGGCTAGTGAGCGGGCCACATAGAAGAGACTGTGACAGAGGCTCGTGGATCTGGTGACCAAAACGGTGTACACAGATTTAGTGAGCTCTGGCTCCTTCCCTCCTAGAGCTGACCTGTGTGTTTTGTTGGGGGGGGGGGGGGGGGGGGCTAGGCTGTTTTAAATACAACTTTTACTTTTGTCAATTACTGGCACAGAAGTAATACACGATCACCGCAGAAAGCTGGAAATCACAGAGAAGTTTAGAGAGGACTGTCACCCCCTACTCCCACAACTCAGCGGTTACTACTTTTTATTTTTTTAAAGATTTTATTTATTTGACAGAGGGAGAAAGAGCACAAGCAGGGGGAGCGGCAGGCAGAGGGAGAGGGAGAAGCAGACTCCCCACTGAGCAGAGAGCTCGATGTGGGGCTCGATCCCAGGACCCCGGGATCATGACCTGAGCTGAAGGCAGACACTTAACTGACTGAGCCACCCAGGCGCCCCAGCAGTCACTACTTTTAATATTTTGGTGTTTAGGGGCACCTGGGTGGCACAGCGGTTAAGCGTCTGCCTTCGGCTCAGGGCGTGATCTTGGCGTTATGGGATCGAGTCCCACATCAGGCTCCTCCGCTATGAGCCTGCTTCTTCCTCTCCCACTCCCCCTGCTTGTGTTCCCTCTCTTGCTGGCTGTCTCTCTGTCAAATAAATAAATAAAATCTTAAAAAACAATATTTTGGTGTTTATCCCACTGTGTGTCTACGCACATACATATAAATTACGTCGAATATTCATTCATTCTGTACTTGTTTTTACAGATGGGCATTTTGCTTTCCATTTGGTTATTTTTCCTCGTTTTTAAAACAAATGGTTATTGTGATAAAATATATATAATAGAAAGTTTGCCATTTTAACCCTTTTCAAGCGTACAATTCAGTGGCGTTAAGAATATTCACAATGTTGGGGCGCCTGGGTGGCACAGCGGTTAAGCGCCTGCCTTCGGCTCAGGGCGTGATTCCGGTGTTATGGGATCGAGCCCCGCATCAGGCTCCTCCACTGGGAGCCTGCTTCTTCCTCTCCCACTCCCCCTGCTTGTGTTCCCTCTCTCGCTGGCTGTCTCTCTGTCAAATAAATAAATAAAATCTTTAAAAAAGAATAAAAAGAATATTCACAATGTTGTCCCACCGGCATGTGTTTGCAGAATTTTTCCATCATGTCAAACAGAAGCTCTCGATCCATTACAAGCAGTAATTCTCCATTCCCCACCCTCTGCCCCTGGTAATCTCTCATCTACTTTCCGTCTCTCTGGATTTGCCTGTTCTGGATTTTTCACAGAAGCGGAATCATACGATACTGTCGTCTTATGTCTGTCTTCCCCGCTTTGCATGGTGTCTGTGAGGTGCTTTTATGTGACAGCAAGTACAAATTTGCTTCCTTTTTAAGGCTAAATAATACTCCATTGAATGGATAGACCACATGTTGTTTATTCGGTCATCTGTCAATGGACATTGAATTATTCTCATCCAACAACATTAGATGCTTCCTCACGGGGCATCTGGTAGAGTGATGAGGAACTCGAGATCCGGAGTCAGGCGGACCTGTGTTCACATTCCTACCAGAACCCTGCCAGATGACCCAAGGGTGGGACCCGGGGAAGTCACCGGACTTCCCCAAGCCTCTGTCTCCTTATCGAATTCCCGCCCCGACCTGAGGCTGAGATCCGTCCTCACAGACGGTGATGAAGATGAACGGTTCTGTGCTGCTTAGCCCAGGATCAGGGCTCAAGCTCACTTTAAAATGGCTGCTGTGTGGATCTCCTCGTACCCTCGCCTGGGATCGAACAGCGCGCCGAACCGTTCCTAGCTCTTTGAACTCTTTGATCACTTCTGGATTTTCACAATCACACGTAGCATCGCGGTGAACATCTTTGGGGAAGCCTCTCTGGCTGTGCCCCCGATTCTCTGCCCCCCCCCTCTGACAATGTGCCCAGGCCGGGACGGAGCCGGGGCGCTGGGCCCTGAGGGTTGGTGGCCTCCGGGACCTTGGCCTTGCCCACCAAGAAGTCCGTTCCTTCTCTCCTCCCCCCCCAGCCCCACAGCCAGATACCTGTGAGCTGCGAGGAGCTCCCTCGGGTATCCAAGCTTCTGACCAGGACCCTCTCTTGCAATGTGAGCTCTCCCATCTTTAAAGCAGGCAGCGGGGTGAGTGCCTCAAGGCCCGAGGAGCCAAACCGCCCGGGGGCTCTGGGCTGAGGTGGGGAGGGAAGGGTGCGGGTGATGGGGAAGGAAGCCCCTCACTCCTCCTACCCCAAAGGGAATGACAGCCTGGACCGTGGAATCAGACAAACCTGGGGTTGGGTTATTCATTTTGGGACCTTACACTCAACTCCGCCGTTTGGGACTTTGTCTCCTCATCTGGACAATGGGGACAAAACACCTATTTCTGGGGCTCAGTAACAGGGGTCCCTGGTCTCACAGCAGTTGGGCGTGGGGGCCGCGAGGCGCTTCCCTCCTCATTCCCCTCTCCTCCCTGCCAGGTTGCCATCCAGGTGATGTTTCATATGCTGCTGAACAGCTCCTGGGGGGACTCGGTCGAGCTGCACGCCACTGTGAGCTGGTGAGCAGGCCCCAGGCAGGCCCCCGCTGCACCGCTGCCCCGGCTCGCAGACGGCCCCGCGGTCCTGGCCACGCGCTTCTCCTAACACTGCCCTCTGCCTTGCCCCCACGCAGTGACAATGAGGACTCAGACATCTTGGGGAACAACGTGGCCACCACCAGCATCCCCGTCCTGTACCCCATCAACATCCTCACCGAAGAGTAAGTCCTGAGCCGCCCGCCAGCCCTTTCCTCCCACCTCCGCCTCCCCACCCAGGGCTCAGCCTCGCCTCCCAGGACTCTCCTTCACAGCCTCCTCCTTTCCTTAGGCCCCCCAGAGATAATTAGAACTGATTCCAGCCACAACCCCAAGAGTTTTCAATAGCCAAAAGAGGGGAGGCCCTTTAAGAGTTCTGAGGTCAGCGGTTTACTGACGGAAGAAAAAGCACATGGGGCGTTGACCTTATTTCAGACGCTGCGCCCGCTGCAGTGCACAGCTGGGCCTCCCCTGGAGCTTACAGCCCCTCGTGGGGCGGCTGTGTCTCTCTCCACATGAGCAGGGAACAGGCAGGCTCAGAGAAGGGAGGACCTCACCCAGAGCCGTAGAGCTAAGAGGCCCTGCTGCTGGCTTCTGAATTTGGGTCTAGTCTGACTCCAAAAGCCCGTGCTAGATGCCCCCCTCCCCCCCCGCCGCTTCCTGGGGGTGAGGAGAGCTGGGAGAGGGAGGGAGAAACTGTTCACAGTGGCTCTTGCCCACAGAGAGCTCAGAGTCAGGTAGGAGAGGCCAAGCTCTCGTGTACACAGAATCAGTGAGTTATGGCGGGAGGACCCATGGGGTCACCAGTTGGATTTTCTCATTTACAGAAAAGGGGATGAAGGCTGAAAAGCAGAGTAGCTTTCTCAAGTTGGCTCAGTGAGAGGAGGACAGGGACAGTGACTGAGCCAAGGTCTCTGGTGCTTTTGAACGCAAATGCCAAACAATGATATTGCCTGAAGTGCGGTACAAAATTAGAGCCAGGAAAGGTTATTTGGGTTGGAGGAGAGATGGAAGAGTTCACGGAGAGGTAGGGGCTTGAACTGGGGTCTGGAGAAGAAGGGGGTTCAGATAAGGGCCAGGGAGGAGGAAGGACGTTCTCAGGAGAGAGAATGGCGTAGGCCAAACGAAGCGGCAAGCAGGTGGGGGGGGAGGGGACAGCGGGCAGGTCTGGACATGGGGAGCTGTGAGCCTGACCCTTGTGGGCAGCAGGGGCCATGGGCGGATTCCGAGCGGGTAGGTGGCAGGATCAGACAGTAACATTAAGAAGGTCATTGGAAGGATGGCATGGAGAGGAAGGCAGAGGCTGGTGCCGCTATGTGGGAAATGAAGGGTCCACAGACCCTCGTGAGGTGGGGACGCTGTGCGGCAGGGGGCACACAGCTGCAAAGGCCCATCCACCTGGGCTCCAGGCCCGGCCCGCCACGGCAGGACGCTGGGCAACAGACTGACCCCCTCCACGAGCCTTACTTTCCAAAGGGCAACAGCAGAGCACTGGAAGGTTACACGAGAGCATGTCTGCGTGGTCCCTGGGGGTCCCTCAGAGGCTTCCCCTGGCCCGGGCCCCTGCCCTGCTGGAGACTGGGTCCTTGTCTCCTCCTCTTTCTACCTCTGCTCTTCCCTCTCTCCACAGCAAGGAAAACTCCACACTGTATGTCAGCTTCACCCCCAAGGGTCCCAAGAACCAAACTGTCAAACACTTCTACCAGGTACGAGCCTCCGTGTGAAAAGGCCCTTCTGGGTCACACAGTTTTCAGCCCCATCCCGAGGACCGAGGCTGCAGAGACACAGCCCCATCCTCAGCGAATCCAGGGCCCTCGGCCTCATCCCGTGGGCCTTTCTAGAGAGCCTCGCAGCCTCCCCTGAAGTGCCTCCCCAGCTCCTTTCCAGCACCAGATACTTTGTGGGATCGAACTTGAGAGCCGGAAGCACTCGGAGAGAGAACCCAGATTTTCACTCAAACGTTCAATGGGCCACTCTTCCAGCTAGATGCTGGGGCAGCAGTTCAGTCGGTCAGGGCCCCTGGCCACTCCCCCGACGCAGCTCTGTGTCTGGTGCTTTTTATATATGCTTATATATATATGTGGCCCCCTGTGAGTCTCACACCAACCCGTGAGAGCCCCAGAAGGCAGAGGTGTGGCCATTCCCAGCGTACAGGTGAGAAAGCCACAGCACAGAGAGGTCGAGTAACTTGCCAGGTTACACAGCTACTAAGGGGGAAAGGTCAGATTCCAGCACTTACTTGAGTACCAAAATTCATGTGTTTCACCTCTAAGTGAATGATCTGTCACTTCTCGTGCTGAAGGCTCGGGGCTGTAATAGCAATCTTCATTGTGGGAACAAAGAAGAGGGAGGCCAGCCCCTGAGTCTCGAGGAGTCTAGGTTCTTTTAGAGGTAACCTCAGAGAGAGGAGTAGCCATTGACTGAGCCAAGGGCAGTCTCGTTTTCCTGTGGGGGAAACTGAGGCCCCAAAGAGAAACTGTCTTCGCCCAAGGCCGTGCTGGCGTCAGGGAAGCCTGGGGCAGAAGCCGAGCAGGAAAGGGACCCCAGGCAGGTAACCCCTTTAGAACAAAGGCTGGAGCCTTCTCACTTGGATATGATGATGGAGGAGAGTGGCCCCTGGGGAGGTCAGATGCCCATTTGCATAGAGAATGGCCAGTAGAGTTGGTTTCTAGTGCTGTTCACTGGGAGGCCTCTGGGTTCCTGAAGGAGGTTGGCAGACTAGTCCTTTGACCAGCAGAATAGTGGGGAAGACTTGAACAGGCATGGACCCAAGCCCCAACTCTACCACTCCATCTCTGTGTGATTGTGGGCCAAGGGCTTAACCGTCCATGCCTCGAGTCCCTGCTGTGACAAATGGCGTTTAGAACGAGAACTTGCAGGTGTCGTGAGGTTGAAGTGGGTTACTTACTCCCTGTGGAGTGCTTGGCCCACTGCCCGGGGAGTGGAGGTTGTTAATGACTGAGGCAGGAGTTGTGCCCCAGCCTGGAGATTCCCCAGCCAATGCAGAAGCCTGCTTCGTTTCTTGCCCCACTCCTCTGGGAACCAACTCAAACCCTTTGCGCTCCCCCTTCCCCCCCACCCCATTTCTCTCCCTCTCTCTCTCTCTCTCTCTCTTTCTCTCTCTCTCTCTCTCTCTCTCTCTCTCTCTCGGGATAGTCATCAGGGCCAGATGGCTCCAGCCGCCTCCAGCCACCCCAGCGCCCTCCAGCCCTCAAGCTAAGCATTTGGCTCCCTGCCGCCTGGCCCGCCACGCAGCCACTCTTGCTAAGGGTCCTGACGACCTCTGTTCTAACTAAACCCACCTCTGCGTGGAACACTGGTGATCTTTCCCTCTTGCCCGAAGCTGTCCTGTTAGGCCTTTTTTGCCACAGGGAGGTCAGCTCGGGTCTGTTGTAAGCTCCGGTGAGAGCTGGGCGGCCGGCCCATGGGGTCTTCGTCCTCACGGTGTCCCTCTCCCCTGGCCGGTCAGGTGCAGAGGCTTCAGCCAGACCTGAAATCTTCTTGAAGCTCTGCCCTTTCAAGCTGTGTGGCTTTGGGCAGTTTACTTCACCTCTCTGAGCATCAGTTTTTCAGTCGGTAAAATGGGGATGATAATAGCTCCTACTTTATGGGGCTGTTAGGAGGGAAAAAGTAAGACGATGCATGTGGCTGCTCTTAGCATCGTTCTCACCATCATCCAAGGAAGGCGATAGAGCGCAGCCACTCCAGTCCCTGGAGGCCCGGCCTGGGCTCAAATGCCAGCTCTGCTCCCCGATCACTTCGGACAAACGAGTCTCCCTGAACCCCAGTCCTCCCCTCCATGAAATGGGGATGACAGTGCTCCCCGCCACATTGGAAGCCCCAGAGAAATCCGAGAGATCCGGCATTCAGTGAGAACCACAGGACGCCCAGGGCGCTGAGTGTCCCGAAAATGGTGATCGTTCTTACCTGTGTCTCCCCACGCGCCCCGTCTTCACGCCGCCCTGGCCACAGCTGCTGCTCCTCGCTGGCTCCCCTGCCCGCCCCACATCAGACCCTCTCAGGGTGCCTCTCTGCCCACAGTCCGAGTCCCCCTCCCAGCTCGCAGCTCCGCACTGTGACCCCCTGCTCCCCCAGCGCGCCGGGCCCGCGGCCCACCGGGATGTCTTCCTAGCATCTTTTTGGGCCTTTTAACAGCCCTATGATAGAATGAGATACAAGTCACAGTCCATATGATTTACCTGCTGTTTTAAAAAAAGATTTTATGTATTTATTTCAGAGGGAGAGAGAAATGGGGGGAGGGGCAGAGGGAGAGGGAGAAGCAGACTCCCTGCTGAGCAGGGAGCCCAACGTGGGGCTTGATCCCAGGACCCTGGGATCACGACCTGAGCCGAAGGCAGCTGCTTCACTGACTGAGCCCCCAGGAGTCCCTCGATTTACCCACACTGATTGATCGATTGATTGGTTTACCCACTTTTAAAGTGTACAGTTCAGGGGCCCCTGGGGGGCTCAGCCCCTTAAGCACCTGACTTCAGCTCAGGTCATGACCCCAGAGTCCTGGGATGGAGCCCTGAGTCGGGTCCCCTGCTCAGTGGGGAGTCTGCTTGTCCCTCTGCCCCTCCCCCTGCCTGTGCTCCCTTTGTCTCTCTCTCTCTTAAATAAGTAAAGCAAATCTTAGGGAAAAAAAATAAAGTGTATAGTTTAGTGGCTCTTAGTATATTCGTGAAGTTGTACAACCGTCACCACAATCTAATTTTAGAAGATTTTCATTGTTCCAGAAAGAACCTTTATGCAGGGGAGGAATCCTACAGTATGGGGTCTTTGTGACCGGCTTCCATTGAGTTCACTTGGTGTTTTCGGGGGTCATCCACATTGGAGCCCAAGCCAGTGCTTTTTTACTCTTTTTTATTGCCAGGGAATGTTCCATTGTGAGGTAGGCCGCGTTAGATTTGTCCGATCGTCGGCTGGCGGACATCTCAGTGGTTTCCACTTTTTGGCTTTTATCCACTGTGCTGCTTGACCGTTGCCGTGCGAGGTGTGGTGTAGACACGTTTTATCACGCTTGGGTCTACACCTAGGAGTGCGGTTGCTCCTCTTGGGGCTTTGTCTCAACGTGTTCCAAAGTGTATCACTTTCCCCCAGGCCAGCATCACCTCAGGGGTGCTCAAAAGCACCCCTTTCCTCAAGCCAAACTTCCAAGTCTGGGTGAATGTGTCCTTCCTCCGTGCCGCCCCCCCCCCACCTCCGCAGCTTCTGTTCTGTGTTCTCTGGTCTCCTGGGCCCCCCTGCTGTCCGGACTCGGGTGCCTCGTCTTCTTGCAGCTGTTGGCACAGGCTCCCCGCCTGGACCTCGGCTTGCCTTGCCCCCTTTTTTCTGCTCTGGGCCTGCCCAGAGGGAGCCCCCGGAGCCTGCCCTCCTCAGCTATCTTCCGTGACTCACCATTGCTTAGTTGAGGGTCCCCTGATTTCTGGCCTTGGGACTCCTGGGCACATAATCTCACCCCAAGTCTCCTTTCCAGATGTATGTCCTACCTCTCCGTCCCAGGCCCCCGACCTGCCACCGTGTCACACTCACCTGCCCCTGTCCTGACTCCCCGCATTTTTGCTTCCCGGTGCCTTCCCCCATCTCCGTCTGTTCCACGGTTAAATTCAAATGCTGCCTCTGACGTCAGACCTTTCCAGGTTAACGTACCTGATATTTTGCGAGCATCCACAAGTGTTTGTCGAGTGACTAATGGTAGAGCCTCTCCAACCGGGTATGAATTTCCCTGCTTGGCCTCCCTGAGCCGTTCGGAGGTACTGCTCGAGTCACTTTCTTCTCTGCTTCTGGGTCTTCCTGCCCTCGCACAGTTGGCCCTTTCATCTAGAGGGTACTTGGACTTGTTCCCTAAATCACTCCAAGGCCCTCGCCAAAGTGAGTCCTTCCCAACCTGCATTGTGCAGGCGGTTTTCACATCCATCCTTGTTAAGCACCCTTCGTTCTTTCTTTCGCTCGTTCAAACAATGACTTTTCTGGAGGCCTGCTGTGTGCTGCGTACTGTGTCAGGCAGCAGGGACTTGCCAGCGAGAGAAGCCACAGCTGCTGTCCTCACGGAGCGCGCTGTCCGCGGACAGACAGACCCAGCTGCTTTGCCGTCTTGCTGGGGACATGGAGCACTGTGGGGACACACAGCGGGGGGAGCCTCCCTCCCCTTGGGGAGTCAGCCGAGCCATCAGAGATGCTGCTTGAGCGGTACCTTGCCGGGTGTGCGAGGGTGTGCCCCGTGGAGAAGGCCCAGAGCCACACGTAGCCCACGCTGGCACTTCGAGGACGAGCTGTCCTTGCCCGGACCTCAGCCAGGGAGGGCTGCCTCTGGAGGGGCGGTTGGAGGGGCGGCTGGCATTTAGGGCTCTGCGGTCCTTTGTCCTCTGTCCTAGGTGAGGATTCAACCTTCCGTCTACGACCACAACGTGCCTGCCCTGGAGGCCTTGGTCGGGGTGCCAGGGCCTCACAGCGAGGGGCCCATCACACACAAGTGGGGCGTGGAGATGGTGAGTACGGCCCAGAGGAGGGAGAGACACTCAGGTCGGCGGGAGTGAGCTCACAAAGGAGTACAGGTGTGGGGGAAGGGAGCGAGGAGGGATGCATCGTGTTGGGCTCAGTGATTCTGAATCTCCCAAGAGCCCGGGGGAGTGAACCAGGTTGGCCCAGATGCGGAGAGTGGGGAGGGAGGCCACGTTCTGGCCTTAAGGGGCCAGTGTCCTCTCTCTGCTCCGGACTAACCGGAGACCCTGTCTCATCATTCCAGGTGCCTCCTGTGAGCTGCCATCCTGAGGATCTGGAGACGCTGCCCGGTGTGGCTGAGGTCAGGGCCCAGGAGCTCAGAAGTTGGGGTGGGGGCCACCAGAGTGCAGGTGGGCAGACAGGCCTCTCTGACCCCTGCTCTCTTCATTCTTGGCAGCCTTGTTTGCCCAGAACCAAGTTCCACTGCCCACTTGTCTTCAAGGAGGAGATCCTCGTCCAAGTGACCGGGACGGTGGAGCTGGTGGAAGAGATCAAGGTAGCCGGCGGCAGCGGACACCGTGGCGGGGGAGCCCCAGGGCTGAGCAGCGGGCTTCCCCGCCAGATGGGCTTCCTGCGTTTTTCCTTACTACCTGGCTGCAAAGCCCTGATATTTCCACAGCGGCAGGTGAAAGAGACCCGGGATCTGCTTGAAATTGGCAGGGCTGTCTTCATGGGCCTATGCCGGTTCTTCTGGGTTCTCGGTAGGAAGTAGTGCCTTCTAGAAGTGGGCCGTGGGCTGTGAGGACGCGGCGGTAGACAACTCATTAGCCGCAGTGCACGCCCCCAGGGCCCAGTGTCCTCGGGTTCTCCCCCTCCGTCAAGGTGGGGTGCAGAAGTCAGCGGGCTCTGCTCCTTGTTCTCCCTGGCCTGACGTCTCCCCCGCCGTTTCACAGGCCCCGTTCACGTTCAGCCTCTGCAGCTCCCTCTCCGTGTCCTTCGACAGCAGCAAGCACTTCCACCTCTACGGCAGCAACGCCTCCCTGGCCCAGGTATGGCTCTGCCTCTTCAGAAGCCTCGGGAACAGAGGTCAGCAGAGGCTCTGGGGAACCCCAGGGCAGAGCTAGAAGAACTAGAACCAGAAGCGGGAGGGCCCCATGAGAGGTCTGGGCTGGGCCCAGAAGGAAGAGCTTCCCCGCGCTCAGAGCTGCCGGCCTTGGCAAAGGCTGTGATGGAGGCCATGGGCTCCCCGCCACCACGGGGACAAGCAGGCCACAGGGTCCCCCATCTGAGATGTGTCGGGCAGAGATCAATTTGATGGCAGCTCAGCAAAGGGTCGTCACCCCGTGCCCACTCTGAACATGACGGGGGAAGTGCTCGGGAAAGCGCTCAGGAAAGTGCTCGAAGCCCAGTGAGGAGCAGCAAGGAGTGAGTGTGGGGGCCCAGGCCACCCAGGCGGAGGGCGGCTTACAGAGCAGGAAGCTCGGAGCAGGGGAAGGGAAGCTGTACCAGAGAGCAAAGCCTAAGCCAGATTCTGGAAGGTTTTGTGTGCTGAGCTGAGATTCTGGCATTTTCTTCTGGGCCTCGAGGAAGCCATCTCAGAGCTGCCGGTGGGCCGTGTGCATGTTGGCCAGCTCGCTCGGGTGGCAGCCCGAGGAGGTTCACTGGGGAGAGGCGTCCGGGCCAGCCTGGCGATGTCGGGAGGCAGTCCCGACCAGAACTCGAAGACCCAGCCATTCACAAGCATGTCAGAGGTGCGAGAGCCTTCCCCTTACACCCCCGTCTCTCCTCCTCCAGGTCGTCATGAAAGTGGACATCGTCTATGAGAAGGAAATGCTCTATGTCTACGTGCTGAGCGGCATCGGGGGGCTCTTGCTGCTGCTGGTGATTTTCGCCGTACTCCACAAGGTGGGAGCTTCTGCGAGCCACGGGCCTGGCCGAGACAGCCAGGCTGGGGAAAGGGGTTTCGCAGGAGTCAGGGCGGAGAATATCGAGATCAGGGAGCGGGAAACCTAGAGGCGGCCTCAGCCCGCTCCCTCCTTCTACCCATAAGTCTCAGGAGGCCCAAAGAGCAAGCGAGACTTCCCCCAGCCCTCCACCAGGCACTGGCAGGGCCAGGACTGGGTACCCAGGGAAGGAGGGAGCACCCACGTCTCAAGGGCGGGGCACTGGGACCCAGAGAGACATACCACAGACATGCTCTTTGCCTTTGGGGGGCTCACAGTCTAATGGGGGAGACAGGTGCACACGTGATAAGGGCTCCACTCAAGGGCCTGTGTACTGGAGCCTCCCTTTGGCTGGGGGAGTCCGGGAGGGCCTCCCAGGAGAGGAGGCATTTGAGTTGGGACTGGAAGGAGGAGTCACCAGGTGAAGAATGCGGAGGGCAGATGTTCTGCATGAAACCCACAAATATTCCAGAAAAAGACAACACAGAAAGTCGGTTTCTTCCAGCCGCACTCCCAGAGGCTTGTCTTTAACGACCGTTTCGTTTCTGTTCTTCCAGATTCTAATTTTGTTGTTTAAACATGTGTATGCATGTGAGCATGAGAGAGGCAGAGAGAAAAGTCAGTGTCCGTGTCTATAGAAAACATAAATGGAAGGCTCCCAGATAAACTGCTTGGGGGCTTGTATTTCCCCCCGGTTAGTCTCTCTCTTGTCTCTGGCTGTCAGCACGATCACACCCACCTCTTGCTCTCCGACCTGCCGGTTTGCTGCCGCCTGGGTGCCCCACCTTTTTTTAAACAAGATCCCCACTGATGAGCATTCAGATTGTTTGTAATTTCTACCTATTTTTTTTTAAGATTATTTATTTGAGAGAGAGAGAGCAGAGCGAGCAAGAACATGAGTGCGGGGAGGGGCAGAAGGAGAGGGAGAAGCAGGCTCCTGGCTGAGCAGGGAGCCCGATGCGGGGCTCGATCCCAGGACCCTGGGACCATGACCTGAGCCAAAGGCACACGCTTAACCGACTGAACTACCCAGGTGCCCCTAATTCTTTCCATTTTAAACAGTGACCAAGAAAGGCTCTTGGCTCCCACATCTTTGCACATTTGTCCAAAACTTCTTTGGAATTAATTCCTGGAGCTGGAATGGCTGAGCCAAAGAATATACATGTTTTGAAGGCTAGAGTACGTGGCCCATTCTGAGCACTGGGTAAGCGCGGGCCCGTGCTGTTAGTATTACTGGATATGGTCCCACCGCCCGCCCCCAATATTGGCCCATGACGTTTTCATGAGCCTAAAGAATGAGCTGTTAAACGGACAGCTCTTCAGCATATCGCCAGGAAGCCGGCGTGGCAGGTGCCCTCGGCCCATGCCTGCGGCAGGCACCACGCATCCGTGGCACGCATGACACATTCCCATGCAGGGTGCTTTCCTGCTTTGCCGAGGCCCACTGGTCCAGAGTGTTCCGTGGACTTCCCTCACTCCAGTTTTGTCTTCCTGCAGTTTGGCTTCTTCAAACGGAACCTGAAGGAGAAGATGGAGGCCAGTGCCGAAGCTTTCAGTGGGCTCCCTCTAGAAGACTCAGAGGAGCCAGTGTCCGGGGAAGAGGCTGGGGACCCGGGCTGCCTGGAGCCCCTGCACGAGGAGGAGGCCCAGGATGCAGGCACCAAAGACTGAGGCCCAGGCCCGCCGCAGAGGGCCCGGGGCTGGACTCAGGAAGCCCGGCGCCCCTCCGCCTCTGTGTCTTGCTGTGCGTCTTCGGGCAGGTTGCTGCCCCCGCCTAGGCGTCGGGGTCGCTGTCTTGAACCTGGAGCTCACTGGTGCCTGCCTGCTCTGCGGGCTCATGCCCAGGGCCCATGAGGGCTGGGCCGGGCAGGCTCCAGACAGCAGGCCTTGTCGTGATCAGCGGGCTCGGGCTTCCCCCGGGCCTTCTTAGTATCCTCCCCTGGAAGAGACTACCTGATCTAAATTTGGAAAAACTGTCATCTCAGGACCTAGCGACACTCCCAGCCCTCCCACCCACCTGCCCTTGGATGTCCCTAGAGGCCTCAGACTCCCCGAACCTTGCCCTTCGCTCCCTCCTGCCTGGAGCCCAGTCTGCTTTCCATTGGCTGCCAGGGAGCGAATGTGACCAGTGTCACCGCGTGGCTGCTGAGAGGCCCTTACTCTGTGGCTGGAGACTAAGTGCCTTAGCAGGCCTTCCAGAGTCTGCAAGGGACCCTGAACTTGCCCGTGCTGAGTCGGGCCCCTGTCGCCCTCCGGGCCTCCTCCAGAAGCTCGCTGCCTCCCTTCCCGAGCTCCAGCTACACCGGCCTTCCTCGCCAGCCAAGCTCCTTCCCGCGTCTCTGCCTTCACCCAGACTGCTCCCTCTGCCTGGAACATTCCTCCCCAGCCCTCTCCCTGGCTGACTCTCACTCAGCTTGGGTAGCACCGCCTCAGGGCAGCCCCCGCCCCCCACCCCCGCCCCAAGGGGGTCCCCACATTACGCAGCTCACCCTAGCCTGCGTTTCCCTCACAGCGCGGCCCCCAGCTACTTCGCATTCATCTCCCAGCTCCAGCCACGGACTCCACGGGGGAAGGGACCCCACCCATCGTGTTCACCTCGGTGACATCACAGAGCCCGATGCAGGAGGCGCCTGACACAATTTCACCAAACTAGTGAGGGTGCCCGTGGGAAGAGGGAGGAAACGTTTGGGGGGGCCCATGGCATCCCCGCCCTTCCAGGCTCGGTCTTCCCCGGGCTCCCGCCTCCTCGCCGCGCAGCCCGCATCGGACGCCTCGCGCCCCAGGGCGGCCCCCACGGGAGGCTGAGAGCTCAAGGCGCGGGCGGCGTCTGTCCACCTGGCTCCCGGTGCCAAGAGCAGTCCCCACCTGTGTTCACCCAATAAAGGTGACAGTCTGTCCAGGCTTGTGATGTTTTTATGCTGGTGCCCCATTGCAGCCTGGCTCAATTCAAGGAACATTTCCTTCTCGAGCCTTTCTCTAAGTGGGACCCAGACAGTTGGCTCTTTTTTTCTTTTTTTTTTCTTTCTTTCTTTTCTTTTTTCTTTTTTTGTTATGACAACGCTCAGAGACGGACCTGTATGAGGCACTGATAATTCATTAAGGTGTAAGGAAGGATAGACCCTCCCTGGCCTTTTTTTTTTTTTTTTAAACAACAATTGGTGAGGCTTGATCCTGAGGCCCCCAGCTTGAGGAGGGACAGAGGGGACTCATCGCTGCTGCCCTCTTGTGGTCAGTAGAACCCCGGGGTTGGGTGCGGGGACAGGGGGCAGAATACGGAGTATTTCTCAGGCCAGCTCTCTGGGTCCAGCCCTGGGAGCTGAGAAGCAACATTTGGTCTCCCAAGCAGTGACCTTGGATGGCTCCCTTCTGCCTACAGGGGAGTAAGCGAACCTTCTCGAGCCTGGCACACAAGGCCCAGAACAGTATCTCAAAGCCTGCCGGCCTCTTCCACCTCATCAACCCCCTTCTGGTCCAGCACACAAGGAACCCATGGGGCTGGCTCATAAGGAAGACCTCAGGAAGGAAGAAGTGAGGCCCGTCTTCTCAGAGAGGGAGGAAAGAATGTTCTAATGGCCAGGAATATCACAGAAATGTTAAAAGTACAAGAAGTTAGCTGTGGGCCTCTGAAGCCTGTCGGCTTCTATGGATTCGTGCAGTATTTCTTGAAAGCTCTGTCCCAAGGGCACAGCTATGAATGTGACAGACAAGTCCCTGCCCCCAGAAACGTCACCCCAGCGGGAAAACAGAGCGAAAACGTAGAAATGTGATTCCAGGTGGCGAGGGGGTTGTGAAGGAGAAACAAGCAGGATAGCAGGTTGGAGAGTGATGGGGACGGTCCTCTCACACCGGTGGTGCTCTGTGACACACACGCAAAAAGGGAATATTTTCATCGGGTTGGGAGCAAAATAGCACGAAAATCTGGGAGGTTCATTTCGGGAAGAGACCTGCCCTCTTCCCACCCAGGAGTCTCTATCCCAACTCCCTTAACAGCCCCCGTCCTCAAATACCTATATGTCCTTCCCCGCCTGTGTCTTCGCAAATGCTGTTCCCCTTGCCAGCCTATCCAGTTCCACCGCCTTTCTATCCTTTAAAATCTTCCTACTTCAAAGCATTTCCAAGCTTTTCTCATCTCAGTTCCCAGGCAAAATGAGCCATTTCATCTGCACTTCATACCCCATCAGAGCACATAACACTGACTGTGTGGGCTCCTCTCTCAAGACTGGGAGGCTTAGAACGCAGAATCCAGTCTTCGCTTACTTGTCTTACCGACGCTGACCCCTCACCGGGGCTGGCCACAAAGAAGACGTTCAAAAGAGTGTTTGATTCAGTGGCCTTCCCGTGTTTTACTCTCAAGACCCCTTTATACTCTTAAAAGCTGAAGATCCCCAAAGGGTTCTATGTATTGGTGTTTATCCAATTAGAAATTAAAATGGAGAGAAATTCAAAACATATGGACACCCAAGCCCCCATGGCCCACAAGCCGTCCTATGTTCTCACAGGCCGTGTAGCCTCCAGAAAACACCATCCTCGTGGCACAAAGTGAAAAAGTAACACCTTAGTATCGTTGGGGAAATAGTCACAACTACTCGGCCGTAGGCTTGAGTCCGGGCTCTGAGGCTTTGCAGCTGCGCCGTGTGGGGCCATTCCTTACCCTCTCTGGGACTCATTGCTTCATCTGTAAAATGGACATAATAACTGTATCTCCCTCTGAGCTGTTGTGAAACTGAGAGAACACTGGCACACCATCTAGAACTTTTAGGAGCACATCTGTGCTTGATACAGGTGGGGAATAGAAATGGTTTAGTTGTGGGGCGCCCGGCTGGCTCAGCGGCCGTGCAGGCGACTCTCGACCTCGAGGTCATGAGTTCAATCTCCACGTTGGATGGAGAGGTTACTTTTTTAAAAAAATGGCTTGGGGGCGCCTGGATGGCTCAGTCGTTAAGCGTCTGCCTTCGGCTCAGGTCATGATCCCAGGGTCCTGGGATCGAGCCCCGCATCGGGCTCCCTGCTCAGCCTGCTTCTCCCTCTCCCGCTCCCCCTGCTTGTGTTCCCCCTCTCGCTGCCTCTCTCTCTGTCAAATAAATAAAATCTTCAAAAGTAAATAAATAAAATCTTCAAAAGTAAATAAATAAAAATATAAAAATAAAAATAAAAAACTGGCTTCGTTGTGCAGGATGGTGTGGTCCAAGCAGCACACTGGACCGCAAGTCAAAAGACCTGGCACTGGAGTCCCAGTTCTTACCGTGACCTTGAGAAGGATGCGTGCCCTTCCTGGGCTTGGTTTGCCCGAACTGGGGTCTGAAGTTACCTCAAGAGCTGTCAGGTGGAAGAGAGGGGTGGTGGCTGAGCACCTGAGCCCCCCCCCTCGCCACGCACTTGACCTGCTTTAAATACTAAGGTTTATAAGTAGCATCTGGGCTACTTTATCAATTAAGCACCACAGGCACCGTGCCCGGGGCCTCCCGGCTTCCAATGGCCTACAAACACGTTTGGGAGCTGAAAAAAAAATTCAACTCCCAAGTATGAAAATTAAATTGTATAATTGAAATAAATGTTAAAGGAAGTGTCTCTAAATGTACTATGTCGGGTTGTCAAATGCAGTTCTATTTAACATCTGTAGTCACATACACGAACTCTACTAAATGTGGAGTATTTTAATAGTTGCAATTATGTGTGGTTGGGTATGTGTACAAAAATGTGCATAAAGTTTACAAAGGTCTTTAAAAGACCAGGAGATTTTACTTGAAAAATAATGTTCTACATCCAAAAACAACGAAAACTTTAAAAAAACACCAAACACAACCAAACTATGTTGGACTACGTGATTTCTTTTTTTTTTTTTTTAAGATTTTATTTATTCATCAGAGAGAAAGAGAGAGCACAAGCAGGGGGAGTGGCCGGCAGAGGGAGAAACAGGCTTTCTGCTGAGCAGGGAGCCTGACACGGGGCTCGATCCCAGGATCTTGGGATCAGGACCTGAGCCAAAGGCAGATGCATAACTGACTGAGCCACCCAGGCGCCCCGAACTATGTAATCTCTAAGGCTCCTTCTAGAGCTTGCAGAACGTAAGAGGCTGGATTGAAATGTCCCTGGAGAAGTTATTTGCTCTTGACGAGTTATAAGGCCCTGAGGATGGGTGTGGGGCTTGCCCTTGCGGAGCCATGGTTCCCCACCTGCCGGTGTGGCCGAGCCGCTGGGACTGATGGAGCCGGGCAGGCGTGGTCTGAATATCTCACCTGCCTTCTGTCCACGGAGGAAGCAGGTCAGAGCTCTGTGAACTCATTTTTCCTTATCCCTGAAACAGAATGAAAAAATCCTTGCAGGGCCATCGGGCCCTTACGAGCATTCATCTCAAGACGTTCCTGGCAGCTGGGTGATTCCCCAGGGTGGGGCCAGTCCTACTCAGCTAAGGTCAAGGCAGGCCACACCCCAGGATCCCAGACTCCCCACTGGCACCGACTCTCCATTGTTTCCTGAGAGCCAAGTATTAGGAGGGCTGAGGCTCAGACAGGAAAGAAAAGTAGGATAAAGGCGGGGTGGGAGCAGGGTGATCCCAAGAGGCCCAGGGGTCCTAAAAAAGAGGAGGGGTGTGGCCAATCAGGCCCAGGCTGGTGGGTGGGTCTGAAAGGCTGGAGTTGTCTAATCCTCGCACTGGGCCCCCTGTGTGCCCCCTACAGGTGGGGCCGGGACTGCAGGGACCCTCTGTGGTTCTGGTCACTGGGGGTCTGCACAAAGTGATGGCTAGAGGTTCCGGCTGGGGAGGGGAGAAGAGGGTGGCACAGCTAGACGCTGGGAGCCAGAAAGAGATGGAACACAGGCTCTATGCTTGGCTACGAGAACAGGGTCTGTTCTCTGGACCAAGGACAGACCCTCTGTGTTTGGTAAAAGGGATATATATCCCACGAAGTCGAAGGCTTTCTCACACCTCCCACACTGAGCTCCCTCTGTGTTTGTGCAGGATTCAAAGCATGAGACAAAACCTGGGGCCATGTGGGCAGGTCATGTCTCCTGAGGATCAGATTTTAAGATTCCAGGGAAACTTGCAACATAAAAGTGCTTCCCAGACAGGACCCTATGGCTTCACTGGCTGCGTGTACTTATCACTGAGTGTCTCCCACTGCCCATGCACACATTTTAAGGACGAATCTTTTACCACATAAAGATTTTTATTGAACTCAAATTCAGGGGCTCCAAAGCCTGAGGAAGACAAGGGAGGCCGGGGTTTGCACTGAGGCCCAAGCCCCACCCCAGGGCCCCACTCCCCACCCCACCTACCCTCACCCCTTCCTGACTCAACGAGGGTCTCAGTAGCTACCAATCTAAGCTACCCCACTCTAATTAAGTCGCCCTCCCCCCTCCCCCCCACCCCCGCCTAGTGCTTTGCCAAGCCAGGCACCCACCAAGGGGCATGCTGTTGCCCAGGCCAGCTCTCTGCTGACCTCTTTTCTGGATCTCTCCCAGAACCTCCCACTGCCTGCTTGGCCTCGCTCCAACCCCTCTTCATAGCCCATTTCCCATAAGTCTCCAGGGCACGTAACTTCCTCCACCCTGGCCCTCGACTCCACCGTCCTCCCCCAGCTCTTCCACTATTCCCTCTAAAGGTTTCTCTAGCATCCTGGCCCCCTCTCTTCGGCCCACCACCTCCCCACCCCCGGCGGGGCCCCAGGTCAGCGGCGGCCGGCTGCGTGGGTCCGCTGGTGGCGGATGAGGTCAGAGCTCTGGGAGAAGGCCTTGCCACAGTCATCGCACTTGTAGGGCCGCTCCCCGCTGTGGACCCGGTGATGCTGCAGCAGCGTGGACGAGCGGCAGAAGCCCTTGCCGCACACGGCGCACCTGTAGGGCCGCTCGCCCGTGTGTGAGCGCTGGTGCTGGATCAGCGTGGAGGAGCGGTTGAAGGTCTTGCCGCAGTCGGGGCAGCTGTAGGTGCGGCCCGGCAGGTGGGTGCGCGCGTGGATGGCCAGCACCGAGCTCTGGCCAAAGCGCTTGCCGCACTCAGGGCACTTGAAGGGCTTCTCGCGGGCGTGGCTGCGGGCATGGGGGATGAGTGCCGAGCGCTGCGAGAAGCTCTTGCCGCAGATGCCGCAGCTGAAGGGCCTTTGGCCGGTGTGCACCCTCTGGTGACTACGCAGGGAAGAGTTCTGGCTGTAGCACTTGCCGCACTCGGGGCAGCTGTAGGGCCGCTCGTGGCTGTGGGTGCGCTGGTGCCGCAGGAGGTAGGAGCTGTCACCGAAGGCCTTGCCGCAGTGTGGGCACTTGTAGGGCTTCTGACCAGAGTGGGTGCGCTGGTGGCGAAGCAGGTAAGAGCTGTCGGCGAAGGCCTTGCCACAACGGGGACACTTGTAGGGCCGCTCGCCCGTGTGGGTGCGCTGGTGTTTGATGAGGTCAGAGCTCTGGGAGAAGGCCTTGCTACAGACCTCACATTTATAGGGCTTCTCACCCGTGTGGATGCGCTGGTGCTGGATCAGGGTGGAGCCCCGCCCAAAGCTCTTCCCGCAGATGCCGCAGATATTAGGCCGGGGGCCCTGCCCACCCCGGGCCCTGCCACCCCGCCGGCCTGGCCCCCGAAGGGCCCCCGTCAGGCCCAGGGGATTCTGGAGCATCTCAAACTGGGGTGTGGCCAGCAGGGCCCCTGTGGGCATCTCAAAAGGTGGCCCTAGGGGTAGGGCCCCTGTGGGCTGCTCCCCAAACCCCTGGGTGAAGGAGTCCAAAGGGTGGACTCCCAAGGGGATGCTCAAGGGATTCTTTTCCTCGGGATTCAGAAGCATTTCTGCACCTTCCTGAAATTTGGAACTCTGAGCTTCAAATTCAGGGCTTTGGGTTTTGAACTCAGGATTCTGGGGCTCATAACCTGGGCTCTGGGATTCATACCCAGGGCTCTGGGGTTCATACCCAGGGCTCTTAGGCTCGTAACCAGGGCTCCGGGGTTCATATCCAGGGCTCTTAGGGTCATACCCAGGGCTTTGGGGCTCATACCTAGGACTGTGGGGTTCAAACTCAGGGCTCTGAGAATCTGATTCAGGGCTTCTGGGTGCAAATTCAGGGCTTGGGGGCACAAACCCAGGGCTTCGGGACTCAAAACCTGGGCTCTCAGGCTCAAACCTGGGGCTCTGGGGTTCAAACTCGGGGCTTTGTGGCTCAAACCCAGGGCTCTGGGGTTCAAGCCCAAAGGGTATCTCTTCGACCTCATAGTCCCCAGTGCCTTCTTGTTGAGACATTTCTTCTTCCTCATTCTCACTCATGTTGCCTGCAGGATCAGAGAATTACAGAAAACCCAGATTGTGTGGGGCCTGGAAGGTCATTTGGTTCCACCACTAGTTGCCACAAACCTCTCCCTCCTCCTCCAGCAGGGTCGCTGGCCCTGGAGCAGGTGCTGAAATTCCCACCTCCCCCTCCGCCGACCCAGGACGTCCAGTCCCCGCCCCCGCCTCCTCCAAGTCCCAGGTGTCCAAGCCCCCCGCTCTCTTCCCCTCCCACGGCCCACAGCCCCCTCTCCCGCTCCCAGGCACGCTCCTTGGAAAGGCGCTCCCTCCCTCACCTTTGAGGGACCCTTCGGGGCTCCCCAGTTCGTCAGGACTTTGCACATCCCCGGGCTCGAGGCCCCACGGCGACGCCTCCCGTTCCATCCCCGCCGGCTCCCAGTGCGGCGGCGGCGGCGATGGCGGACGATCCTGCGACCAGGCCTGAGTGCCCTGAGACCCGGGCCCTCGCCGCCCGCCTGCTCAGCACCGCCCAGGGTACCCGGCTGCCCAGCCCGGGCCCCTGAGGCCGGACGTCTTGACCCTGGGCCTCTGTGGCCGGCCGGGCCCCTCCCCTACCCGCGGCCCCGCCCCCACCCGCAGGGTCTCGCCTTGCCCTGGGGCCCTCCAAGGTCCCCTTGCGTCGTGGCCTCGGAGGTGAGGGTCTTCACGACTCGCCCTGCCGCCCCCGGATGCCGCCGCCCGCCCGCGACCCCGCCGTCTGGCCCCCCAGCCCGGGCTGGGCTGCGGCTGTCCGACCCCCTCCCCCCCGCACAGGAAGTGTCCGTCCGCGGCCAGTTTCCCCCGCTGGCTAGCGCCACGGCCTCTCTAGGAGCGGCTGGAGGTGGAAACTCGTTGGCATTAACCCTGGGCTGGATGGCCCCGGCTTTGAGGTGGGGGATGACGGGGAGCCCTGGAGCCGGCGGGAAAGGCTGGGGTAGTTTGTGTGCTATGTCCTAGGTCTCCGTCCGTTCAGGACCCTGTCTATCCGTCACCCGGGCCGTGCGTCCGTCTGTGCCTGTGGCCAAGGGCGAGGCGACGAGCGAGACCAAGGTCAGCGAGAAGGAGCGACGCTTCCCGGCGCCAGCGGGGGCGGTGTCTAGCTCCCCTCCCCTCCCGGGCCTTGGGGTCAGCTCCGGCCGCGCCTCGGGAACCTGGACGGATCCCCCCAGGCCTGAGCTTCTGAGTCTGAGACTCCCACCTCCCAACCCGAACTCTACTCCTCCGCCCCGGCGCGCCCACCCCACTCCTCTTGCCCCCTCCCATCTCGGCTCCTCCTAATCTCCACCCTGCCCCCTCCGGGAGGGCTAGGATCGTTGCCAAGGAAACAGCCCCGCCTCCGGTTTCCAGAGGCACCGCCCCTACCTCCCAGGGAGTACAGCGATTGGCCGCGGGAGCTCGAGCTCTCATCGTCCCGCCTCCTTCCACTACACCAACGGCTAGGCATTAAGGGTCGCCAGGGAACGCGAGGCCCCTTTCTGATTGGCTGGAGGAGGCAGGCGGGTTCCACCTACTCCAGCGGTCAGAAGAGCCTGCGGGAGGGCTGAGCGGGAGCTGCCCGGCGTCTCCCTTCCAGTGGTCGGGCTGGTGCTTTCAGAACTTTTCCCGTCCCCGGTTACCTTTCATTATGTCTTATCTCTCTGAAGAAAGCCAAGGGATCTGGAGACCGCCTTCCTCCCCAGGTCGCCCGCATACTTCCTTTCCCAGCACTTTCCTTTCTCCCACAGGTTTCTGGTGCTGAAGGGGCCCGTAGGCGGATCCTCTCTTTTCTATTACCTGCCTATCCTTTCCACCTTCCCCAAAGTGGGAGCCTTAGTCCCTGGTTCCCGGATTTTCTCACAGAGAGGCAGGGATCCTATGGGAGTTACTTGCAGGTGAGGGTGGTGGAGTTCAGAAGTAGAGAACCATCTGGCCTTCAAGGGAGCTAAGAACTCCCCAGTCCTGTCTGACGTGAACAGAAGCTTGTAGAAGGGAACCTGGGAAACACTGCCCTTGGTGCAACTTTGAATTAAGGGAAAAGTGATTCTGGAAAGACAATTCTTGTCCCTCTTTTTACCCTTGCTGCTGAAAGTATTTTTCGTAGCGTTCTTGACAATGGATGAGCCAAATTCTCCCTGTGTGAGTGACGAAGGAGCCAAGATTGTGTTTTCTCGTTGCCTTCTCAGACAAATGAAGGGAAGAAACTGGTTTAGGAGGAAAGACGACATCTTCCACTCTCCTGAAAAGAGATGAGGACAAGAATCTGGAGAATTGCGAGTGGTAAAAGCCTAGAGAAAACAGAGGCTGACAGAGTCACAACTATCTCCCTACAAATAAAGCAGGAGTACTTGTCTCCTCTGCAGAGGAACAGCTTCCAGCTCCATGGCTCTCCCCCCCCCCCCCCAACTGTCGGTCTGTCCTAAAACCTTGTGTGAAGAATGGCTCACACAGTCCAGCACTAGATGGCCCACACGGGCAGGACACCCTCCAAATGCCCTGACTATGGAAGGAGCTGGCACTCACACAAATGAGAAACAAACATCTCCTTCATGACACACTTTTCTCTGACCTCCAACCTGCTTACCCATCAGAAAATTTACACAGGAGAGCAGCTGTTCCTTGCAGTGTGTGGAGAGGCCTCCAGCCACAGCTCTGACCCGGTCCCGTTGCCTGCAGCGCTCTCTGCAAGCCCCACATGCAACAGAAGTCCGGCCAGAGCTGCAAGCTGCTTTGGCACCTCCATTGCCATGTGGAAATTCAGTCCTCCAAGCGCCTAGAGTAAAAGAGGAGCTGACTTCCAGGCAGGCTCCTCCACCACCAGTCCTATCCATGCAATGGGCCCGACTACCACTCACCCATAGCAGTGAGAGGCTCTGAGCACAGGGAATCCTCCGATGTGGGTTCCAGTATGGCCCGACACCAACTAATCCAAGGCAAGAGTCCACTGACATTCTACCACTGTGTCCTGGCGAGGAAAAGTTGTGTTTGCGTCCTGAGTTGGGTGGCCACTTTGTCCATAGGATCATTCATGGTGTGTGGCAGCCCTGGGACAGAGGTATTCAGTGTCCAGCCAACGCTGGTGGTCCAGCCAACTTGGCTAACACTTGAGCAAAGGTCCTCCATGTGAGGGGGACTCCTGCGTGAACTGCTCTTTCCCTGCATGCAACGGACAAACCCTCTAAGAGACCTTCTGTCAGAAGCTACGAGAGATGCTCCTGTATATTCAAGAAGATTTGAGGCACCAGGAAGAGCTCATCCATGGCACAGTCCCCATTGGGAAGAACAAAGAAAACGGGAGTTTTTGTATATGGCTAGGCCATTCTCTGACCTCAAGCATTTGCAAAACTAAAAGCAGCTAGAAAGTAACATTTTGCTCAGAGCATCATTACCAGGTGTAAGATTCCATCCCTGGAGATTCTGATTCAGTAGTCCAGAAATGGAGTCCAGGGAGCTGGCGACATTTTAGTTACTGAATGGGATTCTGTGGCAGAAAGGGCTTACTTTGAAAACTGGGTGGCTCAGTTGGTTAAGCATCTGCCTTCAGCTCAGGTCATGATCCTGGGGTCCCGGGATCAAGCCCCACATTGGGCTCTCTGCTCAGTGGGGAGTCTGCTTCTCCCTCTGCCCCTTCCCCCCTTGCTTGTGTGCTCTCGCTCTAATAAACAAATTCTTTAAAAAAGAAAAAAAAAGAAAAATACTGGCCTAGAGCAGGTTTTTGCTTCTTTGAGTCATAAACATCTTTGCACATCTCATTCCTAGAGACACACAAACATTCAAAAATATTTAGGGATCTTGGGGCACCTGGGTGGCTCAGTCAGTTAAGCATCTGCCTTCAGCTCAGGTCATAATCTCAGGGTCCTGGGATGGAGCCCTGCATCCTGCAACCCGCATCACAACCCGCATCGGGTTTCCTACTCAGTGGTGACCTGTTTCTCCCTACTCCCCTGCCGCCCTCCCCGCCCCCGCTTGTGCTCTCTCTCAAATAAATAAATAAAATCCTTTTTTAAAAAATGTTCAGGGGCATTTAAAAGCTCAAGTCAACACTTGTCCTTATTTTGTATGGCTTGGACAAGTTAGGAATGGGTCATGTGGTCATGACATTGACCTTTCACTCTGGCCACATAGTTGGGGCTCATTTCGTCTGGTTCAGACAAGCATTTCTCCTGATGCACCAAGAAAGCCCTAGGGAAACCCTCTTCCTGCCTTAAAGTGCTTTGGGGTCTGAGCCTCAAAGACCTCTGGTAGCAGAGAGAGAAAGAAAAGGGAGCCCCACCTCTGGTGGCGATATCCATGCCAAGAAATGAGGAGCTGAGTCTGAGGCTTAAGCATTTCGTGACACTCAAAAATCAACTAAATGGCAGAAAGTTGGGTCACAAGGGCAGGAAGGAGAGGAGCTGGGTCTGGTTTGGGGGCCCGAAGCAAGCTTTGCAAACTTCAAAGCACTTGGAGAAAGTAGTAATTATGGTACCTCTAATTGGCAAGTGGAGGGCAGGATCCAGATCTGGCTTTGAATCTGAGCTGAGAACTGGTGTTGCCAGCTGGGCTTTCCCCGGGCAGTGCGGAGGGTGAGGCAAGGGGAAGGTTGTACACTGGCTTCTCTTTAGGGAATTAAAAGCTGGTACAAAGGTAGCACCTGCTGCCAAGGGGCCTCTTTTCACTGTGCGTCCCCCTTGTGACAAGATGGCACCTAAGCCAACCTTTCCAGTAAAGTTGGGGTAAGCCAGGTCCTGGTGGGGTCAGATGTGAAGATTAAATAGATGCCAATTCAGTTGCTTTTTTCACCTGAACAGTGTCTTTCCCCCCAAATTTTCTACCTCTTCCTTTAGAAGTTTCTCTAGGTTGACAAATCTGGTTTCTTCCTAAGATAGGCCAGACAGGACATGGGGCAGAGTTGGGTGAAGAAGGCAGGTGCGCACAGACCAGCAGAAGGCGTCAGCCCCCGCTGTCACTCCTGGAGGTGAAGGTGAAGGAGGCAGGGACGGGTCTGCCCGTGGCTGGCTGCTTCATCACCGGGCCAAGGCTGGACTCTGACCACAGCGGAACTGGGTGGATGATGGGTAATGGAGTCACAAGGGACACGGCTTGGGAACACAGATGAGCGGTTCCCTTGGCTACTGACCCCAAATGTTCCTGGCCTCGTCCCTCTTTGTTCATGATGAGAGACACTTGAGAAGTGGCAAGCTTTGCTTCTGTTTGCCCTGGAACTCATCTCAGGCTGGTTTCTCCCTTGCCTTGCTTTGCTGTGTGGCTGTTCTGTCATCTTGTAACTGGGTTTCACTGACACCGGGTTGCTCTGTCCCTAATCCAGGTCATTGCTTGGGAGCCGTCGTAGGGAGGGAGCAGAGGCCTCCGGAACCTTGGCTGAGACACTGGCAAGGAACTCAGGAGTGATGTGGTAAAGACAGCAGTAAACCAAGAACCCCGGGGTCTCACTCTGAATGTGACCTTGGACAGGTCACCAGAGTCAGAGTCCCCAAATGCAAAAGGATAGAAGAGCTAAGATCTCTTCCAGTTCAAAAATGTGACGAGGCCCTCCTGGCTGGGTGAGGGTGGCTAAGGCCTGAACAGTAGGGCTCTCCCAGGGAGGCCCAAGGAGGGCTGGAGGGCACACTCAGAACCTTCCTCTTTAAAATCATGAATTGCCGGTCAGCCGACAGGCCTACAGTGGCGTGGCAGAGAATACCTCTCAGTTTGGGGCAAAATATAGAGTCCTGACAGCCTCCTGGTGACTGGGCTGTCCTTTCCAAGCTACGTGGTTCCCTCCTCAGGCAGTTATGAGGGCAAAATGAGTTGAAGGACAAGACAGTACTCTGTAAACCAGAGAACGTGATACAAGCAAACATCTGAAAATAAGCCTGCTTTTCCTCCTCTCCTGCTGCCCTTTCACACAGGTGCTGTCGGCCTGAATCCCTGGGTCAAGACAACATGAACGCTATCCGCCAGTTTGCAAACTCAGGTGACTCCGGGAGCCCAACGGGTCCCGTAAACAAGGGGACAATGCCCGACGGAGAGGGCCTGCTGTACCAGGGACACGGACAAGCGAGGACGAGGGCCAGCTGATGCTGGTGGCAAGCCAGGAAGGGCTGCTGGGCAGGCTGAACAGCTGCCCCGTGCCTCCTGCCAACCGTGCTTTTGTGGGAGCTCAGGTCGAGTTGCCAAATCCTTGGATATTTCAGAAGAGGCCAGAAACCTGAATTTTTGTGTGAAACATCCTTTAAAGTCTTAACCACGATTTGTAACATTTTTAAAGGCTGGTTGGACCAAAAATAATTTGTAAAAGGTTGCTAGAAGCCAGATTGAGTACATGGCTGTCCGTTTTTAACTCCTGCACTAAAGACAGTGGATACAGCAAACTTCCTTCTACCTCAATCCTCTTAGCATGTCTAAGCGGAGAAACAGCCTCGTCTTCCCACAGGGGAGATCCTGTGCAGGAGCCTACCTCGGCCCTAACGGAGCAGAGGGGGCTTCTAGAGTCTGGGACAGTAGGGAGCAAGGTGTCAGCAGATCAAGCTCGTGAAGGCCTAAGGTAAGAGGGTCCTCATCCCCAGGTCCCCCTCTTGCCTGGACTTCTGTGACCTCCCTGGAGCTGCCACAGACGTTCAGGCACCTGAGCCCAACCCGGGCCTCGGGCAATGTCTATATCTTCACCCTTTGCCCTGACATCTCTGAGACCATCACCCACACTCCTGGAATATTTCTGGGTAGTGCTGGAAACCCACAGGTGGGTCCAGGTCCCCTTGGCCAGGGGCCAGAGGCACAGGTAACGCACTGGCACCCCGGCCCCTGTGCCCCCCGGCACCAGGCCTATGGACCCACTGGTGCTTGGCCATGGCTGACTTCTGGCCAAAGCACCTGCCACACTGAGGACAGGGGTAGGGGCGTTCACCGCTGTGGGTGCGCCGATGGGCTGCCATTTCAGAGCTCTGTCGGAAACAGCGCCCACAGTCTGGGCACGCGTAGGGCTTCTCCCCCGTATGGGTGCGTATGTGGCGCCGAAGGTCTGACGCGTGGGCAAAGGCGCGGCCGCAGTCCGGGCAGGGGAAGGGAGTCTCACCACTGTGGACCCGCTGGTGCTGGTAGAGGGCAGAGCTCTGGCTAAAGCAGCGGCCACAGTCAGCACAGCAGTAGGGCTTCTCGCCCGTGTGGACCCGTAGGTGAGTGGTGAGGGCAGAGCGCTGGGTGAAGGCCCGACCACAGTCCAGGCAGCGGTGCGGCCGCTCCCCACGGTGGATGGCCCGGTGCTTGCTCAGAGAGGAGGCCTGGCTGAAGCCCTTGCCACAGTCAGGGCAACGGAAGGGCTTCTCACCCGTGTGGGTGTACGTGTGCTCCACGAGGGTGGAGCGCCAGGCAAAACTCTTCCCGCACACATAGCAACCATGACGCCGGTCGGCTCTTGGGACAGGGGGATGGGCACAGAGTGGGGGGCGACCCCGGCGAGGTGCCTTGGACGGCTGCTGCAAGCTACAAGGGAGCCCAGCAGAAGGGTGTGTCAGGGCCTTCAGCCCAGGACGCCGAGCTTCCACAGAAAGGCTCTTCTCCAGGGCCTCCGTCCCTTCTCTTTGTCTTTTCTCTTCCTTGTTTCTGGTATCTGCTGGAGGGTAAGGGGAGAGCTCAGACCCTGGCTTATCCTGGTCCTTATGGCCAAACCCCAAAGGGTGACAGAGAAGCCTTTTAGATACAGCCACCTTCTGGACCCACTGCTGCCTCTGGGACTCAGCTCGGTACAGGCAGGGAAGTTCCGAGTGACCTTTTCCTGAGCTGCAGAGGGCAGAAAAGACGCCGAGACAAAGAAGGAAGGAACAGAACACCATACATTCTACCTCAGAGCTGCGGAAATGGGGTCAGAGGGGACATTTCTGCTGGATCATGGAGGATGAGTGGATGTTTTAGGACACTCCAGGCAGCAGGAACAGTAAGAGAGGCAGGAACATGGTCGACATTGACAAGTTCACAGGGAAGGGATGCACTGCAAGGATAAATGGAGGAAGTAAACAGTGGCACCCACGAGAAAGGAGACGGCCAACGAAATTGTAACAGAAAGAAAGGACACTAAAACACAAGAGGTGGCAGAGAAGCTATGGTGTGGCAAAGCCGCAGGAGGGATGATGTGAAGCTCAACAGAGCTTCGAGACCAGCAAGATGTGAGGGGCACAGATCCGCTGGAGAGGCAGGTACGCAGGGTCCCGCAACCCAGCAGAGCCTGGGCCACACTCCCAGCCCCTTTCTAGGCTGAACCCTGCAGCGAGGCAGAGGCCTCGGCAGGGAAAGCAATTCAGGGAAGAAAATGAGGGGCAGGGAAGGTGTTTGGCAGAGGGCAGCTGGCTGGCTCGGGCCCAGAGGCGGTCCCAGGAGACGCAGGACCCCATACTTCACCTGCGTCTGCTTCTGTCAGACACTCTCCCACCTCCGGATCCCGGGCATCCGGGCCCCACAGGTCGGCCTCTTCCTCCACCCAGGAGATGAGAGCTGGCTTGGTGCCTCGGAACCCTGGGGGAGGAGAACGTAAACCCCACGCTGCCGGGAGGCCGCCCCCCGCCGTCCCGGCTTCCCGGGCCTCGGGCCTCCAGCTGCCCGGGCCGGCCCCGGAGGCTGGGCGGGGTGGGCGGGGAGGTGGCCCGGGCGAGCAGGCGGGGCCTCACCGAGCGCGCCCAGGTGGCCGTAGGTCTCCCGCATCACGTCCCGGTACAGGGCCCTCTGCGCGGGCCGCAGACAGCCCCACTCCTCCGGGGAGAAGTACACCGCCACGTCCGCGAAGCTCACGGCGCCCGGTCTCCTCCGCTCGCGTCCGGCGCCGGCCGGTTCCCACGCGGGGAGCGGGGTAGGCGGCGGCGCCATGGCAAGGGCCGGGCCGGGGTCCGCGGAGCCGCCCGTGCCGGAGGACGCCCGGGAGTCGGGGCGCGGTCCGGAAGGCCGCGAGCGCCGCAGCCGGCTCCCCGAGGGCCCCCCCGGGTGGCCGAAGGCCAAGAGCCGCCAGCAGAAGGACCCCAGAGCATCAGAAAGAAATGGCGGCAACGCGCCGCCCGAACGTTGCTCCGACGCAGCCCGCCCAGATGGCACCTCCCCCGGGGTCTCCAGGTGGCTTTGTGCTCGAGCCCTCAGCCAAAATGGCCGCGACGGCGACAAGTGCTGGAGACGGCGGCCGGCGGGCCACCCCTGCCCCGCGAGGGGCCCGCACCCGCCGCGCTGGGACGTTCAGCCTCCGCCCCGCCCGGCTTTGGAGGCGGGACGCGCGCGGCGGGAGGTGCGGGCTGACCCGGCCCGCTCTGCCTTTGTGAGTGCCACGCTCCTTTTCGTCCCCGGGCCGTTCACGAGTGGGGTTCTGGGTCTCGGCCCGTCACTGGGTGACAACACACTTTTCCCAATGTTGAGAGGAGAAAAATGTAGTGGGTAAAAGAGAACCTTCTCTACTGGAAGCTTCTTCGAGCCTGAAGTTCTGGGAGCTTCTATTTCAGGAGATCGAGGGGGAGGTTGGGAGGGGGAGTAGGGGAAGGTATGTAAAAAAAGTCAGAAGGACCCACTTTCTGCAACCTTCCTGTCTCCGCACGTGCCCTGCAGGAGGCCGCTGCAACATCTGTGTGCCTCTTGCTCAAGCCCAGCTCCTAAGCTCCTGATCACAGAGCCACCTGCCCCCTTGCCCCTGCACGAATTCCCACTAGCACCACGCACTAGGCATGGCCCCAAATGAACTCCACCCGAGCCTTCTTCCCCCAGCCTGCTCCTCCTAGGGACTCTTATAAGCAAATGGCACCAACTCTCCCTATCATTTCTACCTCCAACCTCCCTCTCTCACTCCACACATTCATTGATGGCTTACTCTGTGTCCCCACATGCCTTCATAAATACCCTACTTAAAGAAGACTTGATGATTTTCCTTTGGTTGCCTAAATCACTGAATTTCACACACCTCTTGGAAATGCACCTCCTTTCACCAGGTCTGGGGTCTAGTCGGAGCTTCTCTCTGCATTGCTCCTTCCAGAGTTCTTCCTGAGGCTTCTGCCTAACACCTTGTATCTGGTCGATACTTCTCCCCACACCTGAGGAGCTGGGCAAGTACAGGTGATCAAAGCAGAGAAGGGAAAAGGAGACGAGGAAAAGCCTGGAAAAGGTAAGGATGCAGATTTGCCCAGGGAGCTGACTGAGCCCTAGCTACTCTTAGCCTCAGGCCCCTGAAGGACACAAGAAAAAAAACAAGAAAGAAAATTTCAGTAAGAGTAATGGCGTTTTATCATCTGTCAGTGCCCTCTCCTCACGGTGCTGCCTCTCACACACAGGCCTGGAAGAGCTCTGAGTGGTGCTGGAAACTCACATTGGGGTCTGGACGCTCCTGAGGAAGAACCCAGGACAGAGTTCACACCCATGTGTCAGCCCTTGTCCACGGCACCAGGCTGGCACTGGGGTCTGCTGGTGGGCCTCTGGCTGAAGCACCTCCCACAACGGGGACAGGAATAAGACAGCTTGCCTGTGTGAGTCAGCAGGTGGCATGAGAGGTACCAGCTGTGGCAGAAACAGGTGCCACACTAGCTGCAGGTAAAGGACCCCTCTCCAGAATGCACTGAGTCAGGTGAAAGGTCATGGCAAAGCGTGCCTGCCCCCAGGGCAGGGTGCTGTGTGAGTACCGAGAGTCGGGGGTTGGGAAAGGCCTGTCTACCTGGGGTGCTTTGACCAGAGGCTCAGAGACGAAGCTAGTGTCTTTCATGACACCAGCTCATGACAACTCCCCAGTAGACTCCTTCTGCTGGCTCCTTCCAAATGTTTCATTTTTCTGAGTGGCTGTTTTGAAACATTGCGGATTCAAAACTTAATTTTTACCTGGTTCAGTCAAACTCTATTCAATGTTCAGGTGACAGAATCAACTTTCACAACGGCAGATGGGTGCCTAGCCTCTGGAAGCACCTGCCTAGATTGCATCGGCCAACTGAGGGGGTCACGGTGAGTCAGGGGCATTCCCACTTCAGGACCAATCCAGAGAGATACCCTCAGCCAGAGGAACAGCTGGTACAAGGCACAGGCACGTAGAGACAGAAAGGTGAACTGCTTCCATCCTAAACTTTAATTCCCACACTGCCGCTGACCTAGAGTTTGGATCATTTGTACAGTGTGACCTGATCTTGGGGCCACTGGATGCCTCAGTCAATTAAGTGAGAAAGAGAAGGTCAAGATTCTAGTCTCCAGTGGCTATCATAAATTCAGGACAGCAAAAAGTACTAAGGAACATGTAGATGGTGTTTTTCTTTTTTCTTTTTTTTCTTTTTTTTCAGATTTTATTTATTTATTTGACAGAGAGAGCCAGCCAGCGAGAGAGGGAACACAGGCAGGGGGAGTGGGAGAGGAAGAAGCAGGCTCCCAGCACAGGAGCCTGATGTGGGGCTCGATCCCAGAACGCCAGGATCACACCCTGAGCCGAAGGGAGACACTTAATGACTGAGCCACCCAGGCGCCCCTAGATGGTGTTTTTCTTTTCTTTTTTCTTTTTTTTTTTAAGATTTATTTATTTATTCGACAGAGAGAGACAGCCAGTGAGAGAGAGAACACAAGCAGGGGGAGTGGGAGAGGAAGAAGCAGGCTCCCAGCACAGGAGCCTGATGTGGGGCTCGATCCCATAACGCCGGGATCACGCCCTGAGCCGAAGGCAGACGCTTAACCGCTGTGCCACCCAGGCGCCCCTTCTTTTCTTTTTTAAAGATTTTATTTATTTATTTGAGAGAGAGAGACCACGAGCAGGGAGCCCAATGTGGGGCGCCATCCCAGGACCCTGGGATCATGACCTGAGCCAAAGGCAGACACTTAACGGACTGAGCCACCCAGGCGCCCCTAGATGGTGTTTCTTTTTCTTTCTTTTTTTTTTTTTTTTTTAAGATTTTATTTATTTATTCGACAGAGATAGAGACAGCCAGTGAGAGAGGGAACACAAGCAGGGGGAGTGGGAGAGGAAGAAGCAGGCTCATAGCAGAAGAGCCTGATGTGGGGCTCGATCCCATAACGCCGGGATCACGCCCTGAGCCGAAGGCAGACGCTTAACCGCTGTGCCACCCAGGCACCCCAGATGGTGTTTCTTGTTCAACAAAACATTTTCCCTTCCAGCTAGACCTGGAACATCACCCTGACTTCTCCTCTTTCTCTCAGGTATCCACCTGGGGATCCCAAGCATCTACACTCCACGGCTGGGCCATATGAGGGCTGGTTTGGGGTCTGGGAATCCTGGGGAAGAACCCTAATCACTCAACAAACAATTCTTCATTCATTCATTTATTGAAAACATACTGGGCATCGTGTGTGTGGCAGGCATTGTTCTAGATGTTTTAGGTGTTGGGAGACATTGGTGAGCCAAGATAAGGTTTCTGCTCTAAATTTACACTAAGGGAGAGAGATGCCACCTATGAGCTCTGGGGGCACAGATACAGAGATCTTCAGGCAGTTAGAGAGCTAGACGAAGAGCTGCAGTTAAGACTTCCTGCATGGGGCAGAAGAGCTCCAGGAGGAACTTTTTAGGGGCGGCATTTGAAAAGGGCATTGAAAGACGTTAGATTACCATTAAGCCAGATGTGTGTCCAAAAAACCCAAAGATTCCTTGTAGCTGGAGCCAATGGCATCATTCTCCTGTAGGGAGGGAGGGGGTTTGAATTGGCGGTTAGCATGCCAGGGGCTTTCACACTGTGGTACACAGGTACTGAACTGTTTGCAGAAGTCTTGGGGCACCACGGAGGAGCCGGCCGAAGAGGCTCAGTTGTAAATTTCAGTTAGGCCGATCTCGCGGGGGTCACGGGAAACAAAGTCATCCTAGGGCAGGAGGAGTTGGGGGCCAGT
Organism: Ursus maritimus; assembly: GCF_017311325.1. Lineage (NCBI taxonomy): Eukaryota > Metazoa > Chordata > Mammalia > Carnivora > Ursidae > Ursus > Ursus maritimus. The sequence continues at coordinate 16,760,599 of NW_024424452.1, read as the reverse complement.
CTGGCACTCAGACCTGCGCATCCCATCCGCCCCCTTCCCTTTTCACAGATCCCGGATGGCCGGACCTCATCGAGCGTACCCAGGTGGCTACCGGTATCCCGCAGCACGTCTAGGCATTTGGGCCTCGGCGCGGGCCGGAGACACCCCCGTTCCTGGGGAAGAAATACGCGGCTACCTCCACGAAGTTCACGGCCTTTGGCCTTATCCCCCTCCTCCATCCGGCCCGGCCTTGGCGGGTACCTCAGCAGGGAGCCGAGAGCGGGGCCAGGGACCCAAAAGCCCCTCCCCACCAGCAGCCCGGCTCCGGGGAGCTAGAGTCGTCCTGGCCTTCGCGGCCGGAAGTAGCCGCTGGTGGGGCCGCTCTAGGACAGCTAGAAACGGTCGGTTACGCGAACTCGGTGGTTCCACGACGGAGAAAATGAAGGCGCCCTCGGAAAAGATGGTGGCATTCCAGTGTTTTTCAGTTTTAGAGAGAAGCGCCTAACAAGGTTACTGTGGTCTGGAATTGATGACCTGGTGTACTCCGCTCTTGAGCTGGCTTCTGTTCCGCAAGCCGCCTTGGGAGCCGCTCTTGCCCACAGTTAAGATGGTCGCAGCCGCTTCGGCGTCCGTGTTCAGGCCCGGCGGGGCGAGAGGGGAGGAGGGCCCCGGGCCGCCAGGGGTTCGAGGGAGGGGCAAGGTGGCCAGGACTCCCGGGGACCTCCGCCTGGCGACTCCCCTCCAATTCCCTTCAGAACGCCCACTCAGTGACCTGGTCTTAAAATTTATTTTTGGCAAGCTAGTTCATTTCTCAACTTTTTTTCATTTACAAGGTACAGAATATTCTGTGACGTGTCCTCCCCCAACCCTATTCTTCTATTATCGGTTTCTTGAACATGTCTCCAGATATAGTCTATCTGCTGTTTCTATCTATTCGCTAGCTCTTTAACCGAGGGCACTGGGCCGAATGCCTCTGAACGCCTTAGAGTTCAGCTACTTGACAGAAGCGGAAACTGAAGCCTGGTCGTTACCAAGGTCAGGCCGCCCATTAGAGACTGAGCGGCTGCAGACTCCTAAATTCGAGCCTTTTCCACTATCTCGCGCTGCCTCCTCCAGGCCTGTTCCAGGAAAGCAACTGAAGACTTAGAATGCGCCGACCCCTGCTGACCTTGTGAAAACGAACTCCATTCTCCACTTAAGTGATGATGGTATAAAAAGTAGGTGAGTTACTGAATGACCTGGCTCATTTGTTTTAACGCTCCGTTTGAAGGTGCCTGAAGCCTTCCTAAATCCTCTACGGGAACAATGGCCAATTATGCAAGGGCTGCAGTTGGTTCTGTGGTAGGACTAAGACATTAATCATGTTGGTTTATCTTACTTGATCACTTACTATATGCCAGACTGTTCTGAGCGCTTCTGTCTGTGAACTCATTGAACCCGCACAATCCCTCAGAGGTAAGTGCCCTTCTGGATCAGGAAACAGGCACAGAGGGGTGACCTTGCCCCAGGCCACCCAGCCGGTAAGTGGCGGAGCCAGGATTCAAACCCAGACAGTCTAACTCCAGAACCCATGCTGTAATGCTTCCATTAATTGAAGGTACGATCCCAGCAACCACAGAGCGAGGCAGGATTTTAAGCCAGGTTACCAAGATGCAGTTGAAATGTGGGGTAGCGTGTGCAGCAGCAACCTGGGGGGTCAGAAGAGCGGCTTCTGGCTGCATATACAATTCCATGCTGTCGTGTAAATGTAAAGAGGAAAAAAAACTTATATGATGGGCTATAAGTATTAAAAGTAAGTAAAAAGGTTGTATTTAAGGATCATGTCATGGCAAGAAAAAAAAATGTCATTTGGGTGTTTAGGAGGGATGTGAAATTGCCCCGGAAGAAGGGTGACAACAGGCTTCACAAAAGGTACCCTGTGGCAGCTCTCACCAGCGGGCTTCTCTGCTCAGGCCCTTGCTGATGGAGGTCTGGGTCGCCTGGCTGGTCTCTGGGCCTCCAGCCTTTCCCATCCATCAACACCACAGCCTGGTGTAGTGAAAAGAGCAAGAGCATCCACTGAGAAATCCAGAGATTTGGGTTCCAGGCCTACCTCTGCCTCTACTCCAGTGGTGTGATCTTAAGTGAGATCCTTCCCCTCTCTGGGCCTCAGCCTCTCTCAGAGCGAATTCTGTGAAATAGTGTTCACATAAAAGCTTGTGGAAAGAACCAGGCATTCTTCCCCACGTCCCCCAGAGAATCTCCTCAGCAAAGAAACCTATTCCACCCACAGCTTCCTAAACCCTGCTGAAACCTTTGAACCAGGCAAAAAGTTCCCCAAAGCTCCCTTCCAGTTCTAAAATGCTACAGTCCCCCCCTGTCATCGCCCCCAACCCCGGCCATCCCAGGAACTGGCCCCTCTCTCCTCCTCCTCACTCAGCCAAAAATCTGATCATCATTCCTGGCTCCTCTGATGCTCTCAGCCCCCACATCCAGCCCACAGACAGGTCCTGGCCCTTCAGCTCCCAGTGTTTACGTCCGGCCTTCTGCCACTCTCCATCTCCACTCTGCTTGCCCCACTGCAGTCCATTCTCAGAGCCGCCAGAGCGGGTTTGCCAATGACATCACCTTGCCACTCTGCTTGAAACCTCCCCGTGGTTTATATGAGGTCCCTAGAGTAATCAGATTCATAGAGAGAGAAAATGGAATGGTAGTTGCTGGGGGCTGGAGAAAGGAGGAGTGGGGACTTAATGTTTAATGGGTACAGGATTTCAGCTGGGGAAGATGGAAAAGTTCTAGAGAGGGCTGTTGGTGATGGATACACACACAATGTGATTGTACTTAATGCCACTAAACTGTATACTCCAAAATATATAAAATGGTAAATTTTGTATGTGTATTTTACCACAAGGCAAAACCAAACATAACCCAGTGGCTTCCCAATATATTTAGAATCAAATCCAGATTTGGCATCGTGGCAAGCCAGAGTTCTATGACCCGCTCCCTTCCCCCTCCTCCAAGCTCATCGGTGATTCTCCTCCACTCAGTTCCTCAATCCAGCCACCAGAGTCCTTTCTGCACCTCACCTAAACTCAGCCCTACCTCATAGTATGGCACCTGCTATTCCCTCTGCCTGGAACCCCCACCCCCACCCCTGCCAACTACCAGCCTCTGAAACCCTGCACTCCCTCATTCCCACATCCTGCCACCTGACCCGTTTCCCCTTGGCTCCTTATCATTTGGATTTCAGTTCAGATGTCTCCTCTGCACCAAGACCTGGCCTGAGTATCCGTGTGCAACAGGCACTTTGAGGACATCCTCTGTTTTAGTACCTTTGTGATACTTATTGTTTACAAGTTACAATAACTTGTCTCGTGTACTGGCTTATCACTTGTCTGTCTTATCTTTTTTTTTTTTTTTAAAGGTTTTATTTATTTGAGAGAGTGAGCGAGCAAGAAAGAGCACACGCAGGGGGGAGAGGGAGAAGCAGGCTCCCCGCTGAGCAGGGAGCCATATGTGGACCTGGATCCCAGGACCCTGGGATCATGACCCAAGCCAAAGGCAGATGCTTAACCAACTGAGCCACCCAGGCACCCTACTTGTCTGTCTGCTTTATGTGCTGGCTTATCCCTTGTTTTTACCGCACCCCTCTCGAATGTAAGCTCCAAAACAGTCTGCATGTCTGTTTTCCATGCCATATCTTGGCACACAGAATAGTGCCTGGTACATGGCCAGTACTTAGTAGGTATTTGTTAAATGGATAAATGCACAAGAAGGCAGACAGCACTCACTCTGTGCCCTGTGCTGACGTGGGCAGCTCTGTGCCTGATACACTATGCTGGGTTCTGCTCCGCCCTCCCTCGTGGGGCCTCTTCTCTCCCGCTCCACCTTCTCTTTGCCTCACCCCTCTCCAGCGCTGGTCATCCCTTGTCCTCCACACTGTCCCCCTCCTGCCTGATGGCCCCTCGCCAGGCCCTCAGGCTCCCTTGCTCCAGCTCTCCAAGCTCGAACCCCCTGGGACATACTTGTTCACAGCTCCTACTATCAGTCACTGAGCCACGCAGATTCTGTGGCAGAAGCCTCTCCTGAGTATCTTTCTCCCCAATCCCAAGGTCAGCAAACAAGGGCAACTGCAAGAGAGAGTCTTGCTTTTTAGCCTGGCCCCAGTTCCTGCTCACCTCTTCCTGGAAGCAGCTGCCCCACAGATCTCTAGTCTAGTCTCCTGCACAGGTCACATCTTCTGACAGAACTGGTCAAATAGCCCTGCTCCTGTTCAAGACCTATGTATGGCTCCTCAGTGCCTACCGGGTAAACCTCAAGTCCTCCTGCGGGGATCTGTGGCGTCCCCAGATGGCTGCGTGTGTCTTCTCTAACCCTTTACCTAGGTCTTTATGTTTCACTCAGGTGGAGCTGCTGACCGTTCCCTATACATGCCTAACCTGGTTGAAATCTTTCCCATCCTTCAAGGCCAGTTCGAACCACCTCCTCCAGGAAACCTCCCTTGATTCAGAAGACCTGCCCAGGTCTCTTTGTCCTCCTCACATACTATTTTGTATTCTTTTAGAATAACAGTAACCAGTGTTTTTTAAACACTAACGAGCAAGGCTCTCTTCTGTATTATCTCATTTAATTCATATATCACTCTTAGGGCGTAGGTGCTATTATTATGCAGGTTTCACAGATGAAGAAACTAAGGCACAGAGAGGCGGGGCACTGACTTGCCGGAGATTAACCTCTACTCCACGCTGTGCCCATTTTTCATCCTTTCTATGAAACAGGCTCCCTTTGCCTGAAAATCTCGGCCCACTCCAATTCCTACTCTACTCTTCCTACTATTTCTACTAGAATTCCTACTCATGTTACGGGAAGTACAACCATCTCCTTCTCCAAGCTGCATTTCCTGGTGGATCACCAGCCAGCATGGGTTAGGTGGGGCCTCTGGACTTCTTCCAGCATAGCCCCAATCACCATGGAACATGGAACCTGAGTCCCAAGTGTCCCTGGAGCACAGCACAAAACCCCACAGAGGCCTCATATGATGTTTGCTGAGTGAATGAGTGAATGAATGAATGGGATCAGCCTGCCTCATCCTGGGACTCCCTTACCACTGAGTAGTCTCTCCCACAGAAGCCACTCAATCTATGGCCACTGAATGTGGACGGCACTTTCTAAGTGAAAGGTCACCGGCCTTGGTGGGACTCTCCATTTTCTGCTGAGACTCCCTTCGAAGGCAGGGCTAGGCCCCTGCCCAGACCCCAGTTCTCACCTCCCCCTCACCTGAGCCCCGCTCTGTTTTCTGCCCAGATGTGACTGCCCATAGAAAGGGGTAGATATCTAGGCACTGTGTGTTTCCAGTTTTGCTGCCTTATAGCAGTGACACTTTGAGAAAATCCCTATTTTCTCAGAGCCTCAGTTTACTCATCTGCAAAATAGGACTATCGATGTCCCTGTCTGCTACAGGCTTCTTTACATTTTCGGAAGCAGAAGATGTCGACAAGAATTCACTTTTTCAACAAATGTTTATTGCACATTTACTCTGTCATACATACTATCTTGTTAAAATTTCAGCCTTCACAGTAACCCATTGAGGTAGATATTTTTAATCTTTATTTTACAGATGAGGGAGCTGAGGCTCAGGGACAGCGTGTGACTTGCCAAAGAGACTAGATCTGTGCTTCTGTACCCTTCCCACCCACTTCACTTCCCAGGCTCCCTGCTGCTGTAAGTTAGCCAGGGCTTGACCATGCCCTGGGTCCCAGGGCCCCCTCCCCAGGCCTCAGTCCCCTCAGCATTTGCCTCTGATGTAGAGAAGCAGCAAGGGGAGGGTTCCGAGACGACGGTAAGATCCTGCTTGTACCAGCTGCTGAGATGAATAGTTGGAGAAAAGTCCAGCATCTCACTCTCTTCATTTTTTTTTATAAAGACTGGGTGGGGGAGTAGTGTTAAGTTTAATCTATTTGCATCTTTACAGGCACTTTTCTTTTTACAAGTTTTGAAACTTGAGGGATCCTTGAGGGGAGACCAAGGGAGACCAGGGAGACCAAATCCCTGCCCCAGAAGCCCCCCTTAGGGCTCAGGCAGTCCAAGGTCAGGCTCAACCCCAGCCTGCAGGAGCAGCTCACCCGCACTCCTCAAAGATGTCCGGGTAGTGTCGGAACAGCACAGGCGGGTCCCGGTCACCCCGCACCGGGGCCCGAGGCACAGCCCGGATCCCAGGCCTCCGGCCCCGCCGCCCCCCGGAGCACGAGCGGTGGATCCACTGGTGTGCTTCCACGGCAAACTTCCTCTTGAAGCGCATGCCACACTCCGGGCAGGGGAAGGGCCGCTCCCCTGAGTGCATCCGCCGGTGGCTGACCAGCAGGGAGGGGTAGGTGAAGCGGCGGCCACAGTCTGCACACACGTGGCGCCGCTGGCTGTCCTGAGTGTCCACGCTGGGCGCCGGGGCTGAGGGCTGCACACCTGTGCTCTGGTTCCAGGCAGCATGGGTGGGCGGCTGTGCTCTTGCCGAAACTTTTCTGATGGTCCAGTCAGGGCTGTGTTTCACCAGCTCTTTAGAAGGCTCCTTCCCAGGAGTCTTTCTGGGTCCCTTGGCTCCTGGCCCTTCCTCCAGGGCCTCTTCCTTCTTGTTTGGGGTGTCTCCTGGGAAACGGGAATTAAGATACATTTTATTTCATTTTTATTTTTTCAAGATTGTATTTATTAGAGAGAGCGCCAGCACAAGTGAGGGGAGCTATTTGACAGAGAGCACAAGTGAGGGGAGCAGCAGGAAGAGGGAGAAGCAGGCTCCCTGCTCAGCAGGGAGCCCCATGCGGGACTCGATCCCAGGACCCTGGGATCATGACTGGAGCCAAAGGCAGCTCAGGCAACTGAGCCACCCAGGCGCCCCAAGATATATTCTAAAACACATTTGCTTACACCATCTCAGGTTACAGAGTTCTTATACTTAGGGAAGTGGCAGAAAAGTACTGCCCAGGCTTTGAAGGATGATAAACAAGGTTCACATCTAAGAGTGACTTATCCGGGCTTTGGCCTCTCATGTTTCAAATGGGAATCAATGGTTTCTTACTTCACAGGGTTGTTGGGAGGACTAAAGCAGGAGAAGCATGTTAGGCATTTAGCAAATGCTCAATAAAACAATATTATTATTGTGTTTTCTCGATTTTTTGTAGGATAAGACTTTACAGATGAGGAAACATATTTGCTCAAGGTCACTCTGCTAGGGGATGGTGAGGGGAGAAGAGCCACATTGTTAATTACTGGGCAGTTTCTCTTGAACCACTTTGCCTTGCTTGAGGAATGTGAAAGGCAGACCTGAAGCCGCTTCCATTCCTAGGGGGTTTTAGTCGTTCTTGAAAAGGGGAGAATGAGTGGTGTCTTCGCTAAGAGGGCCCTAAAAACCTGAGTCTGGGACTTGGGTTCCTGATTCTCCTACTCTGGTCCTAAAATGACTAACTGTCCCAAGTTCTGAAACCTTGTACCAGGTCTGCCTTCTTTCCTCCTTTAGTATCCAACATCGGCGGGCTCTTTCATTCCTTTAAGGTTGCTGGAAGTGGGGATCCAAAGGAAAATTTTGTGAGACAGGAAGCCCTGGAGCACCAAGTGGGGGGAGACTTGGGACAATCCCTCACCTCTCAGAGCTCCTCCCAGGCTTTCCCCCTCCTCAGGATCCTGGGCGTCGGGGCTCCAAGCCTCACTCTCCTGTTCCATCCAAGAGATGAGGGCTGGTTTGGGGCCTGGGAATCCTGGGAGAGAACAGGGATCACAGTGCTGGCCTGAGCGGCTGTCCTGGGCAGATGGCATCCCCCTGCCAGGGTAAGGGCACCTCCTCAGAACTTAGGCTCAACCTGGACGGGGTCTGCAATGCTCCTGCCTGAAGGAAGCGGATGCCGGCTGGAAGCACTCCCTTAACCTGAGGCCCTGGGAATGGAGATGGCTGGTGCTGTTGGTGGAATAGTGCGGGATTAGGGCTCACAATCCTCTCGGTCCTCATGTCATCTCCCCTGTGAACCCCAGTGAAGGAGGAGGGGGGGCTCTGACCCGGGGCCTCACCGAGCGCGCCCAGGTGGCCGTAGGTCTCCCGCATCACGTCCCGGTACAGGGCCCTCTGCGCGGGCCGCAGACAACCCCACTCCTCCGGGGAGAAGTACACCGCCACGTCCGCGAAGCTCACGGCCCCGGGCTTCTTGTAACCAGGCCCGGTCTCCCCCAGTCTCAGCGCCAGAAGCGGGGCTGGGGGCGGCGCCATGGGGCCTCCCGGCCCCGAGCACCGGCCGCCTTGTCCCCGAGGCCACCGCCTTCCCGCGCGCGGCCTCAGCTTTCGTCGTCCACAGGAAGGGCTCCGAAGCTCGGGGCCCCGCCCAGTCTTGGCGTCCGAACGCAGTCGAGGGTATCGAGGTAGCAGGGACTAGCTGCTAGGGATTCGGGGGTGGTGATGGGGACAAACAAAACCCCTCGGTGTTTATTCACTTCATGGCAGCTTGGACTTAGCCGGGTTAAGGGACCCGGAAGGTGTCTTCAGAAAATATGGCGACATCCTGGCTTCAGTTGTCACTGGACGCTCTTAAGGGCGCCATTCCTTGATCATATCAAACATGGCGCCTGCTTGGCTTCTCTGGCCTCAGCGGCCACTTGCCCTCAACTACCATGGCCGCTGCAGGTGCGGGTTTTAGGCGAGCTGCACCGCCAGGCCGCGGGTTGGCGGGGCGTTGGAAAACGCGTCTCGGTCACCTGGCCCGAACCTGTGGAGACTCTCTGCATCTGTGGAACTCGGGATTGTGCCCTCGACGATCTCTCTCTGTGCCTCCCGACAGCGGGATCAGGAATCGGGTCCCTAGTCCCTGCGAGAGACGCACATACCCCTGGCCAAACCCTGGGGACAGCCGAGGTAGAAACCAGGTACACGTTTACCGTTGGGACCGCGGCTGCGGAGAGCGCCCGGCTCCTTGCACCCGCGGGACGGCTCTCAGTTTCTGGCCTGGAGTTTAGGGGGAGGAACTTTGCTCGGGGAGGTTGGAATCGGAGTGGGGAAATTTTACATTTGAATTTTCTGCAAATTAATATGGTTTTTAAAAAGTAATACAGAGGTTTATAATGAAAAAGGCAGCCCCCTGTACCCTTTCACTTTGTTCCCTAGAGACCACTTGTTGAACTCTTTTTATGAATCTGAATTATATCATACATACAGTAAAATGCACAGCTTTTCAGTGTGAAATTCGCTAAGTTTTGACAAATGCATACAACCGTGTTAACCATCACCCAAAACAAAATATAGAGCATTGATGAGCCCTGCATGTTTGGTTGTGCACACTTTTCAGTCATTATTACTAATTTTTGACTGTGATAAAATACATGTAACAAAAATTAACCATTTTAGACCTCACAATTCAGTGGCATTTAGGACATTAACAATGTGCAGCCATCTTTACTGCTTTCATCACCCCTGAAGGGAACCCCTTAACCTTGGAACCGCCACTCTCCCTTCTCCCCTGCCTCCATCCCTTGACAGTAACGAATCTTTCTGCCTCTGTGGATTTACTCTTTCTGGATATTTCACGTAAATGGAATCATGCGATATGTGGCCTTTTGTGTCTCGTTCCTGACAGCAAAATGCTTTCAAGTTTCATCGATGTAGCATTTATCAGTACCTTACTCCTTTTTTGTGGTTGGATAATATTCCATGGTACGGATACAGGTTTCCCCTGCTATTTCAAAGTAGAGCATTTCTATGAAACCTTTCATCAGCTGAAATGGTGTTAAAGCAAAGAAACAATTACCATTAATTTATATGGAAAATTTCTTGAGCATTCGCAGACCCCCAAAATAACCTCTCTTAGGCTTTACTGATACTTTAGGACACATCTTGCTAAAAGATGCACAAAATAAACGTAGATCAAGCACAGATGCTCACAGAGTTCAAAGCTATAGTAGTTTGATGCGGAGGGGCTGAGTGTAGCTCCCTGGGAAGGAGCTTGTTGGGGCCGCTGTTGGTGCTCGGGGTGTGAGCTGCCTCTAAAAGTAAAAATCCTCTTCAGATTTCTTTTGGCTAGTGAAAACAGGTACTAATGTAGGTTTTTCTTAAAGTGAAGTGGGCTAATGGGAGCTTTTGAAAAGTGAGGGGACACCTGGGGCGCCTGGGTGATGCAGTTGGTTCGGCATCTGATTCTTGGTTTGGCTCAGGTCTGATCTCGGCGTTGTCAGACTGAGCCCTGTGTCCAGCTCCATGCTCAGTCGGCTTGTGTTTCTCTCTCCCTCTCCCCCTCCCCCTGTGCTCTCTCCCTCTCTCTCTAAAATAAATTATAAAAAGAGGAAAGTGAGGGGACACCTGTATACCATGTTTTTATTCATTCTTCGGTTGATGGAAATTTGAGTTGTTTTTACCTTTCATGTTGCTGTGTACATTTTATTTATTTATTTATTTATTTATTTATTTATTTTAAGATTTTATTTATTTGAAGAGAGAGAGACAGCCAGCGAGAGAGGGAACACAAGCAGGGGGAGTGGGAGAGGAAGAAGCAGGCTCCCAGCGGAGGAGCCTGATGTGGGGCTCGATCCCATAACACCGGGATCACGCCCTGAGCCAAAGGCAGACGCTTAACGACTGCTCCACCCAGGCGCCCCTGCTGCCTATCCTACCACACGCTGTCTCTCCTTTGTGTTCACAAATGTTCTTCATTGCTGTTAGTGCCCTCTCCATCTTTATATTTTCTTGCCCCACCCTTGCTGTTTTTCACCTGGAATGCTTCTGCCTTTTGGTGTGACTTCTGCTATTTCATCTCAACAATTACTTGCTTATTTTATAACTTTTTAAACTTGAGCCCTGGAGGGGCCTCACTGCACTCATTGTGGTCAATAGTGTAGAAATGGAATAAGGAAAAATGTATCTTCAGATAGGAATCTTCTTCTAAACAGAGAATCAACTTTACCTACAGAGAAACTACAAAGGATTTCATCAGGACCAAAAAATACCTTGTCTACTCAGCTACTGTAATATAAGTCACTTCTTTTTGTACCAGGGATGGAAAAAACTTAAGGAGACGGAGCTAAACAATAAACCTGGGTGTTAACTGATGAGATCGAAACAAACTTTCAAGACTAAAACTGCCCCATCCTGAGTGGCCGATGTCATGTTGTTTTTTCTGCCAAACATTATAAAAATACAAAGATGCTCTTGGTTTCAGATTGTTTAATTGCCCACCAAATTGTATATGTTTGTTCCAGAATCTCGATCAGATATAATTAAAAGAAGTTATAAAATATACAAAGATAATTCAAGTTCGTAAATTTTACTTGTCTATAACAGGCTGCATTTGAGTATTTTTAAAATATTTTATTTATTTGAGAGAGACAGAGTGCGAGCAGCAGGAGGGGCACAGGGAGGGAGAGAATCTCAAGCCGACTCCACACTGAGCGCAGAGCCCCACGTGGGGCTCCATCTCACGACCCTGAGATCACGACCTGAGCTGAAACCAAGAGTCCAAGGCTCAACCGACCGAGCCACCAGGCGCTGGGGCATTTGAATTTTAAGGGAGATCTGAAGTTTCTTGCCTAAACCTCGGCCTTCCCTTGAAGTGTTTAGGGATGAAGTATGATGCCTGCAACTTACTGGGAAATAAAATGTATAAATGAACAGATGGGGGATGGATTGATCGATTGACATGTGATAAGGCAAATGCAGCAAAATTATGGAATCTAGATTACTTGTAGAAAGGGCATGAGTGTTTCCCATAAAATTCTTACAACTCTTTTGAATGAAAAATGTTATAAAACGTTGGGGGGGGCACGTCAAACTATGACAACATGTGAGGTGCTTTCACGTTTTATCTCAGACAACCCTGTGGAGTTGCCAAGTGAGACAATTAAGGCTTAGAAAGGTTGAATGACAGGCTTAAGGCCCCACAGCTAGTGGGGACTGAGCCAAACCTGGAATCCAGGACTACCAGTTCAGGAGAGGCTATGTGTGTGGTAAAGTAACACCCAGTTTCCATTCATAACCATTTTTGGAACCCGCGGGTTCCAAGAGCAGTCTTTTGTTCAAAGAGATACTTGAGTCCCCCATGACCGTTCCTGGCATGCAGCTGTGCTCAGCGCCACCCACGTCCTTATTCCTTCAGTAGTCTCCTGATCAGAAGTACAGCTAGCAGATCAAAGTGGGTCAGAAGGACCCCTTCTTAACTGCTGACACATACAAGCATTACTATAAAAACTAGCCTGGAGATACTTGGCCTTGATGTCAAGCCTAATCACAAGTCATTTACTCTCTTAAACAAAAGCACCAGCATTATGTTTCCAGCTGCTGTGGCCCAAAAGCACATCTTTATTCAAAAGGCGTAAAATCCAGAAAACATGCAGATATCTAAAGAGGAAAACACCGCAGTCACTAATTCACAAAAGTTTGAGGGGGGAAAAAAACCTTTAGGCTAAGCTTGACACTTCTGTGCACGACGCGCATAGTGGGCACGGGGCAGGACAGTTCCCCACCTGAAGCCATTGTTCCCCTCCCTATGGTCACCTTCAGGATTTTAAGACCAAAGAGTGCCAACAGTGGCTTGACATTGCACACGTCTCCTTGCCAGATGTCTCATCAGCACTGGCTAAAAGAATCCTTGGATGGGCTTCCCCCGCTGGGGATAGGCCCAAGGTGTGCCTTCTGTTCCAGGGGATGCTCAGAGTGTGTATGGGCTCCTTTAATAGGTTCTTGCATCTAGGGGGCCCCATGTCTGAGGAACAGGAGAGATACAGGCCAGAAAGCAGAATGCCCTAAAGAAGAGAACAATCCAGGCAAGAAAGCCAGGTAGGTGAATGATTTGCTGGGAAGAAACTCCAAGTGAGACTTGGAAGTGGGAGCAGGAGCCTCAGAAAGTGGGTTCAGCCTTCAGGTGGCCTTTCAGATTCCTGCCTCCTTCCAAAGGACCAGCCCTGTGCTCCCTTACCTCAGAGCTTTGTTTTCCTTACATGCCTACTTCCTTTCCATTCCTTATCCCCCAATGCATAAACTTTGCCTTTTCCCTTCCAAAGAAAATGAATCATCTCTCGTGAGCCCTGTCACCCACATTCTTGAAATATATCTGGAAAGTACCGGAAATGAACTGGGGGATCCTGGCCTCCCAAAACAAGGACTGGCGCCGAGAGCCCTACTGCAGGCCGCTGCCACCTCGGCCTTTTGCCAGAGCGATGGACCCACTGATGGGCTTCCAAGGCGTACTTGCGCTTAAAGCCTTTCCCACACTGTGGGCAGGGGAAGGGCCGGCTGTCAGAGTGAATGCGCTGGTGACTGAGGAGGAGAGATGAGTAGGTGAAGCGGAGGCCACAGTCTGGGCAGGGGTAGGGCTTCTCGCCTGTATGTGTGCGCCTGTGGATAGCCAGCAGGGAGCTGTAGGCAAAACGGAGGCCGCAGCTGGGACAGCTGTAGGGCTTCTCGCCCGTGTGCTTGCGCTGGTGGATGGCGAGCAGGTAGGGGTAAGTGAAGCGACTTTTGCAGTCTGGGCATGGGTAGGGCTTCTCCCCAGTGTGAGCCCGTCTATGGATGGCCAGGGAACCCCTCTGGCGGAAACGTCGCCCGCAATCAGGGCAGGAGTAGGGCTTTTCACCTGTGTGGATGAACTGATGCTGGAGCAGGTACTTGCGTTGGGAGAAACGAGCCTGGCACTGGTCACAGGGGAAGGGCCGCTCCCCAGAGTGGACCCGCTGGTGGTTGGCCAGGAGGGAGGGGTAGCTGAAGTTGCGGCCACAGTCTGGGCAAGAGTAGGGTGATTTGCGCGTTGTAGTGGCCTTGAACCAAGGCTTGACTGGGCTCCGCGCAGAGTTCCAGCAGAGCTCTGGGCAGGCAGCTCTGTGCCTGGCACCAGGTGGCCGGCTGGATGGTAACCACTCCTCACGAGACACTTTGTCACGCTCCATCTCTTTTTGCTTTGGACACTTCTTCAGTTCTTCTTTCTCTCCACTCTCATCCCTGGATCCTGAGACAGGGAAAAAGATAAAACTTGAAACTCGGTAGCACATTCCATAGTTCCATACAGTGGCCTGCCCTGGGAAGCAGCATGAAGGTCTGAGTGTATGGCGGTCTTGGGACTGGGGCCTCATCAAGCCCAGAAAGCTATCCTAGAGTAAAAGCAAAATTCATCATCTGGCTGGTGTTAACACAAGAAAGCTCTGAAGACTGGAGATACATGGAGGTGTCAACAATATGGAACCCCTAATCTGTCCGGTGACGAGGGTGGCGATGGTCCCAGCCTTCATAGAGCTTACAGTCCTGAACCTGCTTATGATCCCTTTGCAAAACAGCCATTAAATGATCTCCCTTGGTGCCATTCAAGGCCATCGCCAAAATGCCTACACTTGGACTGTGCTCCAAGTTCCACCGGAAGACCCGGGAACAAGCATTTATTATGACATGGCTGCAGAGAAAACACATCTTGATTTTAAAATCTCTGATGAATGACATTTATCATTACAGTGTGATCCACATGATATCCAAAAGGAACATTTGTCTTCATTTTATTACACAACAAAAAATCAAATTACAGATGTGTTCCTCCTTTCCCTTGGCTGCCCTGGCAACTCGGGCACTATTTTGCATTAAACTCGGGTTTTTCGGTATAATTAAGTGGTGCTGTAAGTCCCAATTTAGCTGCTCTATGAGCCATTTTGCAGTGAGACTGGAACTTTCTGGAGATGAGGTGTAGGGAGACACGATGGGGCTTTGGAGGGGGCAGTGTGTACTGTGTATCCGAGTTGGGGAAGGGGTTCTCAAAGGTCCCATACTGGGTTTGAAGTGAAGTACCTGTTATCTTTCCGCTGTCTCTGATGACAGCGGCTGGGCTCTCACCCTCTGGATCCTGGGACTCGGGGCTCCACGCCTCCACCTCTCCTTCCACCCAAGATATAAAAGCGGGTTTGGGACCTGAAAATCCTGCGGAAGGGAAACATTGGGTTCGGCTGAGAACCCGAGAGGGGAGGATGAGGGTGCTTCCCCAGTGCCCCACACTTCCAAACCACTTGTCTCTAGGGACATCAGTTCCCCCCTTCCCACGGATTACTGGGTCCTGGATGGACCGCCGGGCCTCACCGAGCGCGTCCAGGAGGCCGTAAGTCTCCCGCATCACGTCCCGGTACAGGGCCCTCTGCGCGGGCCGCAGACAGCCCCACTCCTCCGGGGAGAAGTACACGGCCACATCTGCGAAGCTCACGAACCCGGGGCTGCTTTCTCTCCTCGGCCCGCTCCCAGCCTCCCCGGGTACATCCGCAGGGAGCCGGGCCAGGGGCGGCGCCATGGGAAAGCCCTCCAGCGCTACGCCAAGAGAGGATTCTGGAACGTGTGGAAAGGCTAGAGCCTTCCTATCTTCTGAAAGGGTCCTTAAGGGCCATAGCACTGCCCTTGACCAACATGGCGTCCCTCCGGCCTCAACCTCCCTTGCCTTTCAGGTCTGCCCTTACGTACCAAGGGGAAAACCAGAAGGGAGGTTGGAGCCGCAAGCCGTAGATGACGTGCGTTGATTGGACAGCGCCGGGTGGACCGGGTAAGAAGTAAGGCCGTGATTGGTTGTGCGGGAGCGGCCTATTTGAAAGGCTGAAGGGAAGAAAGCCACTGGTCTGAAGGTGGCGGGCGCTGAGGGGCAGTCGGCTCTCTTCTCACCTAAAAAAGAAGTTTTGACGGGTTGGAGCCACTCCCTTCTGCTACTACATGAGACCTGTTGCGAGCAGATGTAGGTGTCCCGGGCTGGGAGGTGAGTAAAAGCCGACGGGCGAAAACCGAGGCGGATTCTGGAGATGATGGAAGTGAGGGATGGGCTATCCCCGCCTGCTCTGGAGACTCAGGTTAAGGCTAGCCCCGGTTCCTCCCGGTATTTGATTTGGCCCATGCCCCGAGGTCACAGATGTCTTGCCTTATACAGACGCAGCAGCTGAGGAACAGAAAGCCCAGGTGACTGCTCCCCGGCGGCAGAGCCGGATTCACAGTTATTTTCTGGCTTCCAGGTTCAGCTAAGTGCTAAGACTTAGCTAAGTGCTTACTGTACCCTGTCTCAATCGGGAAGCTTGTGTTTAAATTACAGCTCATAAATGAGTAATAAAACTGGGAAACGAATCAGATCATCTCTTAATCTGTTTTTCAAACTTGTCCAACTAAATAATATTCACAGGAGCAGAGAAGGAAAGTTCTAGAGATATAACAAAAAAGTTGTCCATCCCCACAGTGAAACCACTTTGAAGACATAGGATAGCTTTACAATTCATGTGGATATGCATTCTATTTCGTAATATAACCAAACTCAATAGAATGCATAGTCAAAAGTAAGATTTGCAGAAATGTTGAACGCTCTTCCACTATAGGTGGAGTGTAAGTTGGTACAACTACTTTGGAAAACTGGCAGTATCTACTAAAGCTAAATATATGCATACCTATGACCTAGCAATTCCACTCCTCCCTCTATACCCAACAGAAGTGCGTACATATGTTTACTGAAAGACATGTGCTCAAATGTTCATAGCAACACTAGTTGCAATAGCCAAAAACCAGAAACTATCCACAACAGTAGAAGAATGAATAAAAATATTGTGGAATATTCAGTGGAATACTATTCATGGAATACTATTCATGGAATACTATTCAGAAATGAGAATGAATGATCTAGAACTACATGCATAATATGGATGAATCTTGCAGGCCTGCTGTTGAGCCAAAGAAGCCAGACACAAAATAATATGTAATGTGTGATTCCATTTATATAAAATGTAAAATCTGGCAAAGCTAATCCAAGCTATTACTAATCCAAGTTTTTTGTTTGTAAAGTGCTGATAATATTCTGTTTCTTGATCTAGGCGCTGGTTATACAATATGTTCAGTTTGTGAAAATTGACCTGCACACTTGCGGATGTGTGTTATGCTTCAGTTGGAAAAAAAAAAAAAAGGTCTCCTCCCTCTAGTCTTCCTACTCCTTCCTAGAGGCAACCTCTATTACCTGTTTCTTGTGTCCTAGAGATAATTTAGGTACATAAAAACATGAATGTTTGTTGGTTTTTCTTTTCACAAGTAGCATAATAAACACACTGTTTGCTTTGCTTTCTTTTCTCACTTGATACATCTTGCAGATTGTTTAATTTCAGCACATATAGATCACTTTTTTTAATGGCTGCATAACATAGTGTTCCACTGTATGGATGAAACAGTTTATTTAGTTCATTTTCTGTTGATGAGCAATGAGTTTGTTTCCAGTCTTGCTACCATAAAATACTGCAATCACTATCCTTAGATATACTTCTTTAGGCACATATATGGGCATGTCTGTAGAATAAAATTCTAGAAGCAGAATTGCTGATTCAAAGGGAAGGCTAGTGTTTTAAACCATTTGTTAATTTAAGTTATTAAGACTTTCTCCCAAATCCACAAAAAGTGTTGATATATCCAGAAGATATAATATTTATTTTGCATCTTCAACCTGCCCGGTTTTGAGAAGCATGTTTTTTTTTTTTTTTTAAAGATTTTATTTATTTATGTGTCAGACAGCCAGCGAGAGAGGGAACACAGCAGGGGAGTGGGAGAGGAAGAAGCAGGCTCCCAGCAGAGGAGCCTGATGTGGGACTCAATCCCGGAACGCCGGGATCATGCCCTGAGCCGAAGGCAGACGCTTAACTACCCAGGTGCCCCAAGAAGCATGGTTTTAAGGTCTTTTATTTATTCAGGTGACATCACAGACAGAGTAATGGACACCGAAGATGGCTATGTTCTTTCTAATCCCTGAAACCTGTGAATACGTTTGGCAGACAGGACTTTGCAGATGTGATCGAGCCAAGGATTTTCAGATGGGAAGACGATCTTGCATTATCCCAGTGGGTCTAATGTCATCCCAATGATCCCTATAAAAAGGAGGGGAGGCTCCTCTGGTCTTGGAGCTAGCTTGCAGCGACTGAAATGGCTAAAATGCACCAAGAAGGTCAGAATTGTCAGTAAATACAGGACCCAGTATGGTGCCTCCCTCAGGAAAATGGTGAAGAAATCAAAATAAGGGGCACTTGGGTGACTCAGTCGGTTAAGCGTCTGCTTTCAGCTCAGGTCATAGTCCCAGAGTCCCCGATTGAGCCCCGGCATCTGGCTCCCTGCTCTGTGGGGAGTCTGCTTCTCCCTCTCCCTCTGCTCCTTCACCCACTCATGCTCTCTTTCTCTCTCTCTCAAAGAAATAAAATCTCTAAAAAATTTAAAAATTAAAAAAAAGAAAAAAATTCAAAATAAGCCAGCACTCCCAAGTACATCTTTGCTCCTTCCGTGGCAAACCAAAGATGAAAACAAGAGCTGTGCCGATCTGGCATTGTGGTTCCTGCATGAAAACGGTAGCTGGTGGTACCTGGACCTACAAGACCACTTTTGTTGTCACAGTGGTCTGCCATCAGAAGACTGAAGGAATTTTTTTCATTTGAAACATTGCTAGCCCGTAATAAATGAGTTAATTTATGTAAGCAAAAAAAAAAAAGGGAGGGAGGAGGCAGGAAGATCAAAGTTGAAGAAGATGGGACAACAAAAACGGGTGGGAGTGAAGGATTGCCGAAAAGGGGACACAAACCAAGGACTTTTGCAGCCTCTAGAGGCTGGAAAAGGCAAGGGAAGGACTCTCCCCTAAAGACTGGCAAATGCAACCTTGCTAACACCTTGACTTTAGTCCCGTAAGACCTATTTTCAGACTTCGGACCTACAGAATTGTAAGAAATAAGTTTGTGTTACTCTAAACCACCTAGTTTGGTAATTTCTTACAGCAGCACTGGGAAACTCGTCCAGGTAACACTGAGGAGCTATCTCTGAGCTTCGTCAAGTACTGCACTGGGTGTGGGAGCACTCTCCCAGCTCTGAATTCAAGAACTGAAGATCTGAAGGAAGCATTACTCAAAGAGATCATGCAGAGGGAAGGAAGCCTGCACAGAAGAATACCCACTGGAGGATTCCAGTTGTATGCCATTTTATAGCAGGGTAAATGAATCTGTGGTGGGGACACAATTAGAGCAGTGGTTGTCTCTGGCAGGATGGGAATGGGTTTAACCAGAAAGGGAACTTTGTAGGATGATGGTAATATTCTGTATCTTGATAGAGGTTTGGGTGTAAGCATTGTCAACACTCAGCAAATACACACTTAAAATCTGTTTGCATTTGATTCTATGTCAGTTTATTTTTTAGATGTACTTAGGTATTCTTCTGATAAAATAAAGATTTTATTTATTTACTTGAGAAAGAGCACAGAGGGAGAGGGAGCACAGAGGCAGAAGGAGAAGCAGACTCACTGCCGAGCACAGAGCCCGACACGGGGCTCGATCCTAGGACCCTGGGATCATGACCTGAGCTGAAGGCAGACACTTAACTGACTGAGCCACCCAGGCGCCCCTCTATGTCAGTTTAACTATAAAACTCTGTAAAGCAAGTACTGAGCTCTAGTTAATGGTGTGTATGCTGAAATGTTCAGGGGTGACACATACTGATGCTGACAGTTTCTTTGAAATGCATCAAAAAATAAAATAAAATGGACTGGTGGAGAGATGGATAGTTCTGCAATAAAGCAAGTGTAGTAGAATGTTAACGCTAGAACGAGGTGGTGAGTACATGGATAGGAACCGTAAAATTCCTTCACCTTTACATTTGAAACTTTCCAAATAAAATGGGGAAAAAGAAAAGAGAAGCAGGCTGGATGTTACCCCCACAAGGCATGAATAACCATTTTTAAAAATGTACAACTAAGTGGCATTTAGTGCATTCACAGTATTTGGCAAACACCACCTCTCCTTCAAAACTTTATCACCTCTGTGATTTTGATTTGATTACGTTGACTGTGGATTTCTTTCGGTATTGCTGCCATCCTAACAATATTAAGTCTTCCAATCCATGAACACGGGGTGTCTTTCTGTGTATTTAAGTCTTTAATTTCTTTCAGCAGTATTTTGTAGTTTTCAGCGTACAAGTCTTTTGCCTTCTTAGTTAAATTCTTTCCTAAGTATTTTATTCTATTTAATGCTATTGTAAATGGAATTATTTTCCTAATAACTTTTCTGGATTGTTCGTTGCTAATATATAGAAATGCAACTGATTTTTGTGTGTTGATTTTGCATCTTGCCACTTTGCTGAATTTATTTCTTTGCTCCAACAGTTTGTGTGTGTGGAATCTCTAGGGTTTTTAGAGAAAAGATCCTGTCATCTGTGACTAGAGATCATTTTACTTCTTCCTTTCCACTTTGGATACTGTTTATTTCTTTATATTGCTTTATTGCTCTGGCTAGAACTTACGACACACAATATTGAAAAGAAGTGGCAAAAGTTGGCATCCTTGGGGTGCCTGACTGGCTTAGTCGATAGAGAGTGTGCGACTCTTGATGTTGGGGTCATGGGTTCGAGCCCTACTTTGGATGTGGAGCCTACTTTAAAAATAAATAAATAAAATATTTAAAAAAAACAAAAAACCCTGGGCATCCTTGTCTTATTCCTGATTCTATGGGGAAAGTTTTCAGTCTTTCTCCATTGAGTATGATGTTAGGTGTGGGTTGCTCATCTATGGCTTTTATCATGTTGAGGAATTTTTCTTCTATATCGAATTTATTGAGTGTTTTTGTCATGAAAGGATGTTGAGTTTTGTCAAAATCTTGTTCTGCCTTGAGATGATCATTTTTTCCCTTATTATTGTGGCGTATTACATTGACCTGTTTTCATCTATGGAACATTCTTGTATTCCAGGAATATGTCCCACTGGGTCATAGTGTATAACTCTTCTAACATGGTGCTTTGGTTTGCTAGTATTTTTTCAGGATTTTTGTATCAATATTTGTAAGGGATATTGGTCTATAATTTTCTTATAATGTCTTTGTCTAGCTTTGGTATCAGTGTAAGAGTTTTTAAAATGTATTCTAGATTCAAATCCCTTTTCAGATACATCAGTTGAAAATATTTTCTCCCATTCAGTAGACTGTCTTTTAATTCTCTTCAGGATATCTTTTGAAGCCCAAGTTTTAATTTTGATGAAATCAGTGTATCTATTTTTATCTTTTATCACTTGTGCTTTTTGTGTCATACCTAAGAAACCATTGCCTGATCCAACATCACAAAGACTGACATCTGTGTTTACTGCTGATAAGAGTTTTATAGTTTCAGCTCTTACATTTAGGTCTATGGTTTGTCCATATTGAGTTAATTTTTTTTTAAGATTTTATTTATTTATTCGACAGAGACAGAGACAGCCAGCGAGAGAGGGAACACAAGCA
Source organism: Ursus maritimus (assembly GCF_017311325.1). Lineage (NCBI taxonomy): Eukaryota > Metazoa > Chordata > Mammalia > Carnivora > Ursidae > Ursus > Ursus maritimus. The sequence goes on along the minus strand of NW_024424452.1, from coordinate 16,739,419 downwards.
GGGGGAGTGGGAGAGGAAGAAGCAGACTCCTAGCGGAAGAGCCTGATGTGGGGCTTGATCCCATAACGCCAGGATCACGCCCTGAGCCGAAGGCAGACGCTTAACCACTGTGCCACCCAGGCGCCCCTTGAGTTAATTTTTTTTTAAGATTTTATTTATTTATTTGAGAGAGAGAGCAAGTTTGGTGGAGGGGCAGAGGGATAACCAGACTCCTCGCTGAGCGGCGAGTGCAACGCAGGGCTCGATCCCAGGACCCTGAGATCACAACCTAAGCTGAAGTCAGATGCCTAACCAACTGAGCCACCCAGGCATCCCGAGTTAATTTTTATATATGGTTGAAGGTAGGGATCCAACTTCATTCTTTTGTATGTGTCTATCCAGCCCCAACACAATTTGTTGAAAAGACCATTTCACTTTTGGAATTGTCTTGGCAATTTTGTTGAAAATCACTTGATCATAGGGGGCGCCTGGCTGGCTCCGTTGGTAGAGCATGGGACTCTTGATCTGAGGGTCATGAGTTCAAGCCCCACATTGGGCATGGAGCCTACTTAAAAGAAAGAAAGGGGACGCCTGGGTGGCTCAGTCATTTAAGTGTCTGCCTTCGGCCAGGATCCTGAGATCAGCCCCACACCAAGTTTCCTGTTCAGTGGTAAGTCTGCTTCTCCTTCTCCTTCTGCTCCTCCCTCTGCTCGTGCTCTCTCTTTCAAATAAAACCTTAAAAAAAACATCACTTGATTGTAAACATAAGGGATTATTTCTGGAAGGACATTTTCTCTTACTTAATAAAGTCCTCTCATTTAATCGTTCCGTCCTTCAGCTGGAGATGAGCGTCTCTGCTGTGACCTAAATGGGAGTACAATGACCGCAGTGAGAATGTTGTAAGGTCCTTATACTGTGCCTGTGGTTTGGAGATTTTGGTCAACATTAGGTTTTTTCCCTCCAAAAGATAAAAACCTTTTAAATCCTTTAGCAGGTCCCTGTGAAAATACCATACTGTGTACAATAAAAGTGAAAGGCGAGTAGCTAGTATCTGACGCTTACCTGACTGAGCCACCGAGGTGCCCCAGTCTTTTTCATTTTAGATTAAAAACGGGCAGGAGCACCTGGGTGGCTCAGTCAGTTAAGTGACCCACTTTTGATTTTGGCCCAGGTCGTGATCTCGTGATCTTGGGGTGCTGAGATCGAGTCCTACATGGGGCTTACATGGGGTGTGGAGCCTGCTTGGGATGCTCTCTCTCCCTCTGCCCCTCCCCCGCTCTCTTGCGCTCTCTAATAAATAAATCAATAAATAAATGGGCATACAGGGCTCGCTCCGGCAGTACATACAGTAAACTTGGAATGATACAGAGAGGACTAGCATGGCCCCTGTGCAAGGATGACACGCCGGTTCGTAAGGCAGACTCCCAGTGAACTGCCACCCTTTCCGGATGAACTTGGAGGGAACAATGTGAGTCAAAAGCACAACAGGCAGCACCGAATAATGAAAATTGGGGCATCTCACTAGAAAAATATTAAAAGTAAAATAAAAATAGGCATACAGCTAAAGAGGAATATTAGACTTAAGTTAAATATATGTGTTGAAAATTTAAGGGTAACTTCCAAAAGAATGTATAACTTTCAAAGAACAAGGGGTGAAAACCTGCGTAAAGAGAGACTATGTAGCAAAAAATCAGTAAGTGACAAATTGGGAAAAATATCTGCAAATTATATTCCAAAGGACTAATTTCACATTAAAGAAGACAAAGACTAACAACAGAGAAATAGGTAAACAATATAAATGACAATTCACATAAAAGAAAATACATGGGGCTCCTGGGTGGCACAGCGGTTAAACATCTGCCTTCGGCTCAGGGCGTGATCCCGGCGTTCTGGGATCGAGCCCCACATCAGGCTCTTCCGCTAGGAGCCTGCTTCTTCCTCTCCCACTCCCCCTGCTTGTGTTCCCTCTCTCTCTAGCTGTCTCTATCTCTGTCGAATAAATAAATAAAATCTTAAAATAAAAGAAAATACAGCAATGTCTTAAAGCATTGGAAAAATAATCACTCATAACGGGAACGCAAGGTAGAATCCCATGGCAGTATTTTTCAGCTTTCAGATGAGCAAGGATCAAAAAGTTTACTGATGGGGGAAGAAAAGTTTGCTGAAGAGGGTGGGCAGGGGGAAAGAAGTGTGCTGACACTCCTGTCCCAAAATAGGCCCCCCTCATCACTTTCATCCCCTCACCCTGCACTGACCACGTCCTGATACTGTTTGTCTTTTTCTTTAGCCTGGAATCTCCATGAGGGCAAGACTGTCTTTTCCACTATTGCGTTTCCATCTCCTAGAACATTACATGGCCTGTGGCTATTGCCCAAGATACTTGTTGAATGAAGGAATGAATGATACACTGTGTTTTTGGAGGTAGAGGCATTCCCACATATGGCTGATGGGAGTGTAAATTCATTCAGCCTCCTTGGAAAGTAATTTGGTAATAATTATTAGAATTGCAGATACAACATTCATGTATTTGTTCATTTTTTAATGGGTACATAGTGTCTGGGAGGATGAAAAAGTTCTGGAAATAGGGGTGGGTTGTCCAACATTGTGAATGTCCTTAACGCCACTGAACTTAAAAATGGTGAAAATGGTAAATTTTATGTTTATTTCACCACAAAAAAATCTGCAGTTTTGTACCTTCCACAGCGATTTAAGAGACCAACTTTTTTTACTTCCAAAACTTATATCTTGAACACCATTTATAGGAGATTTGTACGAAGTATCCTGTGACTACAATATTTTATTTGCAAGAGTGACTCCTGGTTCGCAGCAGGCAGGACCAGGAACACAGACTTACCACGTGGCCACAGCTACAAGCGAGCTTACCTGATCCTGTTGGGACACCTTTTATTCTAGGGCTCCTGTCCCTTTCACAGGTATGTTGAATTTCACTTTCAACTTTGTAGGAGCATTTCCTGGTTTTGCTTTTAATGACATCTAAACCAGTAACTTTTCTGTGTTTGTTTATTTATTTTAAAGATGTTATTTATTCATTTGACAGAGAGAGAGAGAGAGCACATGCAGGGGGAGCAGCAGGAAGAGGGAGAGGACGAGGCAGGCTCCCCTCCAAGAAAGGAGCCCAATGTGGGGTTCAATCCCATGACCCTGGGACCATGACCCGAGCTGAAGGCAGGCGCTTAACTGACTAAGCCCCCCAGGCACCCCTTCTTCGTGTTTGCTGTTAAGCTTGAATTCACAGGACCATTATGATACTTTTTTTGCATTTTCCCAGTTTCTTGACCAGTTGTTCTTGGAACTTGGGGGGAAATGTATACATTTCCCAAGAAACGCCGAGAAGGAATTCCTACATGTATACACACTAGAAGGAACCCCAAGAGGCACCAGGAGCACTAGAAGAACATGAGGCATGAAAGCTAAGTTATGAGAGAACTTCAGTGGGAAAACTAAGATAAATAAGAAAAAAATTAAACTATTGATTTGCTAAGTCATGAGGCGTCTTAAAGGAGTTTCAGTGGGGCACTACCTTGTCTAACAGCCGGCTTTGGAGTGAGAGCTGGCTTGGAACCCTGGCCCTTAGGTTTACCAGATATGTGATCCTGGACAAGTTATTTAATGTATCAGTGAGCCTCAGTTCCCTCCTCTATTAAAGGGAAATAATACCTACTGTCAGGTGTGCAATTTAAGGTTACCCATTGTTTCGTGGATGCTGGCAGAAGACAAGAGACTCCAGTGTCCTAGACAAAAGACCTTATTCATGGCACAAAAGCCACCTGAGTATCATGTATAAATTGGCTCTTTTGCCTCCTAAGCCCCACAGAGGCAACAGGGAGGGGCCTGACGGATGCTGGGCACACCGCGAGTTGCGCTATGGGGGAGGAACAATGAACCTGGGGAACCTGGTGTTTTAGGGTAAGTAGTAAGCAAGCTGCTCTTTGTCCCACACAGAGACACTACTTCTCCTTCATGGTTACTTAATGCAAACACAGCCCTAAGAAATGGCTGGGGAGAGAGTAAACGAGTCGTCAGGGCCTTGTCGTTTTGGTTTTTTTCTTTCTGTACTCTAGGGTACAGCTTATTAAAGGAAAAGGATACGGATTAAAGTCAGCAAATGGAAAAGGTGCATGGGGCAAAGCCCGGGAGACACCAGACACGAACTTAGAAACTTCCAGGTGTCTTTGTCCAGTGGAGTTGCACAGGGATGCCCTTTATGCTCCCAACAGTGACTTGTGACAATACGTGTGAACTGTTGCCAACCAGAGAAGCTCACCCAAGCCTTGGTGTCTAGGGTTTTTATTGCGGAGTCAGTTACACAGTCGTGGAGTACTCACGTGACTGACCTCAGCTACTGACTCCGTCTCCCAGAGCAAAAACAGGCATTCATCAGAAACCACATTGTTAGGATAAACTCATCTGGTCAGACTGGTACAGCATGGCTCTCGAGGCCTCCGGCATACGAAAACCCCCTAAGCGGGCAAAATATTACAAGGGCTCGGAATTGATCTCCCAGGAATGAGCTAAGTGCCAGTACTGAAGATGAGCTTTCTTTGGAATGTGCAGGGTTTGAGCAACCTAGGCCGGCTGAGTTAACCCTTTTCTGTTTGTTTTTTTTTTTTTTTTTTTAAGATTTTATTTATTTGTTTGACAGAGAGAGAGACAGCCAGCGAGAGAGGGAACACAAGTAGGGGGAGTGGGAGAGGAAGAAGCAGGCTCCTAGCGGAGAAGCCTGATGTGGGGCTCGATCCCAGAACGCTGGGATCACGCCCTGAGCTGAAGGCAGATGCTTAACGATTCCCCCCCCAGGCGCCCCAGGTTAACTCTTCCGTACGCGGCTGATCTTCATGAGTCCGCTCCCCTGTGAACTACGGTGATGTTTTGGATCTCCGAGAATTAGAATGTGTCTAGATCCAATGTCCAGTAATCCCTGAAAACTCTAGTTACTTCCCCTTTTCCTGTGCCCTGCCACCCTGGGAAATGGCTGCAGGTACATTTGGAAAAGGCTAGAAGGAAGATAGCATGTTTTTGCCAGTATAACATAGGCCTTCATCAAGGGACTCAGCCTTTCCTCATTCAGGAGGCTCTAGGTCTGGAATCGGCTCATCTCACAACTTGCCAAAGGCAAGGCCTTGCTTTTCTGGCATACTCAGCAAGATGTGGTTCAGTGCGAGGGCCACGTGGAAGCACATCTCTGAACTACCCTGTGGGGTTCTCATACACATTAGATCAGACTGTATATAAAGTGCTTAACACAGTACCTGGCCCATCATGAATACTCATCAAACTGGCTACAGTACTGTTGCAGGAGGCCAAAGATTCAGCGAATGCGGGCTACGGTTTCAAGACATTTAGCTGAGGGGCGCCCGGCGGGCTCAGTCTGTAGTACATGCGACTCTTGATCTTGGGGCTGTGAGTTCGAGCCCCCTGTGGGATGTAGAGATTACTTAAAAATAAAATCTTAAAAAAAGATTTTTAGGCTGGCATGTGTGTGTTCCAGGCAAGAGAGGGACTCTGAAACCATAAAACTAAGAGGCGAGAAAGAGTAACAGACGTAGCAAAGTCCCCGAGAGGGCAGATGAAATCTCGCACAGCTGTGTTGGCGAGCGTAGCGCCGAAGTAAATACCGGTAAATGTGGAGTCTAAGAGTTCCTATTTGAAACCTTGGGTTTCTTAGTGCAAGAGAAGGTAGTCACTGGTTAAGGATGTAGGGAAGACTTGTCCTACTGAAGGCTCACTGAGGTTGGAGATCAGGAAAGGCGTCGTGCTGGCTTCTCTCCGCAGCACTGCAATTCTCCCCTCTCCACAGCTCATGGGCGATACATCCATATTGGGACAGTGGATTAGTTCATTCTTTGGGTGGCAAGTAGCAGAAACTCAAACCACGTGAAACAGAGGGGGAACGAATTGGAAGGATAATAGCATCTCCCATCTCCCAGCTGGTCATGGAATGGACGCTGGGACCGAAGTGCCTTAGGGGACCTAAGAAGCTGTAGCTCGTCTTAGCCCTCCACTGACCGCAGACTGGAACCTGGCCTCCGAGTCTTATGACTTACAATCTAGGCCCGAAAAAATTACAAAATTCCTAGATAAAGACTTGGGTCAGCCTGGTGATAAAGGTAGAATGGCCAGGGGCGCCTGGGTGGCGCAGTCGTTAAGCATCTGCCTTCGGCTCAGGGCGTGATCCCAGCGTTCTGGGATCGAGCCCCACATCAGGCTTCTCTGCTGGGAGCCTGCTTCTTCCTCTCCCACTCCCCCTGCTTGTGTTCCCTCTCTCGCTGGCTGTCTCTGTCAAATAAATAAATAAAATCTTAAAAAAAAAAAAAAAAAAGAATGGCCAGCTCTAACACAGGGCTAGGCAGACATTCGAATAGCTGTTAGGATAGGGCAGGTCTCCATCAGAACCAAAAATTTTTACCCAGTCAAGGACCTAGACTTCTATTTTATAAACAGTGACTCCACAAGGAACATCATTTTTCGACATTTTAATGAGACCCAATCTGGTATGACCCCTGTCTTGGGGGAGCTCATCCATTCATCCAAGGAGAAACAGACAAATAGTTACAATGCAACTCGCTAAATACCAGAACAGAGGTAATTACAAACACTGTGTTGCCCAGCTGCTCTCCCACTTTGGGGCTGAGATTTGGAGAGCTGAAGGAACAAGCAACAGGGGCAGGAACATGACCCACTCCAGCTGTTGAAGAGGAGCGAAGTCATGTTCAGAAACTCCAATTTGGTGCAGCTACCCAAGGCAAAGTGGTAGGCCTTGTTCACTGAATGCGGTAAAGCTTTACTGAGCAAATACTCAGGGGTGGGTGCCAAGGAGGCATGTCAAAGATTAAGACACGTTGCTGCTGCTGCTCCGGGGAGCTTCTGTGAGGAAGGCAGGCATGAACACAACTCGATGACTGCAGACTCTTCCTGCCCTGTCCTCAATGACTTAACTTTCTACCCTCCTTGAACGGCCTCATCTGACTTACTGAGGACTCATGAAAGGTTCTGTGCTGATGTCTCCTTATTCGATTGGGAATCAGGGAGGAGTAAGACCCAGGTCTCAAGGATTTCTAGCCACTGGCTGCCTGGAACTAATCCAAATCCACTGGAGGAAGTATGAGCTGGTCCCAGTTTTACCTCTTGCTGCTGGCTCAGCTCCCCTGCTTCTCCTTCAAGTCAGTCTTCTCCTAAAGCTCACTTTGCCTATGTCCCAGACCCAACTTGAATCAATTTTCCAAACACAGGGGGCAGAAGACTTAGCTTCACAGTATGTGGTTTAAAAAAAAAAAAAAAAAAAAGCTTAGGTATTTATCTGCAACCCAACGAAGCCCTGCTACAGTGTCAGCAGCCCTGAATTCAGTGCAATCTAGAGCTGTTAAAACAAGTAGGGACCAAGGAGGTGGACAGGGCACACTGTGGTGCCGGCTTATTTTTGCATGACCCTTTAAAAGGGACATTGAAAAACCGACACCTGTTTGGAGAAAGAGCACGTGTGGGAACTGAAACCCTGTCTCTAAGGAAGGACTGACCAAAAAATGCTGTTTAATTTGAAAACGTGGGCAAAGCAGTTGTGATTAAGTGATCTGAAACGCTGTCATGTAGATGAAGTATTACATACTCTGGGCAAGGCTTCTAGGGAAGAATAGGTTCTTAACCGCCTTCTAAAGATCAGAGCTATCCCACCATGAAATGACCTGCCTTGTGAGGTAGTGAGCTCCCTGTCAAGGGAGGTTTAAAGCAAGGGTAAAAAAACCACTTGGCAGGAGTGTTGAAAAAAGGGGGCTAAAGCAGGTTTCTTTAAACGTGATATGGAGGAAGGGGCAAAGTAGGGCAAGATACTGCCCCCCACAAATGGGATTCTCCTGACTGTTTGCAAGGGGACAGGTGATCCCTGTATACACACGCTAGAAAAGCAAACAGCCCCTCAGACAGATGGGAGAACTTTCAGCCCTGATATCCACACACGGACTTTCTCTCAGGATAGGGCAGCCTGGAAAACCACCACGTGATGTCACCTCTCCTAACGGGACTGTGTTCTAGACACATCCGGTAAGGCAGCCGGGGGGGTGAGATACACTAAAGGTCAGGTCTCTGTCGCAGGAGGCCTGGGCTTTTGTCCTGACTCTGCCTTGTATGACCCGGGGCTTCTCCTTCCCTTCTCTGGGCCCCTCCATGAACTGAAAGGAAAATCTACCGTCCTTTTCCCGTAACTAAAGGGCACTGCCCTTCTGGCCGGCGCCCCCGGGAGCGGCTCTGGGGCTACACTTGTGCACGGCCAGAGACCACCGCTGGCGGAAGCAGCGGCCGCACTCCAGGCAGGGGAAGGGCTTCTCCCCGGTGTGCAGCAGCTGGTGCTGGGCCAGGTGGCTCCACTGCGCGAAGCGCTTAGCGCACAGGTCGCACGCGTAGGGCCGCTCGCCCGAGTGCACGCGCCGGTGACTGGCCAGGAGTGACGGGTAGGCGAAGCGGCGGCCGCAGTCCTCGCAGGCGTGCAGCTTCTCCTCGGTGTGCGTGCTGCGGTGGATGGCCAGCGAGCCGCTGCGCCGGAAGGCACGGCCGCAGTCCGGGCAGGGGTAGGGCTTCTCCCCGGTGTGCAAGAGCTGGTGCTGGAGCAGCGTGCTGCGCTGGGAGAAGCGCGCCTCGCAGTGCTCGCAGGCGTACGGGCGCTCGCCGGAGTGCACCCGCCGGTGGCTGACCAGGCGGGAGGACGAGGAGAAGCGCCGCTCGCAGTCCGGGCACGGGTAGGGCTTCTCGCCGGTGTGGATGCGCTGGTGGATGACGAGGGCGGTGCGCTGCCGGAAGCGGCGGTTGCACTCCAGGCAGGTGTAGGGCTTCTCGCCCGTGTGCGTGCGCTGGTGGATGGCGAGCAGCGAGGGGTAGGCGAAGCGCCGCCCGCAGCTGGGGCACTGGTGGGGTTTCTCGCCGGTATGCGTGGTCCGGTGATTGGCCAGGGACCGGCTCCTCCGGAAGCAGCGGCCACAGTCAGGGCAGTGGTAGGGCTTCTCGCCCGTGTGGATAACCTGGTGCTGCGAGAGGTTCTTGCGCTGGGAGAAACGTTTGCCACACTGGTCGCAAACATAGGGACACTCGCCAGAGTGTGCCCGCCGGTGACTGACCAGCAGGGAGGGGTAGGAAAAGCGGCGCCCGCAGTCCGGGCAAGGGTAAGGCTTTTTCAGATTCTGGGCACACTTGTGGCTCTCCAGGGCCAGACGGTCGGGGAAGGTGCAGCCACAGTCAGGGCAGATGGGGCCCCCAGATGTCTGCCTGGGGATCAGTCGGGGCTTGCTGGGCCGCCGGCCTCGCTTGCCCTTTCGGGGTGCCTCCTTAGGTGGGAAGACTTCCTTCTCTCCGTTCTTCTTTCTGGTTCTGGTTTCTGCAGAAACACAGGGAGAAAGTAATTTAACAACTACTGGGCCCCTACCCTTGCCTATGACAGCGTTACAGGTTAGAAGACAAACAGACCCAGCCCGTCTTCAGGGAGCGTTAGTGCCACTGGCATCCCACTGGGACACACTAGTACAGAAATGCGGAGGACATTCCAGGAGTCCCCAGCTCCATCTGGAGAAGTCGCGACGTGTTTCTTGCAGGTTCTGCAGGCTTGAGAAATTAAACATTTGTGAAGAGGTAAGTATAAGGCAGGAAGTGGGCACACGAGGTATGAGCTGACACGGACTGGGCCAGAAGGCCCCTCGAAGCCAAATGGTTCTCAAATTTTATTGTGCTCAGAGTCACTTGGACGGCTCCCTGAAACAATCTGGGATTCAGCGGGTCTGGGATGGGGCCCAAGAATTTGTATCTCTGATTCTTTCCAGAGTGATGCTGCTGCTGGTCTGCCGACCACATGCTCAGAACCACCGCTGTTCAGGACTATTATCCAATGGTTCTCAACCCTAAACATGCATGCCCATCACCTGGGGCTGTTAAAAAAGGAGTACAAGGTCCCAAACATCCATCAGAGTAAATCAATAGTTCTGGGTCCAGGAATCTGTGTTTTGTTTTGTTTTGTTTTACCGAATTCCCCAAGTGACTTAGAGATAACTGACAGCCATTTGACAACCTGCCATGACAAAAACTGAAAGGTTTTAATCAAGGAAGTATCATGGTCGGATCTGACTCTTGGAAAGAAAGCCCTGGTCTCAGAGAATCTAGCCCAGAAACGGCAGCCCAGATGCTTCCATTCACCCCTGTGGGAGGATCTGGGGCCGTTCTACTTGAACGGCATTAATCAGAGCCTTGCTTGATCCGAGGAGAACGCAGATTCCTGCACTCATTAGGGGTCACCCCGCCAAAAGGGCAGAAAGAGGCTCCTGCACCCCAGGCAGCTGTTCCCCATGAGATCCCTCAACCCAAATCCAGAAAACTCAGAGAGGTACCAAGTGTCTCAGTCAGAGCACAGTTCAGGGCAGACTGGGGACGGGGATCTTGGGAAGGAGGCCAGAGGGTAGCTCCTTTTAAGAGCTCACGGATTCATTCACAAGATAAAGAACTGCGGACCCTTAGTTTGCAAACTGACTTGTAAATCGCTCTATGGGGGACCCACCCACCACCATCAGAGAGACAAGCCCCTGAAGCTGTGAAACAGTCCCAGTAAATAAAGCATTATGCGGGGGCCAGAGGCACCCCTAGCCACCAACCCTCACAGACTGAGCAGCTAGAGGCTGTGGGCCCTGCACACGCATTGTTCACTCACTTCTTTGGACTGTTACCCCCCTTGGGCACTCCCGCGGATCCAGGGCGGCCGGTTCCCACTCATCAGTATTTCGTTCCAACCAGGAGATGAGGGCTGGTTTGGGACCTGCGCACCCTGGGGAAGGAGAACCAGTCAGACGTCCAGCTCCTAAATGAGGCTGGGTAAAGATCTACCCGGTGTCATCTCCTACCAAGCCCCTGTCCTCCTCCCCTGACACTACCTGGTCACGGGCCAGGTCCCTGGACATTCTGGACTCCCTGCCGTCGCCCCCCACCCCACCCCCCGCCCGCCCGCCCCTAAGCTCCTCCAACCCTTCGGGCCCCGCGGAAGCGAACTGGGCCGGGCCTCACCGAGCGCGCCCAGGTGGCCGTAGGTCTCCCGCATCACGTCCCGGTACAGGGCTCTCTGCGCGGGCCGCAGACAGCCCCACTCCTCCGGGGAGAAGTACACGGCCACGTCCGCGAACTTCACCGCCCTCGGCCTCCTTCCCCTTCTCCGGCCGGGTCCGGCCTCTCCTGGTCCCCGCGCGGAGAGCGGAGCCGAAGGTGGCGCCATTGGACCCCAGAAGCCGGCGCCACGGCCTTCCCTATCCCGGCCTGGACCCCTGGCGGACCCCGGGATTTGGGAGCCCCGGCCGGACCCGGGCTGAGCGTGCCCGGGGAGGCCCGTAGGGAATCGGAATCGGCCGCCTTGCGGGGCTAACGGAAACCTTTTGCTGTTATTCAGGAAACTCCTGCCCGAACTTGGGTGAAAGGCACCGGAAAATGCCTTCGGGGAAGATGGCGGCGCTGCTACCGCACCGCCTTAGCCTGGAACACAGGCAGCTTCCAGCTATCGATTTTATTGACCGGAGCGCCATGCCGGCTTCCTAACCTCTTTGCCCTCAAGTGTGATGGCGCTGCGATTGGGCTTCACGCCCTTTTTCCCCCCATTGCACGCGCTCATTGGGCGGCGGCCGAAGATCGGGCGTTCTGATTGGGTGCTGTCGAAAGCGGCCTGTTTGAACGAAGCCAACGGTAGCGTAAGGGCAGGAAGCCGACCTTCCGCGCCGGGTGCCTGCAGCCAAGTCGGAGGCGGGCGGCGGCAAGCTGGCTCGGTGTCAGTGACCGGCCCCTCTTCTCTGGCAGGTGCTGCCTCGCTGAGGGAGGGAAGGATTTGAGTGACGGAGCCACTCCGGCCAACCCGGGGCTGCGATTACCCCGGGAGGCTTTCTCAGAATTGGACGACTTCCTCGTTGCCCTTTCGGGAGGGAAATTAACGTTGGCGTTTCCTGAGCGCAGGCACCGTTCCCCGCTTACACATTTCATCTTTTTATTTTCTTTGCCACCATCGTGTGAAGTCATGGTCATCATCCCGCTGTACTGATAAGGAACATCTCAGAGGGATACTGCTAGTTAGGAGAAGGAACAAAGATTTGAGCCCGGGACTGACCGGGCCTTTATTCAGACCGCGGAACTCGGCTCCCTTCCCCCGCACTATCCGAATTCGCTTGTCAACAGCCTGTTCTCAGGTTCAGTCTTCTGCACATCTCTCCATCCTTTATTTCTACATGACATCTGTCCAGTGTACAAAGCGTAGTGCTAGGCAGTTTGGAAATAAGTCATGCACCGTGCTCTGAATGGAGTTTAGAGTTGAGTGAGGCATATGCATCTACAACTAATAACAGTGCCGCAAGCATGTATGTGAAAGGTATAGGAAAATTGCTGATGGAACCGGTCAGCCCCCACTCTTGTGTAATCGAGCAGCGTTTCACCAGCTCAGGGTCATCTCCCAGGGGATCTATATGTCATTTGCTACATACTTCAGCTGGTGACATATCTCTCCAACCAATTAATTTTTAAAGCACCTACTATGGGCAAAACACTACCCCAAAGCCTGCAAGGAGTAAAGACAACATGTCAGGAATTCACAAGAGAGCAAAGGTAGTAAGAGATTCCAAGGAAGATGACTTTGAACAGAGGAAGTAGGAAACACGCACAACTGCAGTAAACATTGAGTTCTACTCCTTTCCAAGCAGAGTGGCCGGTTTATTGAACAAACTACTAGGGGAGCAGGTGTCAAGATTGCCAAAATGGATAAGACAGAGTCCCTCTGAATGACCTTCCAGATGGATGCATCAGGTGGGAAATGAGTTTGGGGTATGAATGGGTAGGATTTAGGGAGGGCAGTGGTGCTCAATGTACATCCGTTGAATAAACAGCTGAATTCCATGGCTGTAAAGATCTCTGGTACAAAGACAGGAATTCAGGAACGTTCTGAGTGTGCAGGGAATGAGGACACTCCCTGATGCAGTACAAAATACTGTTAGGGTAAAACTGAAGGATCAAAGGGATAGGTTGGCGCCAGACATCGGATGGCCTCATCTGCCCGTGGGAAAGCTCCAAATCAAAACTAGAGGAGTGGATTCCCTTCCGGTAATGTCTTCAGAAAATCCCTCTCGTAGTTCACTTGCAGGGCAAACTGATAGCTTTGCGTCTATGCTTTCTGCCTATACATAGTTCCGTTTGGAGAAATAAGAAGGTAAACTTAGGCTGCTAAGAAAATACAAAGGCCAGTGCACAGCAAACCATTTCATTTCGAAGGAAGTGACTGAACAGAAGGCTGGAAAGGAATCTGCGGACATTTTGCCTCAATGGTAATGATGTGCTGTCGATGATGCTGACATTGAACAGGAAGGATGACTGACCCCTGAGATGAAAAGGTGCTGAGCCCTCTTCCCGCATGCAGGAAATGGGAGGGCAGGCTAGACCCTGGGCTGGAAAGGCCCCATTTGGCCTGGCTTGCCATCATCTTGGTGGGGGGTACTAAAGCAGGACCTCGGAATCAGGCAGAGTCAGAGGCTCTCAACTACAGGGAAACATTTTGGAGAGAGGAGCACCCAGGACTTAATGTGAGAACAGAGGTTCTTGCCCCTCTTCTGTATAAATTCCTGGATCCACACTGGGCACAGGGACAAGCCGGGCTCCTCTTGAAGATTGCCCACTATAGAGAAGGATGGAGAAGATCCAGGGAGTCTGCACACCAAGAGGCTATATAAAGACCAAAGACACCTTGTTTTGGATTAAGGGCAATGGTGCTGAGGACCAAGTACGAGGTGCCGCCTTGTAGGCACATCGTTGTAGATGACCGCAGCTGAAACTCACCTTCCAGGGGCGCCCGGCTGGCTCAGCTGGAGGAGCATGTGACGCCTAAAAAAAGAAGAAAAAAGAAACTCACCTTTCAGAGTCCTTATGAGGGACAGTTATCAGATGGTAGAGTGGCTTGCCCAAAACCTGTTAGTAAAGGCAGGGATGAGATTTGAACCTAGAATGTTCTCCACATTCCACGGGCAGCTCTAAACTGGGTGCAAGGCTTTGAGATTAATTTCTCCTTGTTTCATGCTCAGTGAGAGGGAAGTAACTGGCCGTGCAACCTTTGATTATAGCACACATGGACTCCACCTTATGGACTAATGGAACCCAGCCTTTGCCTCGAATGTCGTTGCACCATAAACCCAGACTCCAGCAAGCAGTGTCAGTCCTGGGAGAAAGTCATGTCATGGATAATGAAGGAATCTTACCTTTTCTTTTCTTTTTTTAAAGATTTTATTTACTTACATGAGAGAGAGAGAAAGCAGAGAGAGAGAGAAGCAGGCTCCCCGCTGACCAGAGAGCCTGACATGGGGCTCAGTCCCAGGACACTGAGATCATGACCTGAGCCGAAGGCAGACTCTTGACCGACTGAGCCACCCGGGCGCCCCAAACCTTACCTTTTCTTAACAGATTCACGTAGTCTAGTTCCAGCCTGTCTGTGCCTGGTGAGGTAACTCACTGGAACCTTTCTGATTACCTCTATATCCTGTTCTCTGAAGGAGGACGTCAAGGCATCAGAGACCTTTACACTTTCTACATCTCCCCCTCCCCCTTCCCTCTCTCTTCTGCCTCTACTCGCTCTGTGTGGCTAACACTTGGTGACAAGGGATATCTTCCATCGTAAGCTTCACAGCACCCACACTTCTGGAATTTATCTAATACTGGACATGAACTGAGGGGTCCTGATCTCCAAGGGGGGAGGCTGGGGCACAGGTCTCCCACACCTTGGCCTCGCCATGTTTGGGTTTTGGGGGGTTTGTTTTGTTTCCTTTTTTGTTTTTTTAAAAACAGCAAGCAAGCATAGGGCAGGGGGGCGAGGGACAGAGGGAGAGAGAACCTTAAGCAGGCTCCACGCCCAGTGTGGGGCTCGATCTCACAACCCCGAGCTCATGACCTGAGCCAACATCAGGAGTCCGACGCTAACTGAGCGAGCCACCCAGGTGCCCCTTGGCCTCTCCATGTTCGCACGATGGCTTCACCGGCGGGCTTTCTGGGCAGACTTTCTCTCCCCGCGCTCAGGGCCGGGAAAGGGCCTCTCATTAGCGTGGATGTGCCCGTGGGAGGGAGACGCAGGAGGAGCAGATGCTGTAGTCGGGGCAGGTGTGGTTTCCTGGGTGTGTGCGCGTCTGTGAACAGCCAAGGGCGCGTGGCACAGGCACCACCTACCTCCCCAGCTCCCGGTGGCCAGCACCTGTGTCGGGGCCTCACGGGCGCACAGGGCCCTGCTCGGGCGGAAGCGGCAGGTGCAGTCAGGACACAGGTGTGCCGGGTGTGGAACAGCTGGTGCTAGACCACGTGAGCCCTCTGGGAACAGGGGACACTGCATGAACCCCCCCCCACACACACACGGGGACGGTCACCAGAGTGGATCCGCCTGCGTCTAACAGTGAGGGGACGGCAACAAGCCACCCACAGTCCAGACGTGTACAAAGCCTCTTCCTTAGGGAGGGGGCCAGCGCCCTACTTTTTCAAAAGCACCAGCCACGCTGGGGGCAGGGGAAGAAGGTCTGGCCTGGGTGGCGGGGCTGATGGCGGGGCAGGTCCCTGCACGGCGACAGCAGCATCCGTACTGTCACAGGGAGAGGCTGCTTGGCACAGCGGGCCTGCTGGGGGCTGGCCAGGAGGAAGAGGACAGCCCAGACATGGGTACGGTTTCTTTGGAGCCTGACAGCACCGTTATCCTGTGGCTCGGGAGCCCTGAGGCTGTATCTGGCCATAACCCCCCCCACACAGCCCCCCAAGGTGAGCACCCTCACTGACCTCAAAGGAGTCTTGTCGTGCTGCCTTATAGGGTAGCCCCTCTCGCACAGGCTGCATTAAGTGCCTTCACCCCCATCTCTCCCTTCTTTTCTTTACTCTTGCTTTCTGCACACACAAGAGAATTGGAACTAAAGATTGTGGGGTGCTTTGACTTACCACAGACTCACCCTGTTCATCCAGGGCAGAAGGACCTAAGGGTGAAGCCCTCACCCAGCGACGGCCCACCTGCCTCCAGCAGAAGTTTCCCATTTTCAGAAAGAGGACCATCCCTTCTCACTGCAGGCCTCCGGAACTGTAGAGGTTCTCATACGGAAGGGCTAAACTTTTTTCAGAGGGAAGCTGCCACCTTTTCCTGGTTCAAGACCTTACATATGGACATTTCAGTGGAAACATTTCTCAAAAGACACACCTCGGTGCCTTTGGAGCACACAAGAACACCCTATTTTCATCCTAAATGAAAGGTGGCAAGGCATTAAATTCTACAGAGGGCTCTAGGCAGGTTCCATGGCAGGATATGCCCTGAGAAACAGGGGCAGGCCAACAAACCAAAGTGAACCTCTGGCCTCTTTCCAAGGCCCGTGCATGTTCCAAGAACCATGCATGCTCTCTAGGCTTAAGTTAACTAAAATGAAAAACTCACTTCCTTGAGCACATGAGCCACATTTCACGTGCTAAATGGCCGCCTGTGGCTAGTGGCTTCTGTGTTCCACAGCACAGATAGAACATTCCCGTAATTGAGGAAAGCTCTATTAGAAGCTATAACCTAAGTACTCAGAGGAGTGAAGGCAAAAGACCTCAAACCCCAACTGTTGCCTCTCTCCGATCCCCTGTTGGGACCAGCGGGACCTGCTACCCTTGAACACAAGGAAGCCTCCAGGTCTGGGAAAGAAAACAGTGGAAGAGAAGGTTCGTCAGATTCTTACGAATTGGGGTCTTTAAAGAGAAGGGTGCGGTGTAGGTGTGGCTGGGTGCCTCGTCCCCTCCTCAGGATCCTCGGCCTCGGGGCTTCACACCGCCTTCTTTCTCTCCAGCCAGGAGATGAGGGCAGGTTTGGGGCCTGCGAATCCTAGGGGAGAAGAGGCCGACAGCGGACAGGGTGAGAGGTTGGAGCCTAGACAAGGCGCTTCCTGTGCAGGGGTGGGTACAGCCTCGTGAACCCAAACACAGAAAACCCTCCCCAAAAACACACTCAGGCGCATCCAGACCGAGGCCTAATAGTACCCCTTTGCGCTAAAAGGCGGAGAAGGGGAGGGCTGGGACCCTTCGGTCACGCCCAGGTGGTCCGGGGTCCTCCGCATCACATCCCTGCAGAGGGCCCAGTGCGTAGCAGCAGATCCATAAACCCTTCGCCCTCTATGATGATGGCACCGTGGGGCTTCACGCCCTTCTCCCTCCCGTGCACGGTCATTGGCTGGCGCGGGGCAGAAAGCCAAGAGCCGCGTTCTGATTGGGACTTGGCCAATCACTCCTTGGAGGGAAGCCGCCTTCTTCCTGGAGCGCCAGCCAACCCGGGGCGCGCATCCGCCGAGCACAGGCTCCGAGTCCCGCGCGGTGTTGGGCCAAGTGTGCGAAGGGACGGCGGTGCGCCCACAGCGCCGCTCTTCCTCCCGGGCCGCCTCGGCCTCGGCCTCGGCCTCGGTCTCGCCAGAGCCCCATCTGCGTCGCTGTGGAGGCTCCCTGCCGCCTCGGCACTCAGACTTGAACGACGCTCGAACTTGGATTAAGCCCGCCTGAGCGCTGCTCTAGGAGCTGGGTGCAGAGCAGGGAGCTAAACAAAGTCTCCCTGGCCATGGACGTTACATGGCTGTCCACAGCCTTCCAGGTCCTCGGGTCTCCGCTGGGTTGGACCCAAGGTTTAGTCCCAGAGCACCTGCAGGTCTCCGTGTCTCATGATGATTATACGTGCCATCTCCAACATAATGCTGGGGGCTGGAAAGAGGTGGCACCAAGGGTGCCTGCTCTCGGTGGTGCTTACATCTACTATATAAGCAAAGGTCTGGGTGCCTAAGCCACAGGGACACACTCCAGGGAATTATGGGGCCGTCTCTCCCCTCTGAGTTGAGCCCAAGAAAAAATAAGCATTGTTGAATCACTTCAGGAATAAATAAGGCAATAATACTTTCTAACTTGCTGTAACATATGAAAGAGCTAGGAAATTTACATTAAAAGCTGTTTTCAGCAGGGGTGATTGGGGTGAGGCTGTCCTCAGTATTCAAACAACTCTACTGTAATGTGCAAAGCTTGGAAGGATATACACAAGTGAGAAATATTGCACTAGACAGTTTTAACTGAATATATATTATTTAATCCTCACAACCACCTTGGGGGCAGTATTAATGTACTCATAGTCAGAGAGAAGATGATGCGAGGGATGAGCCAAGATCGAACAAGAGATAAACTGGTTCAAAGCCTATGATCTTCCTCTTACATTCTGGCTCCTGGTCCAAGCTGAAATTTGTTCTCCTGAGATCTAGAGTTAGGGGACACGCGGAGCTGACACTCGCACTACTGGAACATATTGGGAAAATGTCGGAAGTGTACTGATGGTTCCTGACCCTCAGGGACACGGGCCTGGGCTGGGGGGGGTAACAGAGGTCTGCCACCCCTCTGACTTGTCCTGCCTGTATGATGGGTCCATTGGTGGGCTTCCAGGGCACTCTTTCGTTTAAAGGTTTTCCCACACTGGGAACAAGGGAAAGGCCTCTCAACAGAATGGATGCGCCTGTGGCTGTTGAGGACACAGGACGAGGTAAATTGGTGCCCACACTCGGGACAGGAGTAGGGCTTCTCCCCTGTGTGTGTGCGTCTGTGGATTGCCAGAGAGCCGCTCTGCCGGAAACAGCGGCCACAGTCAGGGCACTCATAGGGCTTTTCCCCGGTGTGAATGAGCTGATGCTGGAGCAGGTTATTTTGCTGGGCAAAGCGGGCACTGCAGTGGGCACAAGGGTAGGGGCGCTCACCGGAGTGGACCCGCTGGTGATTGGTCAGGAGGGAGGGGTAGGCGAAGCCCCGACCGCAGTCCGAACAGATATGGGGCTTCTTCCTAGTATGGGCACGCTGGTGGATGGCCAAGAGGGAAGGGTGTGTAAAGTGGCGTCCACACTCAGGGCACACGTACGGCTTCTCCCCCCCATGTCTGTGCCTGTGGATGGCCAGGGCCCCAGTCTGGCGGAAGCAGCGGCCACAATCTGGACATGAATACGGCTTGTCCCCCGTATGAAGCAGCTGGTGCTGGACGAGGTGAGCCCTCTGGGAGAACTGAACCCCACAAGGCCCACAGACATATGGACGGTCTCCAGAGTGGATTCGCCGATGCCTGACCAGCATCGAGGGGTAGGCAAAGAGCCTCCCACAGTCTGGGCAGGAGAAGGGCTTCTCCCCTGTATGGATGCGCATATGGACGGCCAGGTTGCCTCTTTGGCGGAAGCAACGTCCACACTGGTCGCAGGGAAAGGGCCGCTCCCCCGAGTGGACCCGCTGGTGGCTGGCTAGGAGGGAGGGGTAGCTGAAAGAACGGCTGCATTCCAGGCACGGGTAGGGCCTCTTGGGAGTCTTGTTGCACGGCGGCCCAGTGTCTGTGGACAGCTGAGCCAATGGACGGCTGCAGTTCCTGAAACCAGGAACCAGCCTGGCCTTCTTCACAGGGACACCCTCATGCTCCTTGGCCCCGATTTTGCTGCTGGCTCCATTCTTTTTCTTGCTTTCTAAAGAGACAAGAGGATTGAAACGGAATTGTTGAGCGCTTGCACGATCATGCCTGCGTTTTCTCTCACAATGGGGAGATGGAGGTGAAGGGAGCAGCAGCAGGGCGTTCCTGTGTTCTAGACCCTGTTTCAGAGCCCCCAGGCTCATTTCAGGCAGCAGCTCCCCCTTCCATGGCCCACAGGCCCTTTTTCCCCCTTGGGTAGGACTTGGGAAATGGCAGTTTTGTCAGAAGGTGAGGGATTGTACTGCCTGCTGGAAATAGGCAATCACCTGTCGTGTTAAAGCCTCTAAATGCAGGCATTTCTCCAGGGACAGAGATTTCTCCAGGGACTGGACGGGATTGCAGGCCAGTGTATGTAAAAATAGCAGTCACCCCCTGGGCCAACATTACCGGTGTCACTGAGTGAACTTCTGGCCCCTTTCTGAAGTATGCAGACACTCCAGGAACATAGAGGAAGGCTCAGTACATTCTATCCCCAACTTCTCTTCCAGCTACCTAGCTGTCCTTGACCCAAGGAAGGCACCAGGTCTCGTAAAGGGAACTTTGAAAGAGAAGGCTCAGAGGTTTCTTACCAACCGGGGCCTGTAAGAGAGGCTGTCTGTGGGAAGGAGGCTGTGGGAAGGGCCTGCCTGTGGCTCGCTCCCAAGAGATGCTGCCGTCCAGCTCAGCCCCACTTTCCTCACCTATCCCAGATCCTGGGTGCCTCGCCCCCGCCTCGGGATCCTCGGCCTCCGGGCTCCACACCTCCTTCTTTCTCTCCAGCCAGGAGATGAGGGCAGGTTTGGGGCCTGCGAATCCTAGGGGAGAAGAGGCCGACAGCGGACAGGGTGAGAGATTGGAGCCTAGACAAGGCACTTCCTCTGCAGGGGTGGGTACAGCCTTTTGAACCGGAGCGAAGACCACCCCCAACAGCAGAAACTCAGGCGCGTCCAGACCCGAGTCTAAAAATCTCCGTGTCACCAAAAGGGAGAGAAGGGGCGGGCCGGGCCTCACCGAGCGCGCCCAGGTGGCCGTAGGTCTCCCGCATCACGTCCCGGTACAGGGCCCTCTGCGCGGGGCGCAGACAGCCCCACTCCTCCGGGGAGAAATACACGGCCACGTCTGCGAAACTCACGGCGCCCGGCCTCCCTCGCCCGGACCGGGTGTTCCCCTGCCCGCCGGCGAGGCGCGGGGACCGGGGCGGCGCCATGGGTCCAGCGCTTTTCCCTGCGGTTCGCCCTCGGGTCCGGGGTTCTAGACGCGGCGAAGCGGAACCCGGCCGGTGCTTGGGCTCAGAGCGCCTCCCAGGAGGCCCGAAGGGCACCAGGACCAGCCTCTCGTGGGGCCAGTGCAAACCCCTCCGGAGTTATTCTTACGGGTCCTGCAAGGACCTGGGTTAGAGCACCGGAGGATGCCAGCTGCCACGGCGGGAGCACTGCAGACGCTCACCCACCCCTCCGCTGCGCCAGGGCTAGACACCCTTCGCCCTCAAAGATAATGGCACCACTGGGCTTCACGCCCTTCTCCCTCCCGTGCACGGTCATTGGCTGGCGCGGAGCAGGAAGCCAGGAGCCGCGTTATGATTGGGTCTCGGCCAATCACTCCTTGGAGGGAAGCCGCCTTCTTCGTGGAGCGCCTGCTAACCCGGGGAGCTCACCTGCCGAGCACCTGCTCCGTGCCCCGCGGGGTGTCGGGCCGCGCGTGCGAAGGGACGGCGGTGCAGCCCCGCTGCCCGGGACTCATAGCGCCGCTCCTCCTCCCACGTCGGCTCGGCCCCGGTCTCGCCAGAGCCCCATCTGCGTCGCTGTGGGGGCTCCCTGCCGCCTCGGCACTCAGACTTGAACGACGCTCGAACTTGCATTAAGCCCGCCTGTGTTGAGCACTGCTCTAGGATCTGGGTGCAGAGCAGGGAGCTAAACAAAGTGTCCCTGGCCATGGACGTTACATGGCTGTCCACAGCCTTCCAGGTCTTCGGGTCTCCGCTGGATTGGACTCAAGGTTTAGTCCCAGAGCACCTGCAGGTCTCCGTGTCTGACGATGATTAAACGTGCCATCTCCAAACATAATGCTGGGGACTGGAAAGAGGTGGCGCTAAGGGTGCCTGCTCTCAGTGGTGCTTACAACCCCGTGAGGTAGACACACAGATATAAAAGGTCTGGGTGCCTCAAGGGCTGGAAAAGCCCCGGATTGGAGCCAGCCGTCCCAAGGTAATAAAGACATCATAATGCAGTGCAGATTTCATCCCTAGCTTAGCTGACTTCTATAAGCATCTGAGGGCAGGCCGGTCGGCCTCTTGCATATTTCACCTCCGCTGACATCCTTTTTCCAACATACTGGTAAACCTGTGAAGATTCACGAGGAATCTACCATGAGAAAGCCACAGTAATAGCACTGACACACTCCAGGGAATTATAAGACAGTCTCTCGCGGGAGTTGAGCACAGAAAAAGACAAGCATTGTGAATCAATTAGGAAGAAGAAAGCAAGCAAGCCAGCAAGCAAGCAGGCAAATAGCTCCTCATTGACTGAAACCTGGAGAAAGAGCTAGAGAAATTACATTGAAAGCAGTTGTTTAGGGGCACCTGGGTGGCTCTGTCAGTTAAGCGTCTGACTCATGGTTTCAGCTCAGGTCATGATCCCAGGGTGGTGAGACTGAGCCCCACGTGGGGCTCTCTGCTTAGTGGGGAGTTGGCTTTGCTCCCTCTTCCCCTCCCCCTGCTTGAGCACATGCTCTCATGTTCTCCATCTAAAATAAATTGAATCTTTTTTATTTATTTTTATTTTTTATTTTTTTGAATCTTTTTTTAAAAAAGCAGTTGTTTAAAACAAGAATGATTAGATAAAACTGTTTAATATTTTAAAAAACTGTGCTGTTCTCCAAACCATTAGGAGGCCTACTATTGGAAGGAAGGAAGGAAGGAAGGAAGGAAGGAAGGAAGGAAGGAAGGAGAAAGAAAGAAAGAATGAAAGAAAGAAAGAAAGAAGAAAGGGAAAAGGAAGGAAAGAAGAAAGAAAAGAAGAGGAAAGAAAGAAAGAAAACAGAACAGCTGCTGGCCAGGATGTGGAGTCACTGGGATCCTGTGCACTGTGGGTGGAAATGTAAAATGGTGCAGCCACTATGGAGAACTCTATGATGGGTTCTAAATAAATATTAAAAATAGAATTACTTTATGATCTAGCAATTCCACTTTAGGTATGTGCCCCAAGAATTCAAAGTGTGGCCTTGAAGAGCTATTTGTCTACACGTGTCTATAGCAGCAAATTCACAACAGTCAAGAGATGGAAGGAACCCAAGTGTCTGCGGACCGATGAATAGGGAAACAACATGTGGTCGATGACGTGCTGTGGAATACCATCCAGCTGAAAAAGGAAGGAAATTCTGACACATGCTACAACTCGGCTTAAACTTGAGGACGTTATACTAAGGGAAATAAGTCAGTCACAAAAAGATAAATACTGTATGAATTCACTTATAAGAGTTGTCTAAAGTATCAAATTCATAGAAACAGGAGGTTGGGTGATTGTGATAGTTGTTGGGTGATTGCCACAGGCTGAGGTGAGGGGGGGAACGGGGAGTTGCTTAATGAGTATAGAGTTTCAGTTTTGCAAGAGGAGAAAGGTCTGGAGATTGGTTGCCCAACGATGCGAGTGTACACTTAAAAAATGGTTAAGATGGTAAGTTTTATGTTGTGTGCATATTACCACAAATAAAAATAAAAAATTCTTAACCAAATATACTAGCAGACCCAATCCAGCAACATATAAAAAAGATTATATACCAGAATCGCACAGGACTAACCCAGAAATGTAAAGTTGGTTTAACATCTGAAAATCAATTAATATAATGCATCATACATCAATAAAATAAAGACAAAACCCACATGATCATCTTTTTTTTTTTTTAAGATTTTATTTATTTATTCGACAGAGAGAGAGACAGCCAGCGAGAGAGGGAACACAAGCAGGGGGAGTGGGAGAGGAAGAAGCAGGCTCATAGCGGAGGAGCCCGATGTGGGGCTCGATCCCAGAACGCTGGGATCACGCCCTGAGCTGAAGGCAGACGCTCAACCGCTGTGCCCCCCAGGCGCCCCCCACATGATCATCTTAACAGAAGTGCAGAAAGCACTTGGTAATATCCAACACCCCTTCATGACAAAACTGCTCAAAAACCAGGACTCAAAGACAGTGTCCTCCACCTAATGAAAGACTGAATGCTTTACCCCTAAGATAAGGAAAAAGACAAGGAAGTCCATTCTTGCCACTTCTGTTCTACTCACCATTGTTATTCTCATCACTTCTCATCTCATCACTTCTATTCTATTACATCGTACTGTTCTAGCCAGAGCAATTAGGCAAGAAAATAAAATAAAAGCATCCAGATGAGAATGAAAGATGTAAAACTATCTGTAGATGACAGGATATACAAACTCTTGAGGAATTCATTGAAAAAGCCATTAGTACTGGGCTGCCTGTCCAGCACCTGTCCAGTCAGTAGAGCATATGACTCTTTATCTCGAGGTTGTGAGTTCAAGCCCCACATTGGGTGTAGAGCTCACTTTGAAAAAGGAAAAGAAAAAAAAAAAAGCCATTAGTACAGCCATTTTATAAGACTGTTGATTTCTTATAAAACTAAACATGCTCTAAGCATATGATCCAGCAGTTATGCTCCTTGGTACTTACCCAAATAAGTTAATAACTTATGTCCACAAAAAACTTGCACACAGACGCGTATAGCAACTTTATTCACAACTGCCAAAGCCTGGAAGGAACCAAGATGTCCTTTAGTAGGTGAACAGATAAATAACACGCGGTACGTTCATACAGTGAAATATTAGCACTAAAAAGACATGAGCTATTAAGCCATGAAAAGACATGTAGTAGCCTTAAATGCATATCACAAAGAGAAAGAAGGCCATCTGAAAAAGCTACACACTGTATGATTCCAACTATATTACATTCTGGAAAAGGCAAAACCATGGAGACAGTAAAAAGATCAGTGGCGGCCAGGGTTTGGGGAGAAGGAATGATAGGTGGAGCACAGAAGATTTTTAGGGTAATGATACTATAATAATTGGTGGATACATGTCATTATGCCTCTACCAAAACCCGCAGAATGTACAAAACCAAAAGTGAGCCCTAATGTAAACGGTGGACTTTGGGTGATAATGATATATCACTGCAGATTCAAATGCACCAATCTGGTATGCGATGCTGATAGTAGGGTGGCTGAGATTGGGGGTGCTGGGATATGGGAACTCTCAGTACTTTCAACTTAACCCTGAATTACTCTAAAAAATAAAATATACTAAAAATGTTTTAAAAAAATAATGAGGGGCGCCTGGGTGGCACAGCGGTTAAGCGTCTGCCTTCGGCTCAGGGCGTGATCCCGCCGTTATGGGATTGAGCCCCACATCGGGCTCCTCCGCTATGAGCCTGCTTCTTCCTCTCCCACTCCCCCTGCTTGTGTTCCCTCTCTCGCTGGCTGTCTCTATCTCGGTCGAATAAATAAATAAAATCTTTAAAAACAAAACAAAAAAAAATAATGATTCATGGTATAACATGAACCTTCAAAACAGTATGCCAGATGAAAAAAGCCGGACAAAAGACCACATGTCTTATGATTCCAAGGATATGAAATGTCCAGAATAGGCAAATTGATAGACAGAAAGTAGATTAGTGGTTTCCAGGGGCTGAAGGAGGGGAGAATGGATCCTGATGGCTAAAGGGTTTCCTTCCGGGGTGATGAAAACATTCTGGAGTTAGATTGTGGTGATGGCTGTACAACTCTCTGAATATACTAAAAATCACTGAATTGTATACTTAAAAGGGACGAAGTTTAGGGTGTGTTAATTATATCTCAATAAAGCCGTTAAAAAAACCCAAACACCCAACTATGTTGTAGCTTTAAACAAGGAAAGATGGCTGTGTAAATTATTTAAAAAACAAAACAAAACACCCCAAGTCTTCCCGAGGCATTCTAGAACAGTCCCTCCCTAAGGCTCAGCCCCGTCACTTTACCCCCTCTGTCCTCCATCCCCTCTAAGGCCTTTTGCACGTCTGGGTGGTTTCCGTGGCTGCAGCTCTCGCCCAAGAACTGGTTTAGATACATTGTGAAAAATGAATGAGTGAGCCGCAAAAATGGGCAGAGCGAGCGCCCCCACGTGGCCTTAGGTCTCCGGCATCCCAACCGGCACGAGGCCTTCTGAGCCTCAGAATTCTCCACTCCCGCATGAAAAAATACACAACCGCCGCGGCGAGCCTCCTCGGCTCGGGTCCAGGTTCTGCGCTCCAGATGCGGAGCGGGGCTGCAGGCGGCGCTTTGGGCTCTTCCAGTCCCCAGATCCTGGATGCTCCAACCCCAGGGCCACTGTCTTTTCCGGGCTGAGGAGACACGGCCCCACTGGGCCCGGAGTCTGAGCTGGCCCGGATTCGGCTTCGTGTGGGGGCCAAGCTCTGGCCGGAACGGAGGAATCACGGCATCGTGGGTCACTCTGGTAGGCAGAGTGGACGACGGTACCGGAAAATGCCCCAAGAGAATATGGCGGCGACCTGCCTTCACAACCGTCGTTCAGATGCACTCGGAAGCTTGTTATTCGTTCCGGTTGACCTTATCTGTCAGGAGTCAGCTCCCAACGCTCCGCTCCGGCTCATATAATTCCTAGGCCCTTATTGGCGCTGGCGGAGAGCGGCTAGAGGACGTTGCCCCTGGCAGCGCCCACTGATTGGACCATTCCATCACTGGAACAACTAGGTCTGCGCTGGTTGGTCCCTGGGGCCAGGCTCTAGGACGCTGTTGCTAGGTAACGCCTGACCGGGGGCCAGTTCACACGCGCGGGACGAAGCGCCGCGCGGAGGTTACTGCACAGCGAGCCCGCACTGATCCCCGCCTTCTGCCCGAGTGCGCTTCGGCTCCTGCTGTGCCCCTGACCCCCGGGCCTCCGGGAGTGCTTCCTGGCTGCAAAATGAACCGCGTTCCTTCTTGGGAAAGCCAGTTCTAGGGAGCCAAGCACATTTAGGGGATTTCTTCATTATCCCGGGTGGCGCAACAGCCTTCTTGAGAATTATCGAACTCTGAGCAACGCTCCTCGTGAGGGTATGGAGCGTGGTCCCTGTTTAAGAAGAACATTGCGACTGGCTCGCTGGTACTCAGGGCTATCTGGCTCCAAGTCCAGTGCTCTTTCTAGTGACATAATCACTAGAGCTTTCCGTCCTGAGCCGTCGCAGCCGTTAAGCCGTTCACACACACTCCTGGGATAGAAGTCCTGGCCACCAGTTGGACTTCAGTGGCTTACAGAAGCGCCCTCTTCCCTTTTACCCACCACTCTGAAGGCTGATGGGCAAAGGCAGAAACTTATTCTTTGTTGTTCATGAACATCTAATAATTGTAGTGTAATGACCAAACAACCTACACGATTTGCTAGGAACTGCAAAAACACTCCAGTACGTTATCTCATTTAATCCCCGAAACAACCCCACGAAGCTGATCATTTCACTTTCTGAACGGGGCACTCAAACTCAATTCAGTAAGATAGCCTCCTCTGTAACACTGCCAAATTAAGGCGCCAGCATTAGAATCCAATGTATCCGACTTTGAAGCCCATTTACTCTAACCATTGTGCTATACAGCTACTCCTAAGCACAGCAATTGTCCAAAAATATCAAAGGAATTGGGGTCCCGGGGATGACTCAGTCGGTTAAGCCTCCAACTCTTGCTTTCAGCTCAGCTCATGATCTCAGGGTTGTGCGATCAAGTCCCACGTCAGGCTCCAGGCTCAGTGAGGAGTCAGCTTGAGATTCTTTCCCCCTTCTTTTTCCTCCCCCTCTGTGACTCCCCCTGCTCATGCTCTCTCTCTCACTCTCTCTCAGATAAATAAATAAAATATTTTTTTAAAAAATCAAAGGAATGAAACATTTTTTTTCTTTGCTTTCCCCTTGCTCCTGTGTCCCACCCCCACCTAAGAAAGAGATGGTCCTTCTACTTCAAGAGGTTTGCAATGGACCCTCATTCCGTAGTTCACTCCCATTACAGATATGAGACACCGGACCTGTGATGAGCTCCTAATTCAGTGGGAAGAGCTCAGGAGAAAGAGGAACTTCTCTTGAGCCCTGGCTTTACCTCTTGGCAGCTGTGTAATGTAAGCAAGTTACTTTACCTTGCCAGTGTAGGTTTCTTTGTAAAACTGGGGTCATGCCATCTGTCTCACAGACATGTCATTGAGGTTAAATAAGCTAACTGTGTAAAGTTTGGGGCCTGGTAGGCAGTTAATTCAAGAGCGTTATTATCTGAGGGAGATGGAACTTGCCAACAAGAGAGATGCTTCCTACCATCTCCTACTATCTTGAAGCAGTGAGAAATGTCATGTGTTTATATTTTTTATTCTTGGAGAAGCCTTGAAGGTTGGAGGTATGGCCTTTGCCCC
Organism: Ursus maritimus; assembly: GCF_017311325.1. NCBI lineage: Eukaryota > Metazoa > Chordata > Mammalia > Carnivora > Ursidae > Ursus > Ursus maritimus. The sequence continues at coordinate 16,711,529 of NW_024424452.1, read as the reverse complement.
ATCTGCTTCAGAGTCCCATCACTTAGCTATTTAAGTATCTCCCAAACCCATATCCTTGGTGCCCCCTCCCTCTCCCAGGCTCAACTAACCTAGACTTCTGGAAGCTATCTGGATAGTGTTTGCAATGCCCTCAGGTGAATCCGGATCGAAGAACTGAGACCCCAGTTCTTTTTGCTACTTCTTAACATGTTTCTGGATTTTTTTTTCTACTACTGAGGGTGATTCTGTTGATGCTTAATCAGAGCTAATAGATGGAAAAATACTTCAGGCCCTTGGGAAAGGTGTGAGGTCACTTCCCACTTTTTCATTCAGGTGATGTCCTTGTAAGAGCTCAAAAGGGCCCAGCACTTCCTGTACCAGTAGTGAGAAATTTCTGGGTACTCTTCTGTGGCTAATCAGTTCTTAGGCCCTAGAGAAGCAACAGTCACATTCAGGAAAGAGGCAAGGCCATGCACCTTGGTGCAAATCCAACGTAGAGAGTTTCCAGAAGGCCCAGTTACAGTCAAGGCAACGTATCTGATTCCAGGGTTTAAAGTGGGGGATTAACACAGACTTGGATGCAGACTGTAAGTCCCAAGATGTCAGGGCATCGTGACTGCCATGCCATGGTCCTCAGTCTCAGGGTGAGGCCCCTGCTCTGGCACTGATATTTCTATCTCCCAAGGTTTCTTGGCTTTTCATCCCTTCCTTCTGCATCCCCTTCCTCTTATTTTCTGCTGGAAAATAGGGAGAATCTCAGAACTTCGTCTGTAACCATTTTTGGTCATGAAGGCAGTGGGCAACTTCAAAGACTTGAGTCAGAGCTCCCCTGGAGAGTTGATTAAGAGAGGTGCCCAAGTCCCCACAGTTGGCTCACAGTCCTATAGAATCTTGGGACCATTAAGCCCTCATCAAGAGCCCATCTTGTCTATGAGGATTGACAGAATGCCTCGGTCTGGGCATTATTCTCCACCTGGGAAGGTAGACTCCCCCTCAACACTCCTTTCCAATAATAGGAACCCCCTAGGGACTCTCTAGGATTAGCTCAGGAAAAGGCAAGGGTCCTGAGATACTCACCCTATAGAGAAACTACTTCGATATCCTTTACATTTTAGGTTTCTAAAGGCCCAAGATTAGTAACACATGAGTATTCAGAAAAGTGTAGCTGGAAATCTAAAAAAAAAAAAAGGAAGAAGAAGAAGAAGAAGAACCTACTAGATTGTAACCTCTTTTTAGTGAATGGCATATTAAAATCCTGATCTTCACCTTAAAGTGATCATGAACATCGACTGACCTCATACAACTCTACCACCGCAACCAAAGAAAATGTACCCTGAGCTCCAACACTTCATTCATCTTTGGGACCCTTTCCAAAGAGTTTATGTTTCCTTGTGAATTCACATTTATAAAGCATTCTGATCCTATGCTCCCTATTAGCAAGGGACTAAGATTCTCTGCCTTAAGTTTCTTTTTTTTTTTTTTAAGATTTTATTTATTTATTCGACAGAGAGAGAGACAGCCAGCGACAGAGGGAACACAAGCAGGGGGAGTGGGAGAGGAAGCAGCAGGCTCCTAGCAGAGGAGCCCGATGTGGGACTCGATTCCTGAACGCCGGGATCATGCCTTGAGCCGAAGGCAGACGCTTAAAGACTGCACCACCCAGGCGCCCCTCTGCCTTAATTTTCTTACCTATTAAATGTGGATAATCATTTCATTTTCTTATGGATGTTGTGAAGATTAAATGAAGATTAAATTTCTCTTCCCCAGTTCCCAGTTGGGACCCTCTCTCTCTCTATCATTCATCGGAGAAAAGATGTGTGGAGAAAGAATAGTCAAGGGTTCTTTTTAGAAACTTATTGTTATATCCCCCCAACCTAGAAGCAGCTTGGTACCACTTGTAATCTGAGAAAATGGAACTAACCTAGGAAATGTCCTGAAATTGTACCAGATGGTTCCTTTAGAGGGAGATCTTTGCAAGGGATGGGTCCTCGAGGCTTTCCAAGAAGTCTGACTTCAGGCATACATTGATCCCCTCAACTCAACTGACTTCTCTGGGACGTGCCTTATCTTTGGGATCCGGAGCTTCAGAGGGCCACAGATCTTCACTTTTTGTCCCACCCAAGAAACAAAGGTCCTCTCAGATCCTAGGGAAGAAGAAATGAGTCACAGATGGTATAGGAGTCCCAGAGGAAGTGTGTGTGTTGGGGGAGAGGTGGTGGTGGGGGTAGGAGTCCTGCGAGGCCCCAACTAGGCATTATTGGAACCATTTTAACATTAAACACACACACACACACACACACACACACACACACACACACACAAGCTGGAGGCTCGGAGAAATTAAGTGGTTTGCCCAAGCCCACACCACATGTAAGAGGAAGAATCAGACCAGAATTCAAGTCTGTTTGGTATCAGTGCCCAAGCACTTAACCACTTGGAGGCACTGAGTATGTTGCCTCTGTGATCCACAGCTTCAGGGCCTCAGAAGCAAAGCCTAGGGGGGTGGGCGCAGACGGTCTTTGGCCCGAAGGCCTTATTTTCAGGAAACTCTGAAATATAAACTTCTTTTTTTTTTAATTAAGATTTTATTTATTTATTTGAGAGAGCGCGAGCGAGAGAGCAGAGCAGGAGTAGGGGTAGGGGCAGGGGCAGAGGGAGAGGAAACAGACTCCCCGCTGAGCAGGGAACCCAATGCGTGACTTGGTCCCAGGTCACTGGGATCATGACCTGAGCCGAAGGCAGCCGCTTAAATGACTGAGCCACCCAGGCGCCCCTGAAATGTAAACTTTTGATTTTAGTTTCTAACAAGTAGTCTGGACCCAGAAACCATTACTAGACCTTACCTTATGCATTATTTTTCTCTTATAGTTATTTCGTGAATAGCACAATTACATTGCAGTGTATTTTCGTGTTAAGAGCATCAGTGCGCTAAATGCATTTAAGATACACCACTGCTGTCCTTTTTGTTCCGTTTTGTTTTGTTTTAGTCCCTCCCCTTCCCATTTAAAAACTACGACAGCTTGGGAGGGGGTGGGTATGTAGGGCTAGAACTTCTGCCTACTTTTTAATTAGACCCACGTCGGCCTGGGGCAGCGCTCCCAGGACGCCTCCTTGCCGCCCAGGGATCCTCCCCATTCGGAGCCCCAGGCCGCCCCTTAAGTTTATGAGCCACTGGAGGACCTCTCATTTTGGATCCGTACCCTGAGAAAGTCCCGTAGAAAACCTGGCGACGCCAGCTTCACCGCCGCTTCCCCCAAAGCCGTGTGATGAGGTTAGGTCAAGTTCACCCTACTCGCTACGTCAAGTTCACCTTACTGAAAACAAGCACAGCTGGTGCTCCAGGATCCCTGCTGCCCTGGGTGCTGGGGCAACCGGCTCCCGGGGCCACTCGAGCTGGGGGTGGGGGGTGGGGCCGTTCCGCGATCGCGCTCGCTGATAGGCCATTTCCAGTAGAACGCCGGAACGAACTGCGCGGTGATTGGACCTCGGGGGAGGGGGGCGGGAAAGTTTGAACGGCGCTTGCGCGGAGTGACCTGGCTCGGCTCGGCTCAGGATCCTAGCTGGGCGAGTGATCGCGGTGCCTGGAGGAAAAGGCGGCCTGTGGCTGCTCTCACTTGCAATGCAGCGGCCAGAGTGACGGGGGGAGAACCCAGGCGGCTCTCCCTGCGGAGCTCGGGGTTAGCTCCTCCCGGCGCGGCTTCTATGCCGGCGGGGCTGGTGGATGGAGCACAGCAGACTTCCCACTGCCGAGCTCAAGATAGCAGCTCTATGCAGAGAATCCGAAATCCGTGTGCGCGTTTAGGCTTTACATATCCTCCACAGCGGTCAGTTTTCTCCTGTAAACTAGGGGTGTTGATCCCCAAAGATCATTGTAAAAAGAATCCCACGAAGAGAAAGAAGTCCTTGTGGAAGTCAAATAAAAATGCGTGAAGGTAATGGACGCATAGGATGGCCTGGGAGAGGGTGGGAAAGCGTAGGATACATAGCACGGTAATAATTAGATCACTTTGGCTCTAGTGCAGAGTACTTGAGGGAAGGTTTTTGCAAATGTCCCCAGAAATGTTCAAGTCCTAATCCCCGACAGCTCAGAATGCGACCTTATTTGAAAAGAGGGTCTCTGTAAATGTAATCCTGTTAAGATGAGATCACACCCTAATCTAATAGAACTGGTGTCTTTATTTTTATTTATTTGTTTATTTGTTTGTTTATTTTTAAATATTTTATTTATTTATTTGACAGAGAGAGAGCCAGTGAGAGAGGGAACACAAGCAGGGGGAGTGGGAGAGGAAGAAGCAGGCTCCCATCGGAGGAGCCCGATGTGGGGCTCGATCCCACAACGCCGGGATCACGCCCAGAGCCGAAGGCAGACGCTTAACGACTGAGCCACCCAGGCGCCCCTAATTATTTATTTAACGTAAGCTCTATGCCCAACTTGGGGCTTGAATTCACGACCCCAAGATCAAGAGAGGCATATTCTACCGACTGAGCCAGCCAAGTGCCCCAGTGGCTGGTGTCCTTATAAGAAGGGAAAGCAGACATCCAACCACAGACTCAAGGAGAATGCCATGTGACGACAGGACAGAGATTGGCTGCAGGCCAAGGAATGCCTAGGATTGGTGGCCACCATCAGAAGGTAGGAAGAAGCAAAGAAGCGTTCTGCTCAGAGTCTCAGAGGAAATGTGGCCCAGCTGACACCTCGATTTTAGACTTCTAGCTTCCAGAACTGTGAGAGAATAAATTTCTGTTGTTTGAAGCCACCCAGTTCATGGTACTTTGTTACAGCAGGCCTCGGAAACTAATGCACTTAGCATATGGTAGGCATTAATACGGGGTCATTTCCTCCCTTTCCTTGAAACAAGAATTTTGGTCCTTCCACTGTAGGTGGCAGGGAGGTATTAAATGTTCTTGAGCAAGGGAGTTATATGGTTTTTAAGATTTGGAAGAGGAGGGGCGCCTGGGTGGCACAGCGGTTAAGCGTCTGCCTTCGGCTCAGGGCGTGATCCCGGCATTGTGGGATCGAGCCCCACATCAGGCTCCTCCGCTAGGAGCCTGCTTCTTCCTCTCCCACTCCCCCTGCTTGTGTTCCCTCTCTCGCTGGCTGTCTCTATCTCTGTCGAATAAATAAATAAAATCTTTAAAAAAAAAAAAAAAGATTTGGAAGAGGAGAACCTGGAGGTGAGAAGAGGCTTTTGCTTTAGTTCATCCACATCAGAGTAAACAGGGGTCTTAATTCGTGAAGGAGGAGTAGAAATGCACAGGAGTGTCCTTTCCAGAACCTTCTGTGGTCTGCTGTGTTCTAAAAGAATGGCATGGTCTCAGACTGTTCTATTCCCAGAAAATTATTTATTTATTTATTTACTTTTTATTTCTTAAAAGTTTTATTTACTTAAGTCATTTTTAAAAAAAGATTTTATTTATTTATTTGACAGAGAGGGAGACAGCCAGCGAGAGAGGGAACACAAGCAGGGGGAGTGGGAGAGGAAGAAGCAGGCTCCTAGCGGAGGAGCCCGATGTGGGACTCAATCCTGGAACGCCGGGATCATGCCCTGAGCCGAAGGCAGATGCTTAACAACTGCGCCACCCAGGCGCCCCTTTTTTTTTTTTTTTT
>NW_024424452.1:16631592-16705917 GCF_017311325.1 Ursus maritimus | reverse complement strand
GGAAGAGCATGCGACTCTTGATCTCGGGTCATGTGTCGAGCCCTTGCGGGGTATAGAAATGACTTAAGTAGGGGCGCCTGGGTGGCGCAGTTGTTAAGCATCTGCCTTCGGCTCAGGGCATGATCCCGGCGTTCCAGGATTGAGTCCCACATCGGGCTCCTCCGCTAGGAGCCTGCTTCTTCCTCTCCCACTCCCCCTGCTTGTGTTCCCTCTCTCGCTGGCTGTCTCCCTCTCTGTCAAATAAATAAATAAAATCTTTTTTAAAAATGACTTAAGTAAATAAAACTTTTAAGAAATAAAAAGTAAATAAATAAATAATAATTTTCTGGGAATAGACAGTCTGAGACCATGCCATTCTTTTAGAACACAGCAGACCACAGAAGGTTCTGGAAAGGACATCCCTGTGCATTTCTACTCCTCCTTCACAATTAAGACCCCTGTTTACTCTGATGTGGATGAACTAAAGCAAAAGCCTCTCTCTCACCTCCAGGTTCTCCTCTTAAATCTTTTTTTTTTTTTAAAGATTTTATTTATTTGTAGCAGAATAGAGACAGCCAGCGAGAGAGGGAACACAAGCAGGGGGTGGAAGGAAGCAGGCTCCTGGAGGCCCTGATGGGCTCGATCCAATGCCGGAGTCACGCCCTGAGCCGAAGGCAAGCAACAACGCGCTGTGCCTGAAGTCTTTCAAATCTTAAAAACCATATAACTCCCTTGCTCAAGAACATTTAATACCTCCCTGCCACCTACAGTGGAAGGACCAAAATTCTTGTTTCAAGGAAAGGGAGGAAATGACCCCGTATTAATGCCCCACCATGCTAAGTGCATTAGTTTCCGAGGCCTGCTGTAACAAAGTACCATGAACTGGGTGGCTTCAAACAACAGAAATTTATTCTCTCACAGTTCTGGAAGCTAGAAGTCTAAAATCGAGGTGTCAGCTGGGCATTTCCTCTGAGACTCTGAGCAGAACGCTTCTTTGCTTCTTCCTACCTTCTGATGGTGGCCACCAATCCTAGGCATTCCTTGGCCTGCAGCCAATCTCTGTCCTGTCGTCACATGGCATTCTCCTTGAGTCTGTGGTTGGATGTCTGCTTTCCCTTCTTATAAGGACACCAGCCACTGGGGCACTGGCTGGCTCAGTCGGTAGAATATGCCTCTCTGATCTTGGGGTCGTGAATTCAAGCCCCAAGTTGGGCATAGACTACGTTAAATAAATAATTAGGGCGCCTGGGTGGCTCAGTCGTTAAGCGTCTGCCTTCGGCTCTGGGCGTGATCCCGGCGTTGTGGGACGAGCCACCTCGGGCTCCTCCGATGAGACCTGCTTCTTCCTCTCCCACTCCCCTGCTTGTGTTCCCTCTCTCACTGGCTCTCTCTCTGTCAAATAAATAAATAAAATATTTAAAAATAAACAAACAAATAAACAAATAATAAAAATAAAGACACCAGTTCTATTAGATTAGGGTGTGATCTCATCTTAACAGGATTACATTTACAGAGACCCTCTTTTCAAATAAAGTGTCGCATTCTGAGCTGTCGGGATTAGGACTTGGAAACATTTCTGGGGACATTTGCAAAAACCTTCCTCAAGTACTCTGCACTAGAGCCAAAGTGATCTAATTATTACCGTGCTATGTATCCTACGCTTTCCCACCCTCTCCCCCTCCTGATTGAGCCAGCCACATGCCACAAGAGAAAATTCTTAAGGCTCCCAATCCAGGAATCCAATCTCTTGAAATTAGTCTGAGGAAGCTAAGGGTCGGTTCCAGATCCCATTTCATGCTTTTCTCCAACTTAATTTGTTTAAAGCTCTGCTCCTTCCTTCCTTCCTTCCTTCCTTCCTTCCTTCCTTCCACAAACATCCTCTTTCTCTCTTCAGAAGGGGAAAGATCAATACTCTGTCCTTTCCAAGACCCTCCAGGGATGAAGAATGGTGATGGAGTACGCCTTTGCTTTCTCTCTTCCCAGTTTCCCTGCAGCCTTACTTTCTCCGATTCTTTCTCTCTGCTTTTGACCATGTTGTTCCATATTTGCCTGGTCACGTTCTTGTTACTAGCTACCAGACCGCATCTACTTTTTCATCACCTGTCTCACCTAGGACTCATAGTTGTGCACAAGCACGCACAACACACTGCACCTGGGTTTTGTCACGCGATTCCATTAAAACAATTCTCTCCCAAGTCCTGCCAACCTCCTCATTAAAACACGAGGCCCCTTGCTTTCATTGGCTTCTGAACCCCTTTTTCTTTTGTTGGTTTTACTTTTCTGGCTTTTCTTTTGCCACAGCATTCATTCATTCATTCATTCATTCATTCATTCATTTTTAAGTAGCCTCCTCACCCAGTGTGGAGCCCAACAGAGGGCTTAAACTCACAACCCTGAGATCACGATGAGCTGAGATCAAGAGTCCGACGCTTAGCTAAATGACCCACCAGGCACCCCACAGCCCTCATCTTTATTTATTTAGTTTAAATTTTTTTAAGTCTATTTATTTATTAAGTAATCTCTGCACCCAACATGGGGCTCGAACTCATGACCCAGAGATCAAGAGTCACATGCTCTTTCGACTGAGCTAGCCAGGTGCCCCTGACCATCTCATTTTTTTTTTTAAGATTTTATTTATTTATTTGACAGAGACAGCCAGCGAGACAGGGAACACAAGCAGGGGAAGTGGGAGAGGAAGAAGCAGACCCCCGCTGAGCAGGGAGCCCAATGTGGGGCTTGATCCCAGGACCCTGGGATCACGCCCTGAGCCGAAGGCAGACGCTTAACGACTGCGCCACCCAGGTGCCCCAGACAATCCTCATTTTTAAAGTGCCTTTCCCCAAGGTTCAGGCATCAACCCCTTTCCCTTGGTTTCATTGGTCATTCTATTCTCTCGGCCAGTGATCCCCAACTGGGGAGTGGGGGTGATCTCCGTTCCCCAGGAACACTTGGCAATGTCTAGAGACATTTTTCGGTTTTGAGGAGGGAGGGGAGTGACAGGGAGAGGACAGGGAGGGGACATGTGTGCTGCTGACATCTAGTGGGTAGAGGTTAGGGCTATTTCTACTAAACATCTTACCTTGCTCCTCACAACGAGGAAGAATCTGGTCCAAACTATTAATAGTGCAGAGGTTGAGAAATCCTCCTCTCGGCCTCCACAGCTAACTGACTGCTTGTTACTTTTCCTAGATATTTTAATTGACTGTTCAACTACGCTTCACTCCTGTTACTGGCATATCAGACCTACTGTTCCTTTATCTGACCCCTTCTTTTTCATGGCTTTCCACTGCCAATCCTGAGAGTCTGTTATATACTAGACGCTTAAGATAAATCATTGAAGGGGCGCCTGGGTGGCTCAGTCGGTTAAACGTTGGACTCTTGGCTTCGGCTCAGGTCATGATCTCAGGGTTGTGAGATCGAGCCCCGCTTTGGGTTCCGTGCTCAGCGTGGAGTCTGCTTGGGATTCTCTCTCTCCCTCGCCATCGGCCCCTCCCTCCGCTTGCTCTCTCTCTCTCTCTCAAATAAATAAATAAAATCTAAAAAAAAAAAAAAAGATAAACCAGTGAAAAAATAGGCAAAGATCCTCTACTCAAGGAGTTTACACTGCAAGGGGGAGAGTATAGACAATTTCCAATAAACAGAACACGTACTCCCAGATGATTGCTTTCCCCTCGCTTTCTTTTCCACTCCCATCATTCCGCCTGTGTGTAATACACTGCCTCAAATTTTTGTAGCTTAAACAACAAACGGTTATGATCTCGGTTTCCACGTGTCAGGAATTTGGGAGAGGCTTCGCTGGATGGCTGCAGGTCAGGGTCTCTCATGTGGTGGCAGGCAAGATGTTGGCCTGGTCTGCAGCCTTTTTGAAGGCTTGACGGGGCCTGAAGGATTTGCTTCCAAGTTCACTGACGTGGCTGTTGGCAGGAGGCCTCAGTTTCTCCCATGTGGGTCTCTTTATAGGCTTCCATAGAGCTACTTACAACATGTCAGCTGGCTTCCCCCAGAGCAAGTGATCCAGGATAGAAAGAGTAAAAGAGGGTGTCATTTTATGACCTGGTCCCCAAAGTCATGCACTGTCCGTTCTGCTTTCTTCCATTTATTAGATTCGAGGCACCAGGTCCAGCTCATACTAAAGAGGAAGGAATTAGGTTCCAACTCTGAGGAGAGAAGATTCTAAGAACCAATGGATATACTTGTAAAACCACCACACCTCCCTCCCTATTATATCTAGGGATATAATAACTTGTCCCCCATATATACCTACTCCCAAACTCATCCTGCACAAGACTTGCTAAATCTTCCTAAAACATCATCTTAATTTTGTCTTGTCCTTCCTCAAAAATCTCCACCAAAAAATACATGTGCTAAGTGACACGTATATAAAGGTTATCAGTGAAGCATTGCTTATAGTACTGAAACGTAGGAAACAAGTTAAATCCCATCAATAGGAGAGTGATTAAAGAAACTGTGGTATATCCGCAAAATGGCCGACGAGGCAGCTGTTGAGAATAACACAGAAGTGCCCTACGCACTGCCAAGGAGAAAGCTTCTGGATGTCTGGGTGAAGACCAGAACAGCGTGTGCAGTATGCTTCCTCTTACATAAACGAGGCAGAGGGAAGAACAGTAGATAAGGATATTTGCTTTTATTTATTTTTTTTAAGATTTTTTATTTATTTATGTGACAGAGAGCCAGCCAGCGAGAGAGGGAACACAGCAGGGGGAGTGGGAGAGGAAGAAGCAGGCTCCCAGCGGAGGAGCCCGATGTGGGACTCGATCCAGGAACGCCGGGATCACGCCCTGAGCCGAAGGCAGACGCTTAAAGACTGCGTTACCCAGGCGCCCCAGGATATTTGCTTTTATATGCACAAAGAAACTCTGGAGGATAGATAAGAATCTAATAAGAATGATTTCCTATAGGGGGCCAGGACTGACTAGAAACGTATTTTAAAAATATAAACCATGTGAATGTACTACCTATTAAGAAGTGAATTTTAGGGGTGCCTGGGTGGCTCAGTCAGTGCCTTCAGCTGAGGTCATGGGTCCTGGGATCAAGCCCCGAGTAGGGCTCCCTGCACAGCAGGGAGTCTGCTTCTCCCTCTCCCTCTGCCTCTCCCCAGCCCCACTTGCTCACACTCTCTCTCTCTCTCTGGGTGTGTGTCAAATAAGTAAATAAAATCTTAAAAAAGAAGTGAATTTTATTTATTTATTTTTAACGATTTTATTTATTTATTTGAGAAAGAGTGCACGCACAAGCCAGGGGTGGAACAGAGGGAATTTTAAAGTCAATAGTTTCTTATTAGCGGCAAGCATCCACTCACTCGTTTGTCCGCCAACCCACTTAACAAATCGTTACGGATTCCAGCCTGTTAGTCCCCACCTTTTCCCCCACTACGTTTTCCCTCCAGCTAAGCTGGACTTCACTGAGCTCTAAATAATCTTCACCTCCCGCTTCTTTGAGCATCCTCTCCCTAGTTACTGATCTTTATGCCCTAGTTCTGTGGCCCTAAACCAGAGGCTCTCAACAGGGGACAGTGCTACCCACTAGGGAGTATTCTGTGAATTTGTGGGGATATTTTTTGGGTCACAGTGATGGAGGACCTATTGGCATTTAATGCGTGGACTCAGGGATACCAGTTGTCTAACACAGTACCAGACAGCCTTGTTCAATGAAAAAATATGTCCCTTGTCCTCCACCATTTCCGGAATGGTCCATGGACATTCATGTAGGTCAAAACACATTTGGGGGGTGCCTGGATAGCGCAGTCGTTAAGCATCTGCCTTCGGCTCAGGGCGTGATCCCGGCGTTCCGGGATCGAGCCCCACATCAGGCTCCTCCGCTGGGAGCCTGCTTCTTCCTCTCCCACTCCCCCTGCTTGTGTTCCCTCTCTCGCTGGCTGTCTCTCTGTCACATAAATAAATAAAATCTAAAAAAAAAAAATACATTTATAATTATCCAAGTGCAGAACCTAAATCCATTTTATATATAAACACACATTTATAAGTATAGTTTTAGTCCTGGGGTACCTGGCTGGTTCAGTCGGAAGAGTGTGTAACTTTTGATCTTGGGGTCATGAGTTTAAGCCCCACATGGGGTGTAGGGACTACTTAAATAAAACTTTTTAAAAACTCTTAAAAAAAAGTACAGTTTTTTTCCCCAAGATTTTATTTATCTTGAGAGAGAGAGAGCACGAGCTGGGTATGGAGCAGAGGGAGAAGCAGACTCCCCGCTGATCAGGGAACCCTACGTGGGGCTCGATCCCAGAACCCTGGGATCATGACCTGAGCTGAAGGCAGATGCTTAACAGACTGAGCCACCCAGGCGCCCCAAAATGAGTACAGTTTTAATTCTCACTTTTCTGGAGAGGCAGACACCTGTATATATCAAGGAAAGATTGTATTTTGTTTTGTTTGGAATTTCACCAAGAATTGTTTGCCATTTTGGGGAATCAGGGCACAGATGGGCACACTTGAATTTGAGTCACCAATGCAACCCATCTGTGACAGTCTGAGCTTGTAGCCGCTGAAGTCATAGAAATCCTGTATGTAGATGCAAGCAGATGATGCTTCATTAGGACCACTTCACTAAATCTTATGACAAAGCCCTCCCCAAGCATTGACATATTGAGAGGTACATTATTTAATTTTTAAAGAATAATACAGAAAAGGGCGCAATTCCTAAGTGTAAGCTCAATGAATTTTCACAAAGTGAATATACCCACATAACCAGTACCCAGATCAAGAAACCAAAACATTTCTAGCACCCTAGACCCTACCATGTACCTTCCAGTCACTGTCCTGCCCAAAGTAACCACTAGTCTGATTTCTAGCACTATAGTTTTGCCTCTTTTAAATACACACACACTAAAGATTTATTTATTTATTTATTTATTTATTTATTTATTTATTTATTTATTTATTTATTTATTTATTTATTTATTTATTTATTTATTTATTTATTTATTTAAGAGCCTCAAGCTGGGGAAAGAGCAGTGAGGGAGAGAGGGGGACAAGCAGACTCCATGCTGAGTGCAGAGCCGGACATGGGGCTTGATCCCAGGACCCTAAGATCATGACCTGAGCCAAAACCAAGAGTTAGATAATTTAACTGATTGAGCCACCCAGGCACCCCTTAAATATATATTTTTAAGTTTATTATTATTTTTAAAAAGATTTTATTTATTTATTTATTTGACAGGGAGAGACAGCCAGCAAGAGAGGGAACACAAGCAGAGGGAGTGGGAGAGGAAGAAGCAGGCTCCCAGCAGAGCAGGGAGCCTGATGCGGGGCTCGATCCCAGGACTCTGGGATCACTCCCTGAGCCGAAGGCAGATGCTTAATGACTGAGCCACCCAGGCGCCTCTATTATTTTTTTTATTAATCTCTACAACCCCAAGGTTAAGAGTCACAAGCTCCTCTGCATGAGCCAGCCAGGCACCCGTAGTTTTGCCTCTTTTTAAATGGAATCATGCTCTCTATATACATATATGCACATATGCTGTATATATGCTCTTTCGTGTCTGGATTCTTTTCCTTCTAAAATTCATATCGTTGCCTGTAATTGTAATTTTTTTTCTAAATTATGTATAGCACACTATTTACTATTGGATACATATTTTAAAATAAATGACTTTGTCTTTTATAGTGAGGGTTATATTGAGTTTTCAAAAGTAGCACTAGAGGGGCGCCTGGGTGGCTCAGCTGGTTAAGTGTCTGCCTTCAGCTCATGTCATGATCCCAGGGTCCTGGGATGGAGCCCTGCATCAGGCCGCCCGCTCCGCAGGGAGGCTGCTTCTCCCTCTCTCTCTCAAATAAATAAAAATCTTTTAAAAGAAAAGAAAAGAAAATTATCACTGTAAATGTGTTACTTCTCTATTCATTCATCGTAGTAAAAAGAACATTCAGAATATTCTTTTTTTTTTTTAAAGATTTTATTTATTTATTTAACAGAGACAGAGACAGCCAGCGAGAGAGGGAACACAAGCAGGGGGAGTGGGAGAGGAAGAAGCAGGCTCCTAGCGGAGGAGCCTGATGTGGGGCTCGATCCCATAACGCCAGGATCACACCCTGAGCCGAAGGCAGACGCTTAACCGCTGTGCCACCCAGGCGCCCCTCAGAATATTCTAAAAGGTGCGCAGTAGTTCTGATAGGCTGCTGACCAAATTGTTTGCAGCCTCCTGAGTTTGTCCTCTGCTCTTCGCTCAGTTGAGGTAATCCAGCCACCATCTCCCTTTCTGACCCGCTTTCCTTCAATTCTCAGATGATTCCTCACTTTCTCAGAGAGTCTCCTCCAGCTTTGCTTCTGTGCTCTTTCAGGAACCTGTTCACACGTTGAGTTTAGCATTTATCTCACTGTGCACTGTGTCTATTTACTTGTCTCTCTCTCTGAGGAAAAGGACTCTCACTGTCTCGTTCACCATGGTAGCATTTGTGTCTGGTATGTACTTGGAATTCAACCAATGTGTTGAGCAAATAAATGGACACCTTAGCCCATATTTAGAGCCTTCTCCACGAGCCAGGGCCCTTGCTGTCCCCTATCCAGACCTCTTTCTCTGCAGGAAAGATCATGAAGGTGTGAATCTGTGTGTGTGTGTGTGTGTGTGTGTGTGACCTCCCTGCCCCAACATTGTCACGCTAGCCTTGAATACCTGAGTGCTGTCTAGAGCTGACCTCCACCTGAAACCAGAGGATGCCGGGGATTGCCTTTAGACAACATGGCGGCTGTGCAGCTCAACTTCCTCCCTTCCAGCTGAGCCAGCTGTTCTCACAGGCACCATCTGTGCTCATTTTCTTCCTTTCTTTCCTTCTTTTCTCTCCTCAAGCGTGAAAGGAGCATTCAACATCCCTTTATGGAATATGTCTGCAATGCAGACTTTAAGCCTCTCTTGAAAATGGCCTGCTCTCTGAAATAACTGCATGTAATTACAGTAGGGACTTTCAGATATTCTGTTTTATTTAATGCTGAAACACTAGTATTTTTGTTGGTGACGGTATACCCTGCATCCAGTCAGGAGAGGGAAAGTACACAGTAATTTGAACAAGGACAAGTTTATTCTACAGAATTATTGGGGCAGGGACACCTGGGTGGCTCAGTTGGTTAAGCGTCTGCCTTTCACTCAGGTCATGATCCCACAGTCCTGGGATCGAGTCCCGTGCCGGGTCTCTCTGCTCAGTGAGGAGTCCGCTTCTCCCTCTCCCTCTGCCCCTCCCCGCAATCGTGCTCTGTCTTGTTCTCTATCTCAAATACATAAATAAAGTTAAAAAAAAAAAAAAAGAATTACTGGAGCACTTGGCTGGCTCAGTTGGTGGAGTATGCGACTTTTGATCTCAGGGTTGTGGGTTTGAGCCCTGCGTTGGGTGGGGAGCTTGCTTAAAAATAACATCTTAAAAAAAAAAAAAAGAATTATCCCCTATAACAGGGAAGTAGAGAAATGAGGGATTGGCATGCGTGTTAGTTTCCCAGGGCTGCCATAACAAACTAGGTGCCTTAGGACAACACAAGTCTATTCTCTCATGGTTCTGGAGACTGGAAATCCTAAATCAAGGCATCGGCAGGGCCGTACTCCCTCTGAGATCCTAGGTAATAACCTCCCTTGCCTCTTCCTGGCTTCTGACGATTGTTAGCAATCTCAGGCGTTCCTCGGTTTGGAGATGCCTCACTCCGGTCTCTGCCTCTGTTGCCACATGTCATCTTCCTGTGTCTCTGTGCACGTCTTCATATGGCGTTCTCCTTTCTATCTGTGTCCAAATTTCCCTCTTCATACAAGGACACCAGTCCCCGGATTAGAATCTACCTTAATCCAGTCATGACCTCACCTGTATCCTCAAAGAATCTATTTCCAAATAAGGTCACAGTTACAGGAACTGGGGGTTAGGATTTGAACATATACTTGAGGCGGGGGAACACAATTCTGCCCCCTACAGATAATAGGAAGTAAAGATTCTGAAGAATGCAGGAGTAGCAGATTTAAGAAGTCACTACCTCCGCTGGGGATACAGCGCCCAAGGAATAGCCTCTACCTGGGCCTCCCTGGGGTGAGATCCAGAACTTTTTGGAGACAGCACAGAAGTCGCTGGGGTGCCACCTCTGGTGGAACTTGCTGGAAATCTTCCCTCTGGGATGCCAGGGAAAACTGTTCACAGGAAGATGTCTCAGAGGCACTCCACCAGAAAACCGTCCAAGGAATATACCGGGGGAGCTGCTGGCCATTGGCCACTGCTGGCCACTCGGCCCGGCACGAGCCTGGCGCTGGAAAAGCTGCCCGCACTTCAGAAGCTGGGAGCTGGGGACCCGTTTGTCCCGCAGGGGCCTGCCAATAGGGCTCACTGGACCCAGGAAGCAAAACCCCTTTTTTCCTTCAGTGGCTCCCCAGCTGTCTACAGACAAATTTAATATGATGCCAGTTGGCAAAGAAAATCTAGTCAAAGGGCTCAGATCCCTTTCCACAAGAAGGCAAGAAGAATGAATCTGGAGCTGAGAGGTAATAAACTGGTAACTAGCATAGCGACATACCATTGTTTCAGATATTAACGGACACCTCCCTTCACCCTTCTTGATTCTCTACTTTCCTCAATCTCCCCTCCTCTGACATCCTCACCGCAAGCCCTATCACTTTACCATTCAGTTCTTTTAAACTCGACACCTTCCTATCATCTCTCCCTCAAACAAACAAAAAAAAAAAATAGGAGACAAATATAGTACCGGTGGCAGGCGGCTCTCTAACTGGGGAAATGGAGTTAGACCAGAGGCAGGGCCAGCTTTCTCAGACCAACACAAATTCTCGCAACTCATAGTAGCTGAGCAGAGTGGAAAGCCCCTGGAGGTGGGTCTTGAAAGCTCCTCTCCTGGGGAATTAAATTGATCGGGAATTGCTGACACCCGGCTGGGACAAATCCTTTAAGGGGGAGAGGGCTGAAGCTGCGGGAAGGAGCACAGCCGATGGCAATTTTGTATACAGGGACAGAAACTCCAGCCTCCTGGGGGCAAGCGCCTGTCTATCCCCAGGCGCAGCATGTAGGAGGTGTTGAAATCTTGTTCAATGGTTGATACCAACCAGAACAGCAACCCAAACTCAAAGCTTCCGGTCATCTTTCGGGGGTGGTTCTTAGCAAAGGAGCTGACCATCCCACCCCTCCCAATACCCTGCAGCCACAATCCAACCCAACCCATTCCACCCTGGCTGATCTGGAGCTCAGCCTACAGGCTTCTGTGGACAAAGGTACTGAGCCGAGGTGGCTTGAGGGCCAGAAGGGATAGAGTACCGAGAGAAAGAAGAGATAGTTTTATCATCCGTATTTTACTGTAGCCCAGACTTATTTTATCAGGCAAATTCAGATGTGGCTTCTCATTTGATCTTGATCTTTAAGTCTATTTTGAGATAGGCATGACAGAGTTTATTGTTCCCATTTTACAAGTGAGGCCACCGAGACCGGAACAGTAAGGCAGAAGAGAGGCCCAGTGTCTAAAGCAGCCCAGAGTTTCTGGAGAATGAATCAGCCACGTGTCAACCTCCAGCCACATCACCTGCCCCACTGGAAGCTATGTGGGGCCTCTTGCCACTGGATCAGCACACGTTGGCCATGCCCTAGAGTGTGTACACAGGTCGTGGGTAAAGTAAGGGTTGTTGAAATGGTCGTCACAAAGAAGGCAGAGGTGAGACCACGAGGCTAGTAGGCTCACCATTACTGGCCTGGGCCAAGACTCCCCAGTCTAGATTAGATTCCAATTTGATGAACTCCAGCATGCCAACTTTGGGTCTTAGGGCTGCACCCTCCCTACCAGATTCTCGGGCCAAGGCCCTGGCCCTTTCTTTAGGCTACTTCCTTTGTACTCGGTGTTGACTTCTTTAGGAGACCCAGAAAATCAAAACTGATCAGGCATGCTCTGCCCTTGAAAGCTTTTCTAAAAGCCCTGGGGCTTAAGAAGCACCTGTTTAAGCAGAGAAGTGAGAGACTGCAGAGGGGCTCTCAATTCACCAAGGTTGAGAAGGTTCTCCAAGTACTCACAGCTGGAAGCATCACCATACCCCTAAGGAACATCTTCTGGCACCATAGAGCCAGCTGGGATCCAGGGGAGAGAGAACACCTCTGGAGTTGGCTGTAGTCCTGGGAGAGCTATCTGGATGAGTCCTTGCATTCAGAGTTGGGGAGTCTTCACTTTCCACACCAGCTCTTACTCATTTTGCTCTTTCCGTATCATCCTGTGTCATTACTTTTATCTCTAACTCCCAGGAGGGAGAATTATGCTGGGCTGGATACTCTGCACCTTCATCTCAGACCCAGGATTCTAGGTTTCAGGCTTGCTTGTTCCACCAAGAAAATAAGATCAGAGAATTCTGGGGAAGGAGAACTAGTGGAAGCGCAGGCTCTGGTTTAGCGGTGAGGGTGCCTTCACAGGGCAAGAAGTTTGTGCATGCCCACTTCCTCCCTACCAGTTCAGCTCCAGGTAAAGGTTTTATGATATCAGCCTCTCAAGCAGCGGAATTCCATCCCCGATCACTTAATACTAAATACTACCGCTCCTACCACTCCTACCACTCCTACTCCTACTCCTATTACTAAGGACTGTTTCCCTTGAAACAGGGTTCGTGGGGGCCTGGAACAGAGAGGAAAGCTGCCGGACACCACCGAGCACGCCAAGGTGGTTACTGGTCCCCTGCAATGACGCCCCTATACCGAGCCCTCGGCTCGAACCACACAAACCCCCACACCTCTAGGAAGAATGTCAACGCCCCAGCCTCCTCCCACTTTTGGCTCAGCCCAGTCTCTCCGGGACGTCGCGCAAACACTGGAGCCGAAGGTGGCACTATCCCCAGTCTCTGGCTCCTAGTCCCGCCCCCAAATTTTCTCAGCGACGTGGGGACCGCTTGAAAATTCCCAGAGGGTACCGGAACCGCCCTCAATGAGGCCTCTCTAGGAAATTGGGAATTTCACATGTCGTTAGTATTCAGTTCACGTTTATTGGCCTAAGAACTAAAGAACCGGAAGATGCCCTTAAAAAACGTGGCGGCACTCTAGTCACTACAGCTGCCTCAGTAACTCAAGAAACTTGCGCTAGTCTTCAGCCACTGACTGACTGGCCTTCAGAAAATGACAGCATCCGGTCCACTTCGGTTCATCGAGGACAGAGCTACCTGCCCTCAACTATAATGGCGGCGCTGCCCAATTTGGCTTCTTGCCCCTAGGGAAGATGGCTGCCAGGTGGCTTCACTTAGTTTCTCACCACCCCGGAAGACGGGGACCGGCGATTGGGCGGTGCTCGAGTGCTCGGAGAAGAAGGCCCTCGGCAGTTGGGCAGTGCTGGCTAAGGCTGGTTTTAAAGGAGCCAGAGGTAGGAGCCGTCGAAGACCCGGGATCCGCGGGAGGCGGCGGTGAGCGGCGCGCGGGGGAGGGCACCGAGCGGCTGGAGAGAGGGCGGGAGGAGGGAGGGAAAGAAACATTTGAACCATCTGGTCCCGGGCTGGGGAGAGAGCTGGGCGGGGAGCCGGGGAGGGGGGTAGGAGGGGGTCTGTGGGCGGGACCTCCCGGGATTGGAGTGAAAGGGGTATCGGCTTGACAGTGGATCCCCGGGGATCCGGACTGGGTTCGTGATGCTCAAGCTCGGGCCGCCCTGAGTGGAGCTTTGCGGAGCGCAAACTCACAGGGAGAGGAGGATCCTCGCGGCGTCTGATTGGAGGAACCGCGCTGTAGGATTCTTTCCGCAGGGATCCAGTCTAGGGGATCTGGTGGGGCGGGGGGCGGGGCGTCGGTGTGCGGGAGTATTGCTTCGGAGTTCTTGACCACTCGCTGGCAGTGGATGAGGATTGCAGGGGGTTCCGGCGGAAAGTGAGCCTCCCAGGACCGGGATCCCAGCTGATCCCGGAGATTTCAGGGCGGATTCTTCAGGGACAAAGGCCCCAGAAGCTCGGGCCGTGGGAGAACTTGGGCCACTGCAATCCAGGTGCTCCCGGCAAGTGCCAGTCAGGGCGCGGGTGATACACTGATCTCGGGCGACGGCAGCGGGAAGACACCCGCTCCGGGCGGCCAGCCGGGGGCGCCCTTTCACGCCCCAGGGCTTCGGCCCGTGGGCTACCGGGAGCCGCGGGCAGACCATGAAGGGCGGAGCCCCAGGGGAGGGGCTGGCCCTCACTCCCCGCTCCCCCGCTCCCCCCCCATCCCAGGCTGCAGCCTGGGATCCCCCAGGGACTCCCCGGATCCGCCGCTTCCCCCATGGACTTGCCCGGGGACTCCAGGTGAGAGCGCACCCCGCCCGCCTGTCTTGAGCACGGGAAACGGGGAGCCTGGCGGCTGTACCGGGGAAACCACAGAGCCAACGACAGGCTCAGACGACAGTCCTCTGCTTCTCTCATCCTCCAGCCCACCTGGCCGACCACGTCTTTGCCGCCAGCCCCTGGCTCGAGCATTATGGGGAGCCAGGAGCCCCAAACGGCCGAGACTGCAGTCTCTAGCTGCCCCTTCACCTTTGGAAAAGGCCTCTCGGCGGGTTTTGGCTGTGGTGCTGGAAGATGTTATGGCTACCCACACGGTGAGCCCCCTGAACTGAGAGACCCCTTCTTCAGTACCAAAGTCCGACCAGATCACTAGTGAGGATATTGAGATCCAAATACCTCATTCTCACACCCATTGCTAGGCAGCCTCCCTAATGCTAGAGTTCTACTTGGCTCTCACTTAATCCAACCTAGATTTGGGCAGGGTCTCTAGTGCCTGTTCCCCACCATCTACCCTGTTGGGCTGGAACCACAGCTCTACAACTCTTAAGTGTGAGAAACCCTTGCTTTCTTCCCAGCCCAACGTCTAGGCTATTCTTGGGAAGCAGGCTGAGGTCTTTGGCTCCATTGCACAGGTTAGAAAAACAGGCCCCAAATAGGGCAGTGACTCACCCAATGTCACTTCTTTTCATTTCTCCAAACAGCCTGGGTGAAATTTCTGCAGCTCAGGACACTGTAGTATCGCGCCCTGGAACTGATCACGTTTAACTCACTTCTTTGGGTTCTTGAGTGAATTCTACCCACAATCTCTGTCACTTTTGTGGCATATGGCATTAGGCTCAGGGAGGCCCTGTCCAGTCTGGTCTCATTTCATTACCTTGCTCTTGACACTTCCTCCTCAATTAGGTTCCCCTGGTCCCCCAAGAAGAGACCACCACCCCACAGCACCGCAGCAACCGGCGGGATTCTGTCCGCAGCCAGCCACCTGCCTCGCCACCCCGACAGGCCACGTGGTCCTCACAGACCAGGTGAGCATGGCGAGTTGGAGGGTAAACTAGGGGCACACCTGAGCCCCTCTGATCTTCCTGTTTCCTCGCTAGGCCTCCCGACCCACTGCACTTATGCCGAGAGCCCTTGAGCCGCATCCACCGGCCCTCTTCTACCCTGAGGCGGCGATCAAGGACAACCCCTGGCCCAGAGGAGGGCCCTTCACGAAAGGTGGACTGGGCCCCCCAGCCCACTCTGGTGGTGATGCTAGAAGACATTGCCAGCCCAAGACCCCTAGCTGAGGTATGAGAATTTTGGGAAAGGATGTCAGGGGTTCAGCTGGGATGGGTTTCGCTCAGAGCAAGGAGAACAGCGTTTTAGTTGAAAGACGCTGAGGAAAGACCTAGATGAAAAAGTCTTTGGTGTGAACCCTGGCAGGCTTCTGGACGCTTGAGAGAGTCAGAATGTGGGGAGCTAGGGAGGCCGTAGGGGGCTCCCCTGCCTCCCCCCAAATATCCTTTGTTTACATCCAGGGCTTTGCTGGTGAGACTCCCAACTTCCTCATCCCAGCGAGAAGGTGAGAGGGCTGGGGAAGGGCTTATCGAGATGGCCAGGCAGCAGTCGTTACCCCGGCAGCTAGAGCTAAGGGCGTCAGAATTTACTTGTCCAACCCTTCCATGTAGCACCTTCAGAAGCCTTAAGGGACAGGGGAGGTGCTGGCTCAGGGGGGATCCGAACCTGGAAGCCCCCTCAGCCTTTACTTTGCCCCTTCACCCCCAGAGCCAAGCCCATGACGACTGTTCACCAGTCAGTGCCTCCGTCCGGGGACTTGGATCCCCCATTCCAGCCGTCTGCTCTCCGTGAAGACCCTCCGGAGACACCACCGCCACGTAAGGACTCAGAGGGATGAGGTGTAGGGCTCTGGAAAATCCTGGCTGAGCTTAAAAGTATCAGGGGCAGAGGCGGGGGTGAGGCTTAACTCCCTCCCTGAGGGGACTCTGGTGTGTGAAGTTGGGGTATAGACTTCAGAGGCCTGACATTCAACTCCTAAATTTAGGGCTTAGTATTTTAGGTGTGGGCTTATACTTCTGTGGGCAGAGCTTAGCGTTTGGGGGAGGGGCTGAGGCTACTGAAGTAGGGCTTAGACACTTGCAGCCGAGGAATGCCCACCTGAGCCTCTCCTTTTCCTCAGCCCCGGATCCTGTACTGGAGCCCCCATCGATCCCACCGCCGGCCAGCCTTTTACGCCCCCGCCTCAGTCCCTGGGGCTTGGCCCCCCTCTTCCGTTCCGTCCGCTCCAAGCTGGAGAGCTTTGCTGACATCTTCCTCACACCCAACAAAGCCCCACGGCCCCCACCCCCATCACCCCCCATGAAGCTGGAGTTGAAGATTGCCATCTCAGAGGCCGAGCAGTCCGGGGCTACTGAGGACACCGCGTCTGTCAGTCCCCGGCCCCCTATCCGCCAGTGGCGGGCCCAAGACCACAGTCCCCCAGCACCTCTCTCTAAGCCCTCTCTGGGCCGAAGCCACTCCTGCCCTGATCTGGGGCCCCCTGGCCCAGATTCCTGCGCCTGGCCCCCTGCTCCACACCCCCCAAGCCGGTCACGGCCCCGGCGGCACACTGTGGGTGGTGGGGAGATGGCCCGAGCCCCACCGCCCCCTCGACCCTGTCTCCGGAAAGAGGTCTTCCCTCTTGGAGGAGTGGGAGGCTCTCCTCCCCTTGTCACATCTTGCTCGTCCACCGCAGCTTCTTCCTCCTTCTCTGAACCTGCAGAACCCAGGTAGTGCTCTTGATAAAACTTTTTTTTTTTATGATTTTATTTATTTGTTTGAGAGAGAGCGAGCATATGCACAAGTGAGAGGGGCAGAGGGAGAGGGAGAGGCAGGCTCCCCGCTGAGCAGGGAGCCCAACGTGGGGCTCGATCCCAGGACCCTGGGATCATGACCTGAGCCGAAGTAAGACCCCTAACTGACTGAGCCACCCAGGTGCCCCTCAATAAACCCTTCTTAAAGCCCTGGCACAGTCTGGGCTCAGCCTCCTTCCCTATTATCCAGTGGGCAGGAGATGGGGATATTGCTATAAATGTAATTTTTCCCTGAGCCTTCACCTTCTCTGCAGGTTGGGTTCAGCCAAGGGGAAGGAGCCAAGGGCCTCAGAGGACCAGGTGCTTTCAGACCCTGAGACCAAGGTAGGAGTACAGATGGGGGGATGAGACCAGTGGGAGCCTGAGGCCATGCTGCACCCTTATCCTCTGCCCTATTTTTGCAGACCATGGGGAAGGTTTCTCGATTCCGAATACGCAGGACACCAGCCCGTCCTCAGCTAAACCTTACACCAATGGGGCTGCCTCGACCAATCAGGTGAGTGGCTCATTGTACATGGAGCTGCCGTGGCCAAACAGGTATAGGCGCAGGTCCCCTGAAGTGTGGCTTTGCCTGCTGTCAGGGAACACAATCCAGCTTGGAGGAGTCAGTTTGGTCTGGACATGGTTTGCACTTAGACCTATCCGTCTGCCTTAGGCAGCACTCCTGGCCCTAGTATGTCCCAGAAACTAACATATAGACCAGGCCTTGCTTATCTTTTTTTCCAGGGTACAATAGCCCTGGGTTTTTCAATGGTCTGTGCTCTTTGCTCCCAGGTTGAACAAGAAGGAGTTCAGCTTAGAAGAAATTTATACCAACAAGAATTATCAGTCGCCTACAACCAGGAGGTGAGAAACTTTGAAGGCTTGGGGGTGATAGAGGGAAGGCTGGAGCCGGGGGCTACGCTGGTAACCAGCACCCCTCCCTGCCTGGTCCAGGACCTTTGAGACCATCTTTGAGGAACCCCGGGAGCGCAACGGGACTTTGATTTTCACCAGCTCAAAGAAGCTTCGGCGGGCTGTAGAGTTTCGGGACAGCAGCCTTCCTCGATCCCGGCGGCCATCTCGTGGGGTCCGGGCTGCAGCTGGCAGGACCCTTACCCCGAGCCTGGCCCCCAGCCCAGATGTGGGACCTCTGCTGCAACAGCGGCTGGAGGAGCTGGACGCCTCACTCCTCGAGGAGGAGGAAGTGGATAGGGAGCGGCCCCATCGGACCTAGGAGCTCCAACTGTTTGTCCATCCGTCCTGAAGCATCTGAGGCAGTTATATATTTTTCTCTATATTTCTAGTAAAGTTTTCGATATGTTTCTGATCCTTTTGTATGTCTTTAGCTGAGTTTGAGATTGATTGACGGTACTGGCTGATGTTTCTACTTTGGCCCCTGGAAGACTGGGAAATGGGGGAGGTGCCAGGGAAGGCAATGAGGGTTGGATACAGGGAAGAAGTAGGGGAATAGTCATCGGACATACTTCCTTGATTTGAGAATTGTCCTGTGTGGAGGGATACTTCGGAACCTGCTCCAGAAGATACTGTGACCCTGGACCCTGGTGAGGGTTCTCTAAATTCACTTACATCAAGGAGGCTGAGGGACCCAGAGTGGACTAAGGCCTTGATCAAGATGGCCCTGAATTCCTCCTAACATGCAGGCCAGGACTTGCTTCTGGATTCAAGAAATAAAAGTAATCAGCTGTAATTGAGCACCTACAACAATCTGTCATATGTACTTGACTTGCACAGAGCACTGTGAGAGGGAATTCACCCATTTTGCACATAAGAAAGCGAATTGAGGGGAGCCTGGCTGGCTCAGTTGGTGGCGCATGCAACTCTTGATCTCGGGGTGTCATGAGTTCGAGCTCCAGGTTGGGTGTAGAGGTTATTTAAAAAAAAAAGAAAGAAAGAAAGAAAGAAAGCTGAGTGCCTAATGTGATGTCCTCATTAAAACGGTAACCCAGGCAACCAGAGGCCAGAAGTGGCGTTCTCCATCTTTCGAAACTTAGAGGCAGAATAGACCAGTGGCTAAGAGCACAGACTGTGTGGAGTCAGGCTTGAGTCCAAATCCTGTGTAGGAAACTAAATATGCATCAATTCCCCTCCCCCTCAGTACAATGGAGTTGATAGCAGTACTTCCCTAAAAAAAATTCTTACTGCCAAATGAGTTAACATGTGAGAAAAGTGGCCGGCGCACGAACGCAAGGTGTTTTTCCTTATTTGCACGCGGACACCACCAGCCGGCACTCTCTCATTGAAGGGAACGATAACGGGACGCGGTTTCCTTCTCAGCGCGTCTGGCGCTCGCAAGGCACGCCGCGTGCTCTGGCCACCCGGCACCGCGGGGGATCCCGCTAAGCTGCCAGCCGCTCGACAGTCTCACCACGCGCGTGCGCGAGAAGCCAGGCGGCCTGTGGGCTAAGCCAAGCGGCGGAAAGGGAGAGACGACGTAACTGGCAGTCGAGAGGAACCTTCCGCGGCCGCACGCCGCCCAGCGGCCAACCGCCCCCTAGGACTCGAGCACAACATCACGATTCCTAGTCTTGACGCCGTCTGAAGACGGGCCAATGAACAGAGAGCAGGAAGAGGCGGGGTCACCTGGGGGACCGCCCCAAGCGCCTACTTCTAACCAGTCGAGTCACAAGACCTGATGAAGGGCGGGGCTAATCTGACGTATACCCAATCCAAGATTTGAGGGCGGTTACATATTACCCACTCCCCGGAGCTTGACTCCGCCCTTCGCCTTGTCGTACACTTCTCAACCTATCAACGACTAAGCTTGTGGAGGGGTGAGGGGAAGGGGGCGGAGAGTGGGAGGAGGCCGAGAGAGGAAGGAGGCGTAGGCTGAGGAGGAAGAGGGAGGAGGGGCAGGGAAGTCCTGGCGGAGAAGAGGCCCAAGACGCCAAAGGAGACAACAGGAGGGTGCGCTGGAGCTCCCCCGCCTCCCAACGGCCGTTCCGGATCCCTTACGGCGCAAGTCAGGCAGAGACGGAGGAAAGGAGGAAGAGACTTTTATGTCGGCAGACAGAGAAGCTCTACCCGTCACCGTTGCCTCACATCCGGGGCTTTGGAGGGCTGGCCCCGCGGCCCCGCCCCCCCAGCCTTTCATGGCGACCGGAGGCGGAGGCTGGAAGAGCCGGGCCTGGAGGAGGCCCCTTTAAATCTCCTTAAAGGGGTGGCCGCTGAACTCGGCAGACTACTTCGGCAACCTTAAAGGGGAAGCCATCGAACAGAAGCTGACAAACTGAGAACTGTGCTGTTGGGAGATCTGGAGCGAGTGTGGATTCTCACCTTTTCTGCCCCGCGCAAGAAGTTCTTTAAACTCAACTTAAAGGGGAAGTGGCCGCTTGGGGGGGACCAGAAGCTTAACTCCCGAGCCCTTAAAGGGGCGGCCTGCTGTTTGGAGGACCCTGGACTCCTTAAAGGGGTGGCCTCTTTTAGCCGGAGGACTCGAGACACTTTTAAAGGGGAGGTCTGCGTTTCGGGGCGAGCTTTCGGTCCCTTTTAAAGGGGTGGCCCTTCCTCTTCCTCGGGGAGACTTGTCTCGACCCCTGGCAGGGGGCGGCCACCGCACTAGGCCGGCTGGACACCATCGGGTTGTCTTAAAGGGGTCAGGGGCTGGACAGCTTGAGGCCTCGCCTTAAAGGGACGGCCGCCCCGTTTTCGCCGTCTCGGCCCCGCCGGCCCCACAGGGGGGGCCCTCGGGCTTGTCGCCCCGGGGGCGGCGCCGGCTCCCCGGGCCTTGGCCTTGGGGCAAGCTCGGGGCCAGTAGATCCTGCTTTAAAGGGGAAGCCGTGGCCTTTTCGTCCCTGTGCAGCCGCCAGCGCCGCGCCTGCGACCCCGGGCCTGCGGACAGGCCGCTTCGGGCCCCGCCGCCTCCGGATGCGGCGCTGAGGGCGGTCGCCATGGAGACGGCAGCGGCCGCGGCTCCGGGCCCGGGCTGGGCCGCGGAGGGGGAGCGGCGGCGGCGGCGCTGCTCGCGCCGAGACCGAGACCGGGAGCAGCGGCGCCGCCGAGGTCCCGGCGGCGACGCGCCCCGGGCCCTGTTGGCCGCCCCGCGCGGCTCCTCGTCCTCCTCGTCGCCGCCACCGCCCGCCAGGCCTTGGTCGTCAGCTTCGTCCGGAGAGCGGCCCGGAGGCCCGAGACGACGGCGGCCCCGTCCCAGGCCTCGGCCCCCGCGACCCCGAGCTCGGAAGCGGCCTGCCGGCTCGGGCAGCCGCGGGGAGGAAGAGGAGGAGGAGGAGGAGGGGGGCGCAGACGACGGGGAGGCCGAGGAGGAGCCTGAGGAAGAGGAAGAAGAGGAGGAGGACTTGATCGATGGCTTCGCCATCGCCAGCTTCGCCAGCCTTGAGGCCTTGCAGGTGGGGCCTGATGGAGCTGGGGACCTTTGGGGGCTTCAGAGGGGCAGAGAGAAGGGTATGGTGCCTGGAGTGGGTGGAGTTGAGGGGGGAATGCTGGCACCCCAAACCAGAGCAACCGGCTCCTCTGGCCAGGCCTCTGCCCCACCCTGGGGTGGGAGGAGGTAGAGTTAGTCTCCAGGGACCAGCCAGGTTACCCGGCCTGAAAGCCACTTTGGTAGCCTGGTCACCCCTAGAGAGGTCGGGAGCTTTCCTTTCTCCATCTACTTTGGTCCCACCTCCTCCTCCACAGAAGGATGCATCTCTTCAGCCTCCAGAGCGACTGGAACATCGGCTGAAGCATTCTGGGAAGCGGAAGAGGGGGGGTTCCAGTGGGGCCACTGGGGAGCCAGGGGACAGCTCTGATCGGGAGCCTGGCCGGCCCTCTGGGGATAGGGCCCGAAAATGGCCCAATAAGCGGAGAAGGAAAGAGGTGAGCTTGTCATAGATCCTTGTCCTTTAAAACTCTGGACAGAATGCCCTTCACGTAGACTTGTTTTCCATCAGCAATGCTATTGCCTATCATAAACAGTGATTTTACTCTCTAATGGCAGAAAAGGCAGAGCAAATTTGAGCCCTCGCTCCTCAATCCAGGTCTGACAGAGACATGCCCACAGTCAGGCTTTTCTGCTTTTGGCTGGCCATGTCTATTTCAAACGTGTTGATTATTCAGAGATGTATCAAAAAGACTTAATGGAATCCTAAATGAATTAGATATGGTCTCAGATCTCTCCAGGCAATAGCGGTCTAGCAAGAAAGAAACAATCGGTGCAAATACCTAGATCAAAACCTGAGAAGCTACGGAAGGCAGAGATCTGGGAGAGATGCTACAGAAACCCACATGAGGAAGCCACTCATTCTGCCTGGGGGATGGGAGGAGGTTGTGGTTAGGGAAAGCCCCCTAGGATGTCTTAGTCAAGCCGTGAAGGATAGTCATAAGTTTGCTAAGAGGAGAAACGGGCAAAGTTGTTTTGAGCAAAAGCACAGAGATGTGAGAATATATTCAGAAAAGGGTGAGAGCACTGGGAACAGGGGTGGGCCATAGCAGGAGAAGAAGCTAGAAAGAGACTGAGGGTGCGTTGTGAGGGACCTTCAGTTCCTTGCTGGGGAGTTTAGACTTTATCCAAGGGCCTCACCAGTCAGCCTTCCTTACCTCTGGACTCTGGTCTTTCTCAGGCCTCCTCCCGTCATTCTCTGGAAGCTGGATACATAGTAAGTGCTCTCCACCTGTACTGGCCCCTCCCCTCTCAATTCCTCTCTGAAAGTCCCCTCTCTCCCTTGGGCCCCACTCTTCTTCCCTCTTGTGACACCTCTGTCTTTCCTTTTCCCCAGTGTGATGCAGAAAGCGATCTGGACGAGAGGGTGAGTAGGGCTAGAACTTGTTGGGTGGGCAGTGTCCTAAGAGGTCTCCTACGTGCAGCAGACAGAGCCTCCCCTTGAGTGGGGAGCATAGGTTAGGGCGAGCCATGATTGGACTGGGGGGAGCATATTGAATGGCTAAATGACTTTTTTTCTTTGGTAACTAGAACTAAGTTGACCAAAGACTAGAAAGCCTATGCCTTGGTGTACCATCTTTTCCAAAGCCCTTGGAGATACCAGTGGTTCTCCGCAGGAAATTCGGGGTGGCTGTCAAACTGAGCTGCTCATTCCTGCTAGCTGTTAGTGTGCTCTCACAGATTAGAATCTGAGCAGAGACCATGATTGTGGCAGCGAGGACACTAAACCATTGTGGTCAGTGTAAGAACATGTCTTATGAAGTTCTATTTCAGTTTATTATTGGATCAGATTTGCTTGTTTTGAAATAACGTATTCTAGCAGCTCCTGCTTAACTCCTGTAACTAAATTTGTATTCTCTGTTGTGTGTCTTGTTTTAGTTTAAAAAGTTGGCTGGACAGGGACTGTGGTGAACCAGAGTTCTTGTCTGTCTAAAGGAGGTGACCACTGTCTAGTCCTAGCTGATTGTTGCCATGCAAGAGTAGGAGCCAATTCTTAAGAGAACCTGCAACTCTGAGTTTTTATGAGGAACTCCTGGATTTGTAAATAGCGGCAATTAGTTTAAAAGGTTTTTGCTGACACTTGTGGGCCAAACAAATCTGTAAGTCAGGTAGGCGTGTGGGCCAGCAGTTGTAAGTGACATTTTGGCTTTGATGTGGCTACTTCTCTGTTACATAAGTGCTGCCTCAGTTCAGTCCTCCTGGCCTATCAAATTCTCAGGCTCAGCTATTCTATCCTTTGCCCCAAGCATAGGCCCCCTGGAGCCCACAGTCTTTGCTGGATTTCAGCTCAGCTCCTGGAATAGACTTGCCACACTGCCACTTCCTAGCAGGCTCTGGGGGCTGTTAGCCTTCCTGGGTGAGAGCCTCGCCTGACCAGAACCTGACCCTGTCCCTACCCTTCTTCCCCAGGTCTCCGATGATGACCTCGACCCATCCTTTACTGTCTCAACCAGCAAAGGTCGGTCTCAAGGGCTGGGGCTGGAGACAAGGGAGGGAAATTGGGTGAGTATGGGCCTCAACTGAATATGTCTGCTGTCCTGTCCTCACAGCCTCGGGCCCCCACGGCGCCTTCAATGGGAACTGTGAAGCAAAACTCTCCGTAGTCCCTAAAGTGTCGGGTCTGGAGCGGAGCCAGGAACAGCCCCCAGGGCCCGACCCGCTGCTAGTGCCTTTCCCCCCGAAGGAACCACCGCCTCCACCGGCCCCTCGGCCTCCTGTCTCACCCCCTGCACCCCTGCCGGCCGCCCCCAGTCTGCCACCCCCACCCCAGCCCCAGCTGCAGCTTCGGGTCTCGCCCTTCGGCCTCCGCACTTCTCCCTATGGCAGCAGCCTGGACCTCAGCACTGGCAGGTGAGTGGTCCAGGGGTTTGGTCTGGTCTGGAAGGACCTGGTCACTTTGGCGCCAACCCCTGCATTCTGTGGTTGGGACATGGGATGGTACCTGTGGGATGTGACTTGAAAAAAGGATTCTGAGGCTGAAAAGCTTGAGAGACACTGGGTGAAACAAACGTAAAGTGATTACTTGCTCGCAGGACTTACCAGAACCGTTTCACCCGACATTCCCGCTCAGGGAAGTCCACTTTGTGCTGTTTCCCGACTTTATGTGCTGCTGAGACCTTTGCGCAAGGCACATCTGCTAGGAACAGTGTTCTTCGGAACATACTTTGGGAAATGCTGACATGATGATGAAGGGTGCTGGCTTTGGTGTCAGACCTGGTTCAAATTCTTGCTCGGCCACTTCCGGTGGCTGTGTGACTTTGGACAAGTCACTTAATCTCTCTGAGCCTCAATTTCCTCTTTCTGTACAAAAGAAATGGTACTGGTACCTTTATCCTGGTAAAGCTGTCGAGAGGATCGATGACGAGGTCATGCAGTGTTTCCCAAAGCGTGCACGTGCATCGTTAGCGATACGCAAGATAATTTCAGCGGTTACGGGGGCAGATTTGTGTAGCTGTTAACGGGCTGTAGAAAAACACGATTAGTACCTCAACCCTTTGACTTCACACGTATTGCTCGGGCGAGGCTAAGTCAAAAAGCAAGAAACGGAGTTAAGTGAAAGAAAGAAGGAAACGGTACAGGTGGTTCCGCGGCTGCGGCAGCAGTCGGGAAGGTGGTGTGACGTGGCGGAGATGTGGATTAGCGTGTCAGGCAGGCGCCAGCACTTGGCCTCCCGTAAGTGCTCGCTGAAGGGTAAGATCGCTGATGCCATTACTATTACCGGTGCCGTCTCTATTATTGCCATCGTTACCGTCCTCGTTCTTGTTCTTGAGAAAACTAAGGCTCAGAGAGGGGCAGTGACTTGCTCAAGGTCACCCAGGGTGTTAATGGAGAGATGGGCCTAGAATTCAGGTCGCCTGACTCCTAGGCCAGGCCAGCGAGGTGCTGCTTCCACTGTCTTAGGGTGGGAACCCAGGTGGCCCGTTGTGATGAAGCGTCCAAGTGAGTGGCGTGTTTCGTGCTGCGGTTGAGTCAGGAAAGGGCAAGTCATGTGGCCAGAGACGTCCGAGGCAGCTGTGTGGAAGAGACCTGGAGAGGGAGAGAGAGGGGGTTGCCGGGTGTGGGGGGTACCTCCGCCTGAGGATGGGCTCCCTGGGCGGGGGTGGGGGTCCTGGGGGCCAGGTTCTACCACCTTCCACGTTGGAGAACCAGGGTCAAGGTATCGCCCAGGCTTCTGACCCCCTCCCGTCAGAGCTGGCACCTCCCAACCCCTCACTCATCTCCCCACTTCTCTCCCCAGCTCTTCACGGCCGCCCCCCAAGGCCCCGGCCCCTCCCGTGGCTCAGCCTCCCCCCTCATCATCCTCTTCGTCCTCTTCCTCCTCATCTGCCTCCTCCTCGTCCGCGCAGCTCACCCACCGGCCCCCGACGCCCTCACTGCCCCTGCCTTTGTCCACCCACAGCTTTCCCCCTCCCGGGCTGCGGCCCCCCCCACCACCCCACCACCCCTCCTTGTTCTCCCCTGGCCCCACCCTGCCCCCACCCCCACCCCTGCTGCAGGTGCCAGGGCACCCTGGGGCCTCAGCTGCTAACGCCCTTTCTGGTGAGTTTGGGGTCCTGGCCGGGGGTGGGTGGCGGGGGGCCATGGCCCCGGGCTTGGGCCCAGTCGGCTTTGGGGCATCTGGACCTCAACAGACATCAGGGCTTGAGGAGGGAGTGGCTCAAGGCCAGAAGGGAAGGCCAGTCACCCGGGCCCAAGGAGGCTGACCTGGTGGCGACAGACGTTAAAGCCTTCTCCCCCTCCCCTCCCACAGAGCAGGACCTGATCGGCCAGGACCTGAACTCTCGCTACCTGAATGCCCAGGGTGGCCCCGAGGTGGTGGGGGCAGGGGGCTCGGCCCGGCCCCTGGCCTTCCAGTTCCACCAGCACAACCACCAGCACCAGCACACCCACCAGCACACCCACCAGCACTTCACCCCTTATCCCCCGGGCCTGCTGCCACCTCATGGCCCCCACATGGTGAGCTCCTCATTGGGCCGGTGATGAGGCCCAGAGACTTGGGGGGAGGGTGTGGCTTCCAGGGGAAGGTCCTGGGTCCCTGGCTGGCAGCTTACTCTTCCCTTCTCTTCCCTAGTTTGAGAAATATCCAGGAAAGATGGAAGGCCTTTTCCGGCATAATGTGAGTGTGTGTGTGTGTGGTGTGGCGTGTGGGCACGGATGCACCAATGTGTGTGGCCCTGACCGTTGGGGTCCAGTCTTCAGCTTCAGAAGCAAGAGCCTTGAGCCTGGGAGAGCTCCCTGGGGGGTTTTAGGGTGGAGGCCCGAGGATTGATGGGCAGACCAGACATGGGCTGCACCTCCACCCCCAGCTTGGACCAGTCCCCTTCTCTCCACAGCCGTACACGGCCTTCCCTCCCGCTGTGCCCGGCCTACCTCCGGGCCTCCCGCCGGCTGTCTCCTTTGGCTCCCTGCAGGGGGCCTTCCAGCCCAAGGTGAGCTCCCAATCCAAACACCACCACCTCCCACCCCCTACAAACCCAGACACCCCCCTCCCCCCAGATCCACATGCCTTCTTCCGTTCCCCAAAGCCATGCCCATTCTCCTGCCCTCCCCTTGTGGCCCCAGCTTTCTTCAGAGCCATGCTCCCTCCCTGTCCCAGCCCCCAGCTCGGTTCGAGACCCCTTTTATGCCTGGTGCCAGTTCTCCTGACTGATCCCTCCACTCCCCTTTCCCAGAGCACGAACCCCGAGCTGCCACCACGACTGGGGCCAGTGCCAAGCGGGCTTCCCCAAAAGGGGACACAGGTGAGGGGGGCTGAGGCAGGTCCTGGGGGAACCAGAGTATCTGTTGAGGGAAGACAGGGTTGATTGAGATCGAACCACTGATCCTTCCCTTTAATGTACGGTCAGGGGTATCCCTGAGAATCTGATGAGAGGGAATTTCTGTAAATGACAAGGTTTCCCAGGCATGAAGAATAGGAATTTCATGAAGTTGCCCCAGAAATAAGATTACTAGGACAGTGGTTTTTGTACGAGTTTTCAAATTTTTTAAGTTACAAAACCTTTTTTTTTTTTTTAAATGACATCATACCAGGAAGTCCTGTCCATAAAACAATGAAAAGATAAGCTGCCCTTTTGTGAAGTGGCACAGGGAGCAGCCTTCGAGCCTGTGGCCCTGGGAACATCGGGAAAAGCACAGGATGTATTTCCTAAAGGGGAGACTAGACCAGATACCTTGCAGTGTTTTCTAGCAGCAGTAAAGGATTTTTTTTTGTGGAGAAATCTTAAGCAGAGCCTCATGACACAAAGCTGTTAATAGGATAGCTTCTCTGGTTGAGAAACCCGTCCTGCCTGCCCGCTAACCCACTCCCCAGTCTTCTAAGCAGGGCACGTCCTTGGGGCCTGGTTCAGGAACTTAGTGCTGGAAGGGAGATGCCCAGAGCAGGAGACATGGGGAAAGGAGTCTCGCCAGGAGCAGGAAAGGTGTGAGGGAGCCACACAAGGTCTCCAGTGTTTGGGTGGGGATTAGGGACTGTGGAGGTGAGGTGCCCAGGGCAGTAAACAGGTCCGAATCGCCGCCAATGTCTGCTTTGCCATCCCCAGATCCCCGACCATTTCCGGCCACCTTTGAGGGTGAGTTTGGTGAGGCCCTCAGGCTGCATGAGGCTGGGGGCTGGTGTCAGGGTGTTTGGCTGAGGGCGGGTCTTGCTTGGGAATGAGCGAGAAGCCCAAGACGTGGAGGCAGCCAGATGTGGCACGACAGAAAGGGCACGGCTTATATGCCACAGGCTTGGGTTCCGACGTAACTGGCTGTGGGACCTTGGGCAAGACCGTTTATCTCTCTGAGCCTCAGTTTCCTAGGCCGTGACATGAACCTAGTCATCCCTCAGTTGTAGGGATGATGAGTGGGGATGTTGTGTGGAAAGGCTGGGCCGAGGACCAGGCCTGGAGTGGGCGACGAGTGAACGTTCTTTCCCTCCCTTTCCCTTTGGTTGTCCTTCTGGGGCGGCAGAAGCCAGGGAAGTGGTGCGCCATGCACGTGCGTGTGGCTTACATGATCCTGAGACACCAGGAAAAGATGAAGGTACTGGGGCTGGAGGGCTGGGGCGAGCGGGCTGGCCTGAGCCCTGGGCCTCTGCCTTTGGCAGAGCTTGGCCGAATCTTGGCCAGAAACATCCCCTCCTGTCCCCAGTCACTGCCTGAGCACTTTCAGTTAGCACTAGGTTCTCTGGCTAATCAGAGGGGGTGGTCCAAGAAGGCTGGGAGAGAGGCGGAGGCTAGGCACCCAAGCCCCATCTTGGCGCCAGCCAGCCCTTGGAGGGGACCTAGGGGTGGAGAGCAAGAGCGGGACCTCACCTGGCTCCTCACTCACCGCCCCTCTCCCTGTCCCATGCAGGGCGACTCCCACAAGCTTGACTTTCGGAACGACCTCCTGCCCTGCCTTCCGGGGCCCTATGGGGCCCTGCCCCCTGGGCAGGAGCTCTCCCACCCGGCCGCCTCCCTCTTCACTGCGACTGGTGAGTCTGGCCAGCCCTCTCGGGGCCTGAGGTTCCCTGACTATAGCCCAAGGCCCACCTTGCGCCCACTCAGCCTCACCAGAATCTCCCACCTCTCTGCCCCAGGTGCCGTCCACGCTGCAGCCAACCCTTTCACGGCAGCTCCCGGGGCCCACGGACCCTTTCTGAGCCCCAGCACCCACATTGGTAAGAGCCAAGGGCATGATGGGCAACCCCAGCCTGGTCCCTGACTTTCAGAAGTTCTGCAGCGGGGGATGGAAATTAGACCTGAGAGGCAGCTGGAATGGGGGTAGGCCTGGTGCCACTTGGTTTGTGACCTTGGACGAGTTACTCTAACCCCTCTGAGCCTTGATCTCCTCACCTATGACGTGGGCTAGAGCAGGGCAGCGTGATTGCCGGGCTCGGCCGGCTCGGATGCTGTCTCTGGAATAGCCGGTGGTCGGGGGAGTGCGCCACCTGGGAGAGGAGGATGGAGGAAGGCTGTGCGGGCACCGGCTCCTAGTAGTCTCGGCGGGCTTTGTGGGGCGATTTCACCTGGGTCTGGGTAGACAGGAGGGCCTCGAGCCTGATGGCATAGGGGACGGTGTTCCTGGAAGAGGAAGGCGTGAGGTGTTCCCGCAGTGGCGTGGGTTAGTTGTTCGGACCGGCTGTGCGCATGAGCGTAGGGTTGGGTCGGGAAGGGCCCTGCATGTCAGGTGGGAGGAGGCCAGCAGAGGTCTTCAGGCGAACGGCTTGCTGTAGAGCTGGTCCGGGTGGCTGGTACGGGGATTGTGGGGTGAGGGCTTGATCTCTCGAGCCAGAAGGCCCTGGGTTGGGGGTACCACTTACTGGCTAGATGACCGACCGACCGTTGGCAAGTCACTTCACCTCTCTGAGCCTGTTTCGTCATCTTTAAGTGGGAGTGGTCCTGTCTGCCCCGTGGGGCTTGTCGTTTGTCAGGTTCCGCAACACGATGCATGTCAAAGCTCAGTGTCTTGCGAGGCCCAGGGACGTGCTCAGCACCCTGGTGTTAAAACCAAGAGCCAGCGGCCGAGGGCTCCCGGGCCTGCGCGCTGAGCTGCCTCTTCCCTGCCAGTCTCGGCGCCCGCTCAGAGCCGGCTGCCCAGCGCTCTGACCGGCCCCCTTTTCTCCCGCAGATCCCTTTGGGCGTCCCACAAGCTTCGCCTCCTTGGCTGCCCTCTCCAACGGGGCCTTTGGAGGCCTGGGCAGCCCTACATTCAGTGAGTGCCTGGGGGGCCGGGCGGGCGGGCGGCTGTGGCAGGGGGCTGGGAGGTCCCCGAGTGGGGCCCTCCTCCTCCTCGTGGCTCCTGTCACCCTCTGCTTCACCCTCTGTCTAGACTCCGGCGCCGTCTTTGCCCAGAAAGAAAGCCCAGGGGCCCCACCAGCCTTCGCCTCCCCCCCAGACCCATGGGGCCGCCTGCACCGCAGTCCTCTGGCCTTTCCTGCCTGGGTCCGGCCCCCTGAGGCCGCGCGGACGCCGGGCTCAGACAAGGAGCGGCCTGCGGAGCGGAGGGAGCCCTCGATCCCCAAGGAGGAGAAAGACAGGTGGGCCTCCCCGCTGCCCGCGCTGCCTGCGCCCGGCGCCGCCCGCAGCCTGCTCGGACCGCTGCAGGCCCTCCGTTCTCTCCCCAGGGACCTCCCCTTCTCCCGGCCCCAGCTCCGAGTGTCTCCCGCTACTCCCAAGGCCCGGGCTGGCGAGGAGGGGGCCAGGCCGGCCAAGGAATCCGTGCGGGTGAAGGAGGAGCGGAAGGAGGAGGCCGCTGCCGCCGCCGCCGCCGCTGCCGCCGCTGCCGCCGCCGCCGCCGCCGCCGCCACCGGGCCCCAGGGCCTTCACCTGCTGTTCGAGAGGCCCCGGCCACCCCCCTTCCTGGGCCCTAGCCCCCCAGAGCGCTGCGCTGGCTTCCTGGAGCCGAGCTGGTTGGCAGGGCCCCCTCGCCTGGCCAGGCCGCCCCGCTTCTACGAGGCCGGCGAGGAGCTGACTGGACCCGGGGCCGTGGCCGCCGCCCGCCTCTACGGTCTGGAGCCCGCCCACCCCCTGCTCTACAGCCGCCTGGCGCCGCCGCCGCCGCCCACCGCGGCCCCGGGCACCCCCCACCTTCTCAGCAAGACCCCCCCGGGAGCCCTTCTGGGGGCACCGCCTCCACTCGTGCCCGCCCCCCGGCCGAGTTCCCCACCTAGGGCCCCCGGCCCCGCGCGGGCTGACAGGTGAGGGGAGGGGAGGGGCGGGGGCCAAGCTCCATCCCCCCTTTCCTTTTGACAAGGTCCTAGAGCTGAGGTTTCAAGCCAGGGCTGGAGGGCAAAGGTCATGACCTCACCAGCCACCTCTGAGGTCATGGAACCTGGGAGCAGAAGCCCCAACCCCCACAAGATCAAGTGTCAGATGGACCCTGGGGTCACTGGGAGGGTAGAGGTCACAAGCCTCTAGAGAGAGGGGTGTGTGTGTGAGAGTGTGTGTGTGTGTGTATGTGTGTACATGAGAGGTGAGAGTGGGGGTCATTTCAGAGGTCATAGCTCATGATCTCCTGAGGTACACCATCGCCCCCTCTGAGGGCCCCTAGGCCCTTGGCCTGCCTCCCCAAGGGCTCACTAAGCCAGAGGCCAAAGTGCCCCCCCTCCCCTTCACCTACCACCCAAGTCCTCATGCCCTCTCAGGGCTGGGGGAGGAGGGGCTAACGGAAGGGGGGTTCCATGTACATATTTATCTCCCCTTCCACATAGCCCCCCAGACCTTTTGTACATTTTTACAGGGGTGCCCCTCCCAATAATCCCCCTTCCTGGTTAATTAAATCCTCAGACTGGTGCTGTGTTCCTAGCCTCTGGCCTCTCTGTGGGGGGGAGGGGGGATTGTAGAGGGAAGAGCTGGGAGGGGACAGGCAGGAACCCAGGGCTTATCCCAGGGAATATGGAGTCAGCAGGAGACAGAGCAACAGGGGAAGGGACCTGGGTACCTAGGCTGGAAAGAAGGGCAAATGCTTCCTGCTTGGCTGACAGCCCAGGTCCCCCCCCCCCCTTGTTCCTGTTACCTCTGTGTGCCACCATCCCCAAAAGGCTCAATCTCTAAGCTTCAGACTCCACCTCTTAGTGGCTCAGTCCCCCTACTCCATTTCCAAGTGCCCCCAGGACTCCTGGGCCCTGCCCTCCAGAACCCTGTTCCCCAGAACCCTGCCCTAGGCCGGGGGGGTGGGCAGAGAAGGTCACCACGTACCACACACCAAAGAAGGGGGTCGGCCCGGGGGTGGGCCACACAGGCAGCTTCTTCAGCAGCCTCTCGGCGGCAGTCCCAGCCTTCCCAAAGCAGCAGGCGCCCCCAGGCTGGGGCCCAACCTAGAAGGCAGGGGTCAGTTTAACAAAAACATAACGACTTTTTTCCCCGGTGGGGCTTATTCTGTAACATGACTTGCGGATATTTATATAAAAATGAGTGTTACAATGAGGCCCCTTGGCTGCTCTTTCAGTGTGTGTGGGTCATGGGGGGCAGGGACGGGAGGGGGATTGGGTCAGGGAGGGATGAGAGAGGACAATACTACCCACGTCCCCATGAAGGGTCCCCCTCCCTCCCACCTGGGAGAGCTATTCTGTTCCTTGCGGATGGGTGGCTTGGAGCATGGGGCGTTGAGGTTTTTCACAGTTTCTACAACCCAGGAGTACATATTATACAAGATTCACGTAACACAGAAGGATAGCAACACTGAATTTCCCATTTACCTGCCAACCCATGCTAATTTCCTGAGGTCACCGCTCCCTCATTTGGTATATGCTCTTCAGGCCCGGCTCTGTGTGTCTGCCTACCCATGTGTTCCCGCGTAGTTCTGTGAGAAAAGATCTACAATTTTTTTCGAAACTTGGTTTTTCTTTTTTATATGGTCACTATAAAATGAACACAAGTGTATACTGCAAAGGGAAAGTGCCTTGTAATCTCGTCCCTCAGAGGCGACCACTTCTAATTGTCAGGAGTATCTTCCCTCCAGTTATTTTTCTAGCTGTAGGCTTCAAATACTGTGAAAACAGTGGGATCCTGTGAGATGTACGATTTTGCAACTACCTTTTTACACTTCACGTTATTTTTTGACGTGATCATTAAAAACCAAGGGACTGAACTGAGCTGGAGCCAGCCACCCAGAATTGTCGTGTTCCACTGTACCCGGCAACCTCAGGAAAGATGGCGGCCAACATTGTCTGCTACCGCTACATATGCCCAAGGCTTCCAGGGAAGGCTCAAGCCTAGACTGTTGCAACAGAAATCTGAGACGGTTGACCAGAAGGACATGGCAGTCCTTGGTTTCAGCTTTTTCAGAAAAATCTAAAAATCTTTGGACACTATACCTGCTTTCTCTATGGCTGCCCCTTGAGACGGGGCATGATCTCTCCAGATTGCCACTGTCTCCACTCTTGTCTAGGAAGGAGCCATTGTCACTGTCGAGGTACCTCCCTGGTCCTCCTACATATCTGGGTGTGGAACTCTCAGAAGAATACTTCTAGATACGCATATCCAACTTCTCCTAGGTCCCCGCAAAAGTAACTTAGGTACCCAGTCATCTCCTAGATCTGATGCTGTGCCCCTGAGCCTGAGGCATTTCCATCTCTGTTATCAGCACCCAAGTTGGAAAGCTCCCTCCCTTGATTCATGGTCCGAACTGCCTTTTATTCTTTCTACCACCATTGATCATCCCAGCCACAGATACAGAGGTAAACAGAACAAAAAATGCCAGCTCTCCTGGAGCTTACACACAGGTCCTCGGAGGAAAAAGAGCACATGCCCCCAAAAGGAAAAGAGGGTGAAGGGCAGGAATCCCCAGGGCTGGCCTCCTGGGGCCTGTGCTCGGAACCACTACGCTCCATTGATTCATCTCTGCATGATCTGATCTGAACCCAGGAGCTCCTCAGGCAGAGGTAAAAGAGGAATCCAGAAAGACTGAATGCCAGGGTAAAGCAAAACAAAACCAAAATCATTTCACCATCGTGAGGCTGCTGTTTGGAAATACGTTTTTTTGTTTTGAATTAACTCAGAAGTGTAGCTATGTAATCTTAAGCAATGTGCTTATTTCTGGGCCATGGTTTATTTGTAGAAGGGGGGGTAATTTGAAGATCGAATTGACTCACTAAATGATTCGGGAATGGGGCAGCACCCCATCTAGCAAATGGAGAGGTGCTCCTTAAATGGAGGGTGTTTAAACAACTTCACCGAGATACAATTCACATACCAGAGCATTCACCCAGTCTTCTGTGACTGGCTTCTTTCACTGAACATAAGCATTCAAGGTGCGACCACTGTAGCTTGCATCAGTCCTGCACTCCTTTTTACTGCCAAACAATACTCCATTATATGGATCCATTCTTCAGTGGACGGACATTGAAGTTGTTTCTTTTTTTAAAAAGGCTTTTATTTCTTTATTTTGAGAGCGGAGGAGAGAGAAGGTGTGTGGCGGGGAGAGCAGAGGGAGGGGGGAAGCAGACTCGGGTGAGCGCAGATCCGGACGGGGGAGGGCGGGGGGCTGGATCCCACCACCCCGAGATCATGACCTGAGCCTAAACCAAGACACGCAACCCACTGAGCCACCCGGGCACCCCAGTTGTTTCTTTTAACCATTATGAATAATGCTGCTGTGAATATCCACGTACAAGTTTTGTATGAATACATTTTTAATTCTCTTAGGTATACACCTTGGGTTGGAATTGTTGGGGCATATGGTAACTCTTATGTTTAGCATTTTGGGGAACTACCAACTAGTTTCCAAAGTGGCTGCACTACTTTATTTTTTTTAAGATTTTATTTATTTGGGGGGCGCCTGGGTGGCATAGCGGTTAAGCGTCTGCCTTCGGCTCAGGGCGTGATCCCGGCGTTATGGGATCGAG
The DNA here is from genome assembly GCF_017311325.1 of Ursus maritimus. Taxonomy (NCBI): domain Eukaryota; kingdom Metazoa; phylum Chordata; class Mammalia; order Carnivora; family Ursidae; genus Ursus; species Ursus maritimus. The sequence goes on along the minus strand of NW_024424452.1, from coordinate 16,671,196 downwards.
CCCCACATCAGGCTCCTCCGCTATGAGCCTGCTTCTTCCTCTCCCACTCCCCCTGCTTGTGTTCCCTCTCTTGCTGGCTGTCTCTATCTCTGTCAAATAAATAAATAAAAATCTTTAAAAAAAAAAGATTTTATTTATTTGGGGCACCTGGGTGGCTCAGTCGGTGAAGCGTCTGCCTTCAGCGCAGGTCATGGTCCCAGGGTCCTGGGATCGAGCCCGGTGTCTGGCTCACTGCTCAGCAGGATGTCTGCTTCTCCTTCTCCCTCTGCCCCTCCCCGCCTCGTTTGTGCACGTGCACTCTCTCAAATAAATACATAAAAATCTTTTTTAAAAAAGATCTTAAAAAGAGTTTTAATCTTTTTAAAAAAGATTGTAATGTATTTATTTGACAGAGAGAGAGAGCACAAGCATGGGGAGCTGAGGCCAAGGGAGAGGGAGAAGCAGGATCCCCCCTGAGCAGGGAGCCCGATGTGGGGCTCGGTCCCAGGACCCTGGGATCATGACCTGAGCCGAAGGCAGACGCTTCACCGACTGAGCCACCCAGGCGCCCCTCGGTAATGTTTTTCTGATTTGAAATTTTAAGAAGCAGATCTTGGAGCTCAATTAAGGAGAACGGCTTACTTACCTGCAGTTTCTTGGGCAGGCACATTTTTCAAAACAGACTTTGAGGAGAGGAGCATCTGTCTAGGGGCAGAAGGAGCCGGAGCCAGTGAAGAACGCAGGTGTAGAGCCTTCCTCATCAGACAGATCAGAGCTTGAGTCTGGCCTCCACCAACCAGCTCTGTGACTTTGGTCTGTAGCCTGTTTCCCCTTTCCAAAGAAAATGACGAGCCCAGCCCACAGATTCACTGTGGCCGGTACGTGGAGTAATGCAGGTAGACGGTACTGAGCACAGAATTGAGTACACAGTGGACATTCACCAAATGAGTGTTACTTTTTTTTTTTAAGATTTTATTTATTTATTTGACAGAAAGAGAGACAGCCAGCGACAGAGGGAACACAAGCGGGGGAGTGGGAGAGGAAGCAGCAGGCTCCCAGCAGAGGAGCCCGATGCGGGGCTCGATCCCAGGACTCCGGGATCACGCCCTGAGCGGAAGGCAGACGCTTAACAACTGAGCCACCCAGGCGCCCCGCGAGTGTTGTTACTGATTGCAGTGGGAAAGACTATAAACAGGTCCCCTATTTCAAAACGGGTAGGTTGAAGTTCAGAGAACTTTATACGATGTATGGAGTTAGGAGAAGAAAGGAGACATACACACTGGGGGAGGAGATTAAAAAAATAAACTTGATTATTATTAAAACAGTTTTAGATGTACAAAAAAGTTGGCAAAGATCGTAAGAGAGTACAGAGACTTCCTGTATGCCCCGAACTCAGTTTCCGGTATTAACACTACTAACATCTCATATTTGTTATAATTAGTCAATCAGTATTGATGCATTATTGACTTAAGTCCATACTTTATTCAGATTTCCTTGGTTTGTTTTTTTTTAAGATTTGTTAGAGAGAGAGAGAAATGAGTGCATCAGCCGGAGGGGCAGAAGGAGAGAGAACCTCAAGCAGATTCCACGCTGAGCATGGAGCCCGACACAGGGCTCGAACTCACGACCCTGAGATCATGACCTGAGCCAAAAACCAAGAGTCGGATGGTCAATGGATTTCGCCACCCAGGTGCCCCCAGACTTCCTTAGTTTTACCTAATGTCCTTTGCCTGTTTCAGGATCCCACAAAGACACCACATTACGCTCAGTCATCCTGTCTCCGTAGGCTCCTTTTGACCAGGACTTTTCTAGACGTTCCTTGTTTTTGCTGATCTTGAGTTTTGAGGAGTATTGGTCAGGTATTTTAGAAAATGTCCCTTATTTAGGATTCATATGGTGTTTTTCTTAGGATGAGACTAGAGTTATGTATGGGCTTGGGGAGGAAGCAGAGGTGAAGTGCTGTTTCCATCGCCTTGAATCATGCCTTCAAGAAGACCCATCCTGGGGCTAAGGCAGTGCCGGCCAGCCTCCACTTACTCTTTCCCCCTTCTTTGCATATTCTGCTCTTTGGAAGGAACTCACTCTGCAGCCTAGACTGTGGGAGTTGGGAAATTATGCTCCGCCTCCTTGGGGGCGGAGTATCCACTTAAATTACTTGGAATTCTGTATGGGAAATTTGTCTCCTCTACCTTTCTTTATTTATTCAATCGTTTATTTATATTATGATGGATTCATGGGTATTTCTTTTCTACTTTAGGTTATACCCCAGGACTATTTTATATATGGCTCCCCAGTTTTCAGTTGGCTCCTGTGTCCCTTTCATTGTGGGTTTTTGGTGTTTTTTTGTGTTTTGTTTTGTTTTCTTTAGCAGACGCTGACTTTTTTTTTTTTTTTTTTACTGTTTATCCTTTTGTATCTTTCCGTTTTTGTCTCATGTGCATGTATTATCTGTTCTTAAAAGTTAAAAGCTGCCAGTGTACTTGACATAAAAAGTTTGTAGCTTATAAAAGAAGGTAGACTGGGGTGCCTGGCTGGTTCAGTCAAAAGAGCATGCACTCTTGATCTTGGGGTATGAGTTTGAGACCCACGTTGGGTGTCGAGATTACTTAAATAAAATATGATTTAAATTTTTTTTACTTTTTAAAACATTTTATTTAAATTTTAAAAAATTTTTAAAAAGAAGGTAGAGTAAAAAGTCTCCTTCCTTCCCCCGATCGCTCCAGCCTTGCTCCATTTCAGCTTTCATGAGATACCAACATGAGATACCATGTTGATTTCTTGTTTATTTCTCCAGAACAACTCTTTCTTTCTTTCTTCTTTCAAACAAATATTTACATATAGTACAGGCTGTTCTGTATACTGTTTTTCTCAAGTAACCATCTCTTGCGGGTTACAGCATGCCTTTGTAAGGCTATACCATAATGTATTTAAACCACTCTCCGTGAGTGGACCTTTATGTTCTTTCCAAAGTCTTTTACTAGAACAAGGAGTGCTGCAGTGGCTACCCACCTCTTTTGGATACCTGAGCCGATAAATCCGGAGGATACATTTCTAGGCAGAGAATTGCTGAGTCGAAGAGTATATGCGTTCAAGATTTAGATGCTGCAAAATTGCCCTGCACAAACCTTGTGCCAATTGCCAATTTCCAGTCTCACCAACAACGTAAGGGAGGACCTGTTTGCCCACACCCTTGCTAACACGGAGAACTAACAAGTTTTTTGATCTTCGCCAATCCCACGGGTGAAAGATGGTGACTCGAAGAAGTTTGAATCTGCATTTCTTTTATTAGGAGTGAAGCTCATCATCTTGCTGGAAGGTTAAAAATCCTTCATGTTTTCGTTTTCCAGGTTTTGCCTTTTCAAAGGGCTACCTCTTCCCCTCTCCCCCTGCTCTTTGGTTTTTAGGTGTTTTGTTTTGTTTTTTAAGATTTATTTATTTATTTGAGAGAGAGCGAAAGAGCAGAAAGCACACACAGAGGGAGAGGGAGAAGCAGGCTCCCCGCAGAGCAGGGAACCTGATGGGGGGGCTCGATCTCAGGACCCCGGGATCATGACCTGAGCCAAAGGCAGACGCTTAACCGACTGAGCCACCCAGGCTCTTTGGGTTTTTTATAACTTTTGTTTTGTGCCTCAGTGAAAGCTACTCGTTCATTTCTTCCATTAACAAATATTTATTTACCTACTGCATATCAGACTCTGATTTAGCAATGTGATAGTGACCAGAAAGGGCAAAGATACTTTCCTCTGGGCGATTAAAATTCTAGAGGGGGTAGACAGAGAGGAAAGGAACAAATACATGTTGGTTGGCGATACCTGTTACGGAGAAAAAGTAGGGTATGGGCTAGAACGTTCCGGCGTGCTGTTTTCTATAGGTGGATTCAAGAGGGTTTCTCTGAGCGATGCTAAGGGAGAAGAGATGGGAATAAAGTGAGAAAAGGAAGCATGCAGTCGTCTGGGAGGGGCGTGCTTTCCGGCAGAGAGAGCAGCAGTGCGAAGCCCCTGAGGTGGGAACATGCTGGGTGAGCTGGGGGGTCAGCCAGAGGGCCAGCGTGGCTGGAGCTGAGTCAGCGAGAGGCAGAGGGTTGGGAGATGAGGTTTGAGAGGTAAGTGGAGACCACATCATGCAGGGCCTTGCAGGCCTTCATAAGGACTTTGGCTTCTACTCTGAGTGAGGTGCTAGCCATTGCAAAGTTTGTTTATTTTGGCTGTACCTTTTATTTTATTTCCGTTTTTGGAGAGTTTTGGAGCAGAGGAATGGCATTATCCAATTTAGCTTTTTAAAGCACCGTACAGGGCGCCTGGGTGGCTCTGTTGGTTGAGCCTCTGCCTTCGGCTCAGGTCATGATCTCAGGGTCCTGGGATCCAGTCCTGCATCAGGCTCTCTGCTCAGTGGGAAGCCTGCTTCTCCCTCTCACTCCCCCTCTGTACACACACACACACACTCTCTCTCTCTCTCTCTCTCTCTCAAATAAATAAATAAAATCTTAAAAAAAAAATAAAGGACCATATAATAGCACGATCTAGGAATTGAGACATTACCATACACGTGTCACTGGGGGCATTTCCCATCATCAGCCTGTTCAACTGGAATATTTAGGAGCCCGGCCCGCTTTAAGCAAGTCCAATGTGTGACGTTTCTGATGCACCTGATTTTCTCTAAGGGACCGGGCAGTCATTGCCATGGTCATGGGCTCAGTTTGGCAGATCCCAAGCCTCTAGTCCCTCTAGTCTCTAGGATGACAAAGAAGCCTACCCTTTTTCCCACCGGAAGGAATCATCTCCCCAAAGCTCAGCAACCACATTCTAGAAGCGTCTCCTGCTGACATCTTCATACAAAGCCATAAATATGTGTGTTCAAGAATGTTCCCACAACTAGGTAGATGGTAATAGCTGCACAACCTTGTGAATATACCAAACTTGCCTGAATTGTAGACTTTAAAGCGTTGGAATTTATGATATATGAATTGTAATTCAATAATAACAATAGAAACAACAAGGGATGTTTTCAGAAACCCCGTTCATCATGGCACAAAGATCGGAAACAACCCGAATGTCTATCCACGGGGATCTGTTAAATACACTTGTAGGGTCATCAACGGGTGAACATGGAGAAGTTAAGAAGAATGAGGTGTGTCTGCATTTGCAGATGTGGGAGACAGAGAAAGCTCTCCGTGATGGTCTGTTAAGTTTTAGAAAAATGAAGGTGAGGGGGGCGCCTGGGTGGCACAGCGGTTAAGCGTCTGCCTTCGGCTCAGGGCGTGATCCCGGCGTTCTGGGATCGAGCCCCGCATCAGGCTCCTCCGCTATGAGCCTGCTTCTTCCTCTCCCACTCCCCCTGCTTGTGTTCCCTCTCTCGCTGGCTGTCTCTATCTCTGTCGAATAAATAAAATAAAATCTTAAAAAAAAGAAAAGAAAAGAAAATGAAGGTGAGGAACTGAGCGTGTAGCATACTACCATTTGTAAGAGAAGAGTATGTACACGTACACAGAAAATACTTCTAGAAAGGTCGTTGAGAATTTCTTAACAGGAACTTTTAGGGAGTGGAGATAGGGTTTTACCTTCACTGACACTTTCTACCCTCTCTACTTTTATTCACTTTTAAAAAGACTTTTATTCACTTATTAGACAGAGAGAGCGAGATAGCACAAGCAGGGGGAGCAGCAGAGGGGGAGGGAGAAGCAGGCTCCCCACTGAGCAGGGAGCCAGAGGTGGGGCTCGATCCCAGGACCCTGGGACACGACCTGAGCTGAAAGCAGATGCTTCACCGACTGAGCCACCCAGGAGCCCCTACTTTTATTCATTTTTTTAGAAAGATTTTATTTTTATTTAATCTCTACACCTAACATGGGGCTCAAACTTACAACCCCGAGATCAAGAGTCACACACTCCCCCAACTGAGCCAGCTAGGTGCCCCTACCCTCTCCAATATTTTTTTAAAGATTTTCTTTATTTATTTGACAGAGATAGAGACAGCCAGCGAGAGAGGGAACACAAGCAGGGGGAGTGGGAGAGGAAGAAGCAGGCTTATAGCGGAAGAGCCTGATGTGGGGCTCGATCCCATAACGCCAGGATCACGCCCTGAGCCAAAGGCAGACACTTAACTGCTGTGCCACCCAGGCGCCCCACCCTCTCCAATTTTAAAAAACACATATGTTGGGGCACCTGGATGGCTCGGTTGGTTAGACATCTGCCTTTGGTCATGATCTCAGGGTCCTAGGATGGAGCCCTGCATCCGCATCGGGCTCCTTGCTCAGTGGGGAGCCTGCTTCTCCTTCTCCCTCTGCCTACTGCTCCCCCTGCCTGTGTTCTCTCTCTTTATCAAATAAATAAAATCTTTAAAAAAATACATGTTTGCGTATAACTTTTAAGCAAATATGCATTTTAATTATCACAAGAAATATCAAAAATGCAAAAATAAAGAATCGGGGAGAGGAACGCTTCCGGCAGAGGGAGCAGCGGTGCCCGGTCGCTGGGGTGGAAATGTGCTGGGTGGGCTGGGGGATCAGCCAGGGGCCGTGTGTGGCTGTTGCTGGCTACTGATCAAAGAACAGACTGTGACGAGCACTTGTGGGGCATTTTCTATATGCCTGGCATTTTGTTGTGGGGCAGTGGTGAGTAAGACTGAGGTAGTTTCCCCATTCCTCCCAACTCCCAGAGTTGGTGGGAGGCCCCGGGTCTTGGAGGGAGTCCTCTCTTGCCTTCTTTCACCCCCTCCCACCTCTTCTCCAGGACCCATCAAGTCCAGAGTAGGCAATGACCCTCGAGCAGAGGACTTCACCTTCCTCAACCTTAGCTGCCCATCCGCAAAATGGGAATAACGATAAAGCCTAGCTTGGTGGAATTATCGCGAGAATTATCGGTGCTCTAAAAGTAGTTTGAATTACTGCGAATATTATTAGCCTGCCTCCAGCACTGCCTGCTTGGGCCGCCTATTGAATAATAAGAGTATAATTATTCTCACAATCATACAGAGAGACGGGCGGGGCTGGGATGACTATGCCCATTTTGTACGTAAGTACAATGAGGCACCAAGATGAAAGGGGCTTTCGAACTTAGTGGAAAATTCAAGATGGGCAGAATTTAGGGTTGTACAAAATACGAATTTGAATCCCTGCTTTACAGCCTACTTGCTTTGTGATTTTAGGGTAGTTAGCTCTCTGAGTCTGAGAGTGAACCATACTTGTCAGAAAGGGACCAGGCCTCAGCCCTCACAGGACTTCAAGGATTAAAAGCTGCTGGAAAAGAAAAAGGCCTCCCATAGTGCTTGGAGCCTGGCAGCTGCCCAGAAAATAGCTGCTATTAGGGTAATTATTCTGTAAATATTCTGAATGATAATAATATTTATGGACCAAGGTGTCGCCTGTGTTCGGTGCTGAGGTCAGAGGAGAGACCAGGTCTTGCCTGGTCTCTAACTCTCTCCCTAAGACCAGCTCCTGCCCTCCCGAGCCCCACTGGGAATGAGGCGGAGAGGCCCTCGGTGATGCAAATGACTGTTGACTTTTCATTAACAAAACAATGAGCTCGTTGACGCCTGCGGTGGAAATGTTTAAAACTTTGAAAAGGAGAAAAATCGGTTCACAAGTGTTTGTTGATATCCTCACACCCTGCTTTACTGGTCAATCAACATTTCCCAAGGCCTGCGGGACAACCCCAGGTTGGCCACCTGTTGAGGTCTCTAAAACGCTGCGTGAACTGGGGCCTTACAGTGTTTTAGGCTGAAGGATGCTAATCGCTCAGGGCTGGGCTGGGGCGGGCTTTGATGAAATGTGTATGCAGAGCCTGGGACCAGTTAGAAACAAAGCAATTTTTCAATCAGTTTATTTTGCCCCAAACCGCCCCCAGCCCACCCTTAACTTCAGGAGGACGCGGACCACCCCCTTTGGGGATCACGGAGCCGCTGTCAGTCTCCTGGGGAAGACATGGGGGAGGAACATGGTGAGGAGTAAGGAATGAGGACACCTAGAGCCATCAAGCTGGGTACAGAACAGGCTGGTTAGGTAAGACAGAGAGATAAAAAAAAAAAATACTGTTTTTCAAATATGTGAAGATATTCACTAAAGTGTATCCACTAAAATATTGTTTCTAGAACCTAGAGAATGAAAACAATTCCAGTGTCCAAAATAAGAGACAGATTAAATACATCATTTGACATTCACACAATGACTGGACCAATATGGCTTTTTAAAATAGGAAGTAGATCCTAACATGAAGACCTGGGCTAATCTGCAAGATTTCTTATTCATAAGTAAGCGGAGATATGTCACGTTCATGGAAAGGAAGACTGAGGGTTGTAAAGATACAGTTTTCTCCAGATTGATCGGTAAGAGTCAATACAATGCTAATAAAACTTACAACAGGATTTTTTAAAATGAAACTCAACAAGTCAATTAAAAAAATATATAGGGAGGGGGTGCCTGGCTGGCCCCGTCAGAAGAGCATGTGCCTCTTGATGTCGGGGTTGTGAGTTTGAGCCCCATGTTGGGTATAGAGATTAATTAAATAAGGAAACTTTTAATATATATATAGGGGGGCATGGATGGCTCAGTCAGTTAAGCGTCTGCTTTTGGCTCAGGTCATGATCCCAGGGTCCTGGGATCGAGCCCTGGTGTCCAGCTCCCTGCTCAGCAGGGAGTCTGCTTCTCCCCCTGCCCCTCACCCCTTCATGCTCTCCCTCTTTCTCGCTCTACTCTCTCTCTCTCAAATAAATAAATAAAATCTAAAAAAAAAAAAAAAGAAGGAATCACCAAAACCAGCTCAGGAATATAAAAAGTTCTGATAAATGACAGGGGTGGCAGGACACATCAAAGGGGGGACTGTTTGATGAGTGGAACTATAACAAAAATTGTCATCCACATGGGAAAAAATACAGTTAGATCATTGCCTCACACGATCCACAAAACCCAGCTCCAGATGTAAGAACTTATTATCAAAAGCAAAACTTTAAAACTTTTAGAAGAAAATCTAAAGGAATTTCTTTCTGGACTTGGGGTAACAAAGAATCTCTCTCTTTTTAAAGATTGTATTTATTTACTTATTTTAAAGTTTTTATTTTTTAAATTTTAAAAATTTTATTTATTTATTTATTTATTTATTTATTTATTTATTTATTTTTACAGAGGGAGAGAGTGTGAGCAGGGAGGGGCAGAGGGAGAAGGAAAGAGAATCTCAAGCCAGGCTCCACACTTAGCACAGAGCCTGATGCAGGGCTTGATCCTACGACCTTGCGATCACGACCTGAGCCGAAATCAAGAGTCAGACGTTCAACTGACTGAGCCACCCAGATGCCCCTTAAAGATTTTATTTTGTTTTAATTTTATTTATTTATTTGACAGAGATAGAGACAGCCATCGAGAGAGGGAACCCAAGCAAGAGGAGTGGAAGAGGAAGAAGCAGGCTCCCAGCAGAGGAGCCCGATGTGGGGCTCGATCCCAGAACGCCGGGATCACGCCCTGAGCTGAAGGCAGACGCTTAACGACTGAGCCACCCAGGCGCCCCTTAAAGATTTTATTTTTAAGTAATCTCTACACCCAACGTGGGGCTCAAACTTACAACCCCAAGATCGAGAGTCACACACTCCACTGACTAAGCCAGCCAGGGGCCCCACAAAGAATCTCTTAATTAAACAAAACAGAAAAGAGTAATCATAAAAGAAAATATTAATACATGGTTAGATATTTTAACATATGAGAAAAGAAAATGAAATGATAAGCTACACATTTGCAGAAGAAACGTGCAAACACATATAACCATCCAAGGATACTCCTCGAGATACCCTAAACAGCTTCTGCAAATCAATAAAGGACAATAAACCAGAAGAAAAAATGGGTAAAGACTTGAAAATGCATGTAAAAGAAAAGGAAACGTGGCTGAAAATCTCACGAAGGGATCAATGATCGACATCACCAGTAATCAGGGAAACACAAATCAAGATCACGACGAGATGTCGTACCGATTTCTATGCGGTCTGTGGTGACAGTTAAGACGTCAGGTTTAACAGTAAGTGCTGGAGAAGAGCAATGGGTCTCCTGTTCGTAGCTGGCGGGAATGTATATCCACAGCCATTTGGGAAAGCAATGTATCATTTTCTTGTAAAATTGAACTCTCGCATATCTTAAAACCTGGCAGTTCCCCTCTTGGGCAAAAATCCAGGAGCAAGTCTTGCATGTGTGTTCCAGGAGACGTGTATATGAATATTCATAACAGCAGTGAATAAATGGCAAAAAACAACAAAAAAAACCCAACAACAGCAAGAACGCCAACTGCCCTTCAACAGGAGAATGGATAAATACATGAGGGTACATTAACCGAATGAAATATCACAGAGTGAAATTTGAATGAACCACAGCCACACATAACCGTATGGATGATTTTTTTAAGGTTATTTATTATTTAAGACAGAGAGAGAGCGCGCACGTATACGGGAGGAGGGGCAGCAGGAGAGGGAGAAAATCTCAAGCAGACTCCATGCTGAGCGTGGAGCATGATGCAGGGCTTGATCTCACGACCCTGAGATCGTGACCTGAGCTGAAATCAGGAGTCAGTCGCTTAATCGACTGAGCCACCCAGGCGCCCCAGGGATGATTTTTATTACTGTAATACTGACTGTAAAAAAAAAAAAAAGAAAACAAAAACAGGAAGCCAAGGGCTACTTACACCATGATACCCTTTTCCTAAAATCCAGAAACACTACAACTGAACAACATATTGTTTCATCATCACATCGAGGGCAAAGCCACAAAATTAAAGGTGAGGAAACAATAAACACAAAATTCAAGATAGTGGCTTCCTGGTTTGTAGAGGGGAGAAGCAGCTTGACTAGGATAGAGGTAGAGGTCATCAGAAGATGTGAATTATTGTCAAGGATCTTAATATTAATAAGTAAATATATAGGGACGCCTGGGTGGCTCAGTCAGTTAAGCGCCCGACTCTTGACTTTGGCTCAGGTCATGATCTCAGGGTCGTGAGATCAAGCCCTGCATCGGGCTCCGTGCTGAGGGTGGAGCCTGCTTGGGAGTCTCTCTCCTCTGCCCCTTCTCTCACCCCTGCTTGTACATACACTCTCCCTCTCTCAAAAAAATGTAAATATATAAATAAACGAACAAATAAAAACATAAAACAAGTAAATAAATAAATAAAAGAGGGCCGTGAACAGAAAGTAACAATGTGTCACAGGTTAAGGGTTTTAATTAATCCAAATCTTTCTACCTGACGTCCTTTCTTTAAAAAAAAAAAATAAGCATGTACCAGACGCAACTACTTGCGTAAAAAAATTAGTGGGGGAAAGATCCATTACCCATACATATAAAATGTTATCCACAGACCAGTCTTTCACAAGGTAATCCAGGATTGGGTGGGATGGGAGGTCATGGAGAGGGAGAGTTTCTTTTTACTTTACCCCTGGTGTACTGTTGGAATTTTTGTTTTATTTTGTTTTACCTTGTGCATAGACTATCTTTTCAGCAAGAGGTGTGTCAAAAGAAATTAATATAAAAACGAAGCTTTTTTATGGCAGATGTTTTAAGAGCTTGCTAATTAGTGGTATCGACGAGGGAGGGGCAAACAGGCACCCTTCATACCCTGTCGGTGGCAGAAATCAGTGCAGCTACTTTGGAGGGCAACATTTACTAGTGTCTTTGGAAATCTTAAATGCACGTATTCTGACCCAGCAAGTCTCCTCCACTTTAAGAATTTTCTTTACAGGGCGCCTGGCTGGCTTAGTCAGTAGAGCGTGACACTCTTGATCTCAGGGTCATGAGTTCGAGCCCTACTATGGGCATAGGGATTACTTAAAAAAAAAAAAGAATTTATAGATTCACTTGTACAGCTCAAGATGTAAGTGTACAAGGTTGCCATCACAGGAGAATACAAAATTAGCTACGCACACAAATGAGTATTTAGTGGCTATTTAAAAGTAAGAGCTAAGTCTGTATGTATTAACCTGGAAAGATGTTACCCGTATATTAAGTGCAAAAAGACAAAATGTAGAACAATATATATAGTACGATATCATTTGCAGGCATAGAAGACACACGTACCCATGGAAAATTCCTAGCAAATGCAAGCAGCTATTAACACCAGTTACTTCTGGGGAGTGGAATTGAAAGGGTGAAGGAAAGGACATACTTTCTGGTTTATATTTAATACTGGATTTTATTTTTTATAAAGAGCAAACACTTAGGACTGCTGTAATAAAAAATCTATTTTAGGGGTGCCTGGGTGGTTCAGTTGGTTAAGTGTCTGACTCTTGATTTCACTCGGGTCTTGATCTCAGGGTTGTGAGTTCAAGCCCCACATTGGGCTCCACGCCCAGCATGGAGCCTACTTTTAAAAAATAAAATTAAAAGTCTATTTTAGAAATTCAAAACAAAGTATTCTATGTCAATTATAGCGTAGTGAAGCTGGGGGATAGTTCATAAATTAGAAAGAAGCAATGTGGGGGGCCAGGCTGGCTCAGTCCATAGAGCACATGACTCTTGATCTAGGGATTGTGAGTTTGAGCCCCATGTTGGATGTAGAGATTACTTTTTTTTTTTAAAGATTTTATTTATTGTGAGAGACAGAAAGCATGAGTGGGGAGGAGAGGGAGAAGCAAGGAGCCCGACTCGGGGCTTGATCCCAGGATCCTGGGATCTTGACCTAAGCCAAAGGTGTCCAGGAGCTGGACGCTTAACCGACTGAGCCACCCAGGTGAACTGGATGTAGAGATTACTTAAAATAAAATCCTAAGGGGCGCCTGCGTGGCTCAGTCGGTTGAACATCTGACTCTTGGTTGTTTTGCTCAGGTCATGATGTCATGGGTTGGGAGATGGAACCCCGCCCCCACAAATCTCTACACTCAGTGGGGAGTCTGTTTGAAGATTCTCTTCTCTGCCCCTCCCCCCAGTTACGGATGCTCACGCACGCTCTTTCTCTCTCAAATAATCTTTAAATAAATACAATCTTGTTTTTGAAAAAGATTATTTGAGAGAGGGAGGGAGAGAGAGTGAGAAAAGAGAGAGAGATCATGAGCAGGGGGGAAGGGTAGAGGGAGAAGCAGATTCCCGGCTGAGCAGGGAGCCTGATGCAGGACTTGATCTCAGGACCCTGAGATCATGACCTGAGCCGAAGGCAGATGCTCAACGGACTGAGCCACCCAGGCATCCCTAGATATATTTATTTTTTACAAAATGGAATCATCGGGGCGCCTGGGTGGCTCAGTCGGTTGCTCTTTGCGGAGCCTGCTTATGCCTCTGCCTGCCACTCCCCCTTCTTGTGCTCTCTCTCTCTCTTTGACAAATAAATAAAATTAAAAAAAAACTGTTTCTAAGTTTAAAAAAATAAGAAAAGTTTAATACAACCTGTGTATGACCTACACGCCAAGACGCTTTGTTAGGATGCAGAACTGTCAAAATAAATGCAACTTTACAGATACGGGTGAAGTCCTCTTTGCTCTGTGAAATGCTTGTTACCACTTGCACATTTCCCTGATGATTCATGAGGGTGACAATCTTTTCAATACATGTATTGGCCATTTGAGTTTCCTTGTCTCCCAACTGCTGTTTCTTGGTCCATGTTTCTGTTGTGAAGACTTCCAGGGCATGTCCAAATTGTTTTGCTTTTATAGATAATGCCGTGATGAACATCTTCACACATGCGCATTTGCTCATTTTTCTGATTCATTCCTTAGAATAAGTTTCTAAAAGTGGAATGTCTGAGACAAAGGATATATTTTAAATTTACAACTTTTTTTGGGGTGCCTGGGTGGCACAGTCGTTAAGCGTCTGCCTTCGGCTCAGGGCGTGATCCCAGCGTTATGGGATCGAGCCCCACATCAGGCTCCTCCGCTATGAGCCTGCTTCTTCCTCTCCCACTCCCCCTGCTTGTGTTCCCTCTCTCGCTGGCTGTCTCTCGCTCTCAAATGAATAAATAAAATCTTTAAAAATAAATAAGTAAATAAATAAATAAATAAATAAATAAATAAATTTACAACTTTTTTTTTCCTTTTATGAAACAATCTTTTAAAAAATCCAGATCAAAGGGGCACCTGGGTGGCTCAGTCGGTTAAGCATTCAGCTCAGGCCGTGATCCCAGGGTCTTGGGATCAAGCCCTGCGAGCCCCACGCTGCATCGGGGCTCCCAGCTCTGTAGGGAGTCTGCTTCTCCCTCTCCCTCTGCCACCCTCACTTGTGTGCGCTCTCTGTCTCTTGAATAAATAAAATCTTCTTAAAAATCCAAATTAAAAAATCCTGTGTACACCTACACCCCCCTGCAGCCGCGTGTGAGCTTCTGTCTTCCCACACTCTTCCCAGAACTGGGCATCATGATTTTAGTTTCCTTCTTTGAAGGTCAGGGATGTTTTTGATTGGTGTGCTTGCTTAAGATGTGCTGGGTTCCACCAGTAAAGTCCCTGCGCTGTATTGGCTGTATTCTCAAAAGTTCCCAGTCCTCCTAGAGAGGAGAGTGGGGTTCTAGCAGCTCCCCACCCTCTCCTAGCCTCCTGGGACCTCAGCCACTCGACAGCTGCCTTCCGGAGGCTTCTCTCAGAGGCCCCCCGGAAGAGCTATTTGCTAAATCTGGCAACCCTACCCCCAGGTTCCCGTTCTACTCCTCTCACCTAGACTGCAGCAATTGCCCCTGGGTCTCACCCCTACAGTCCATTCTCGGCACCAGCGTCTGCTCACAGCCCTCCTGCTGCACTTAGAATCCCATCTAAACTCCTGAGTTTAGAGCCCTGCCAAATCCAGGCCTGGCCCTCCTCTCAGACCTCATTGCCAACTGTTCCCCAGCCCCCTGCAGCCCCCTGCAGCCCCCTGGGCCTCCTGGTTGTTTCCTGTTAGGATAAGCTGGGCCAGCCTCTGAATCTTTATACTTATTTACCTCTGCTTAGCATGCTCTCTCCCCCGAACATTCTCTGTTCAGATGTCGCCACACCAGAGAGGCCTTGCCAGCCCACCTTGCCTAAAACAGCACCTCCCCGGCCCCAACCCTGCTTTATTTTTCCCTAACACTCATTACCCGTCATTATTTTATACTTTGACTTGCTTAGTGTCCTTGTTCTTTGTCTTCCCTCACCAGGAATGTAAGCTTGATAAAAGCTGGAACTTAAAGTGTTTTACTGGTTTGTTTTTCCAATATTATCTCCCTGGTGCCTAGGATCATGCCTGGCACTTCTCAGACCTGGATCTGACAGGCTGTCCTGCCCAGAAGCTAAGGGCACAGCCGTGAGTCAGTCTCTCTGGGTTCAAGCCCCTGACTGCTTGCTTTCCAGCTGTGTCACTTGGGGCAAGTTACCTAACCATCCTTTCTACCGTCTGTAAAACGGGGATGCTAATCTACTTTAGTTGGGTGATTGGGAGCATTAAATGAGTTAAGCCGTGTGAGAACACAGGCTGGTGTTTGCTGATTGTCACTATTACAGTGTTTGAGTGAACTTAACCTCTACGGGTTATTACCATTATACACACATGCAAACGTCACCCAACCCCGATCTACTGAATATTTAGTATGTGTCTGTCACTCCCAGGCAACGGGGAATAGACTCCTACACAGAAACTAACAAGATAGACGTGACCCCTCCCTTACCATGAGTCTTCAGGAACTCAAATAATTATTCCTGGTGTTCAAGTGTTGAGGGGCAACAAAGCACAGAATTTTTCAGGAGATATAACTTAGTCTGAGGGCCAGCAAGAGATCCTGGACCAGGACCCTGGGATCATGACCTGAGCTGAAGGCAGACGCTTAACCAACTGAGCCACGCAGGGCCCTCTATCACACTCTCTTATGCTTGTTCTCATATGAAACCCCGTTGGAATGGAACCTCCGACAGAGCTGGGACTTTGGGGAGGGGGAGAGAGAATGGCCGCAGGAAGACCAATTAGGAGGTCGGTGTGGATGGCCTGAGTTCTAGAACTTTGATTTGCTAGGAGGATTAGGAGCAGCCGGCTGGCTGATAGAGAGCCGGAGGCTAGAGGACTTGACAGCTGGAAGCTTCATTTGCATAGCACTTTATACAAGACTGAGAAAAGAGCCAATTGTCCATATCAAAGAATGGAGTGGGGAGGCAGTGGAGTAGTGGTAGTGAGGAAGGGCGACTCAAGTCCCAGCAGTCCCAACAAGCCAGTTCTTGGTACTGTCACTGATTTTGAGTCATCAAGGACTAAGGATCAAGTGTGGGGCTGGAGAGAAATATAGAAATATTGGGGCGCCTGTGTGGCTCAGTTAGTTAAGTAAGCATCTGCCTTCGGCTCAGGTCATGATCCCAGGGTCCTGGGATCAAGCCCCGTTGGGCTCTCTGCTCCACGGGGAGCCTGCTTCTCCCTCTCCCTCTACCTGCTGCTCCCCCTGTTCATGCTCTCGCTCTCTGTCAAATAAATAAATAAAATCTTAAAAAAAAAAGAATAGCGAAATATGTCATATTCTAAAACTCTTTTTAAAAGATTTTATTTAGTTATTTGAGAGAGAGAGAGGGAGCACCAGCAGGGGGAGGGTGAGAGGGAGAGGGAGCTGAGAGCCTAACGGGGCTCCGTCCCAGGATCCTGGGATCATGACCTGAGCTGAAGGCAGATGCCCAACCGACTGAGCCACCCAGCTGCCCCAAGAATATAGACATCTTTAAGATGTAATGGACAAAACTTGGTGGCCGGATGTGGGACATGAGGGAAAGGGAGGGTGATGTCTTCGTTTCTAGTTTAAGCAACTGGGGGGATGGTGGTGCCATCTCCTCAGAGTGGATTTTGTGGTTCAACTGGGAGGCCTGGAGGAATCCAGGAGTCAGGCAGATGGGAACACAAGTTCCGAGCCAGGGAAAATACTTGGCTTAAGAGATGGTAATTGGAATGCACAATGAAATCATGACAAAATGCCTTTTTCTTCTGAGATCTCTTTAGGCAAATTACCAGAAAAGCTTACATGCAAATGCTTTCTGGTTGCAGACGGGCTTCTCCACTTCATCTAGACTGTTCCATAACCCTCAGATACTTCTAGCAATGGAGGGTCCCTGTAAAGGAAGGGTTCCAGAAGCTTAAACTTCCTTAGCTTCAGGGTATCTGCCTCTGCCCTTGCTCATGTGTTGGGTGAGAGAAGGCAATTGAGGAAAGTCTTGAGAAATGCTTACAACTGGTGGACGGGTCCAGGAGACGTGGCCTGTGAGGGAGACTGAGAAGGGGCGTCCGGGGAGGTAGGAGGTAGGAGGAGACTGGGAAAGGCTTCACAGAAGGCAAGAAGAATGGCTGTTTAGAGGGTCGTTATCACTAGCAATCAACTGTCTGCCAAGTTCTGCTAACACTGCCTCCGCAGTGTCTCTCCCTCTGACTCCACTGCCACCTCCTGGCCAACAGTCCCCATTACAACTGGGTATCTGCTCTAGCTTCTCTATTTCCAGCCTCTAGTGGAGCCTGGACCATGCCCATCCCTCCTCAACAACATTCAGTAGCTCCGTCACCTCCAAACTCATCCCACTACCGAGCCTGGAATGCTGGACCTTTGGCCGCCTGGTTCCAGGTGACTTATCTATCTCAATCTGCTCCTTCATAAAGAAGATAAGCTGATCTTGTCACTATCCCCACAACCCTCAGCCTTGTTGTGGCTGCGTCATCTTCCTGAATTGCCCACCCTTCATGCCTACATTTTTCAAGGTCAGGCTCAAATGACATCTGAAGCCCACTATGATACCCACTGGATCTGATCTGACCCTTGACCACCTTCTCTTGTGACATTCAAACACTGCCCTTGTTTTCATCAAGCTCACAGATCACCCCCAATGAGATTAAATTCTTGAGAGTAGAGACTGTGTCATCTTCTCTCCTGTCTCTCCCATTTAACCCAGTACAGGGCCTGCTACTCAGTGGGCAGAGGAAACGCTGGTCAGGAGAGCACACCCACTACCACCCAAATATAGGAACAAGAAGTCACAGATTCAACTACCTCCAGGAGCCAGACAGATATGACAAATGCGTGAAGTTGCCCAGTACGAGACAATTAGGAATGGTGGGGCCTATGGCAAGCAGGAGCTTTCATTCTTCTGCCTAAAGTGCTAATAACACTCAGAACATTAAAACAGTCTGTAAAGCATATCTGAAAAGCAAACTTGACCTGAAGAGTCATGAGTTTGACTCTGAAATATGGGTCAAAGTACACCCCTCTATTTAGGTGGTTCTTTAGAACTTTCAAAGCAATTTTGCATCAGCAACTCTATCTCCCTTATATACATGTGAGAAAAGTGAGGCTGAGAGAAGTGAGATGCTTCTTAAGATGACATAGCAAGGAATTAGCAGCCCAAGGCTAGGTCCAACCCATTCGGACTCTGGCCTGGCTTCCTGTCTTCGGAAGGTGACGGGAAGAGGGTCTAAAAAAGATGGGGATCATTCACTTTTTAAAAATCAAGGCTATTTTTTAGAGCAATATTACATTCCGGGATCGAGGGGAAGGTACAGAGATTTCTTATATACACCCGGTCCCCACACATGCAGACTCTCTCTATTATCAACATTCTTCACGATAGTGGGACATTTGTTACAACTGATGAGCCTACATTGACACAGTCTAATCACCGAGAGTCCATGATTTACATTATAGTGAACTGTTGGTGTTGTACATTTTATGGGTTTAAACAAATGTATGATGACATGTATCTACCGTTAGAGTATCATAGAGAGTATTTTCGGCCCTAAAAATCCTCTGTCCTCTCCTCCTATTCATCCCTCCCTCACTGACCCCTGGCAACCACTGATCTTTTTAGTCTCCATAGTTTTGCGTTTTCCAGAATGTTGTATAGTTGAAACAATACAGTAGGTAGCCTTTTCAGATTGGCTGCTTTCACTGTGCATTTAAGTTTCCATGTTTCTCTCTCTCTCTCTCTTTCTTTTTTTAGAGAGGGAATGGGGGGGAGGAGGGGCAGAGGGAGAGGGGAAGAGAGAGTCATAAGCAGGCTCCACACCCAGTGCAGAGGCAATTGTGGGGCTTGATCTCACAACCCTGAGGTCGTGACCTGACCCAAACTCAAGAGTTGAATGCTTAACTAACTGAGCCAACCAGGTGCCCCTCCTCTGTTTCTCTGTGGCTCAATAGCTCACTTCTTTTTAGTGCTGAATAATATTCCACCGTCTGGATGTATCACGGTTTATCCATTCACCTATTGAAGGCCACATTGGTTGCTCCCAGGTTCTGGCAATTATGAATAAAACTGCTGTAAACATCCACTCGCAGGTTTTTGTGTGGATACAAGTTTTTTTTAACTCCTTTGGGAATTAAAAGGAGTGCGATTGCTGGACTGTATGGTAAGAGTATGTTTACTTTTTTTTTTTTTTAAGATTTTATTTATTTATTTGACGGAGAGACAGCCAGCGAGAGAGGGAACACAAGCAGGGGGAGTGGGAGAGGAAGAAGCAGGCTCCCAGCGGAGGAGCCTGATGTGGGGCTCGATCGCACCCTGAGCCGAAGGCAGACGCTTAACGACTGCACTACACAGGCGCCCCAAGAGTATGTTTACTTTTGTTAAGAAACCACCAAACCATTTTCCAAAGAGGCTGTACCATTGCCACGAGCAATGAATGAGAGTTCCCATTGTTCCACATCCTCGTTGGCATTTAGTGTCGTCAGTATTCCGAATTTTGGTCATTCTAATGTGTAGTGGTATCTCATTGTTGTTTTAATTGGCATTTCCCTGATGACAGATGATATGGAACATCTTTTCATTGGTTCATTTGCCATCTGTATGTCTTCTTTGGTGAGGTGTTTGCTAAGGTCTTTGGCCCATTTTTTAATCAAGGCGTTTTCTTATTGAGTTTTAAGAATTCTTTGAATATTTTGAATAAGTCCTTTATCAGATGCCTTTTGTAAATGTTCTCTCCCGATCTGTGGCTTGTCTTCTCATTCTCTTCACATTGTCTTTCACAGAGAAGTTTTTAATATTCATGAAATCCAGATTACAAATTATTTCTTATATGGATCATCCTTTTGGTATTGTTTCTAAAAGGGCATCAATATCACGATCAAGGTCATCTGGTTTTCTCCTATGTTGTCTTCTGGGTGTTACACAGTTTTGTTCTTTACATTTAGGTCTGCGATCCATTTTGAGTTAATTTTTGTGAAGGGTGTAAGGTCTGTGTCTAGATTAATATTTTTGCTTGTGCTTGTGCAGTTGTTCTAGCTCCACTTGTTGAAAAGAGTATTTTTGCTCCATTGTATTACCTTTGCTCCTTTGTCAAAATCAGTTGACCATATCAATGTGGGTCTACTTCTGGCCTCTCCATTGGTCTATTTGTTCCATTGATCTCTTTGTCTATTCTTTTGCCAATATCACGCTGTCTTGATTACTGCAGCTTTACGGTAAGTCTTGAAGTCAGGTAGTATCAGTCTTCCAATTTCGTTCTCCTTCAATAATATCTTGGCTATTCTGGCTCTTCTGCCTCTCAGTATAAACTTCCGAATCAGTTTGTTCATATTCATAAAATAACTTGCTGGGATTTTTATTTGGATCGCACTGAATCTATAGATCAAGTAGGGAAGAATGGACATCTTGCCAATATTCAGTCTTCATCACTCACTTTTCATTCAACTGAAATTTCATTTGTCAAATGGAACAATCTCCTTTTCACAGGGTTGTTTGAAATGGTTTTCATCATTCAGTAATTATCTAGAGTACTGTAGTCCCTGTGACAATGTCCCTGCTCTCAGGGAGCTTATCCTTTAGAGCTGAGGGGAGCATACAATAAACAAGCATACAAATAAATTAGTAATTTCAAGTAAGTGTTGTGAAGAAAGCAAGTAATAGGGAGTGACTGGCAGCGAAAGGGTTCTTTAATGTCAAGGAACTTCTCTGGGGAGGCAACATTTGAACTAAGACCTTCATGAAAAGGGAGAGCTAGCCATGAGGAAAAACTTTCAGAGGAAACAACAAAAATGAAGGCTCTGGAAGCAGAAATGAACTTGACGGATGGTTTGGAGAAGGGCATGGTGGCTTCAGTATAGCGAACAAGGGATAAATGAAGTTTAAAAAAAAAAGTACACATGGGTCATATCCTGTAGGATATTTATTTTTAAAATTTAAGTAAAAATCTTTGCTTTGAGGTACACAAAGTATACACATTTTAAGTACACAGCTCAGTGAATGTTTATATCCGTATATACCCATGAAAATGACCTCGTCCAGATCAAGATAGAGAATGGCGGTCAGCAGACATTTTTGGTGAAGCACCAGACAGAAAATAGTTTAGGCTCTGTGGACCTGGGCCTTTGTTGCAACTACTCAGCTCTAGTACTGTAGTACCATAGGAAAGCAGCCATAGGTGCCATGTTAATCAACGGGTATGGTGGAATTTCAATAAATCTTTAGTTACAGATGCTGAAATTTGATTTACATTTACTTTTCATGTGTCACAAGAGTTTTCTTTCTTCTTTCGTTTTTTCCTCAACCATTTGTAAGTGTAAAAACCATTCTTAGACTTGTTAGCATTCTTAGCTTGCAGACTGTACAAAAACAGGTGCTGTACAAGACTTGTCCTCTGGGCCATAGTTTACCAACTCCTGATACACATTTCTAGTATCCCCCTTGTGGCTCTTCCCAGGTAAAATCCCTTTCTCTCAATGGTTATTTTATTTTTAACACCATCAATTAGTTTTACCTGCTCTTGAACTTTATGTAAATGGGGTCATATGTTCTCTTGTGCCTGGCTTCTTCAGCTCAACATGTCTGCCCTGTGGAGACTTGAAGTCATGATACGCAATGGGGTTTCATTTAAGTGAATTAAGATGCCATTGGGGGGTTGTAAGTGTGAGAGCAACAAGATCTGATTTCTATGTAAAGGTCACTCCAGTTGCTATGTGGAGAATGGAGTAAAGAGAAACAGGAATGGATGTGGGAAACCCAGTCAGGGGCAATCCAAACAAGAGATGATGGTGGCTGGCTCAACGGTGATAGTCATGGAAAGAGAAGAGAGATTTGGGGTTTATTTTCAGTTTGAGCTCAAGAATCCAATACCAGTTATTTTTGTTTTTAACCAAGTATTATAATACTAAGTAGTTCACACTAATAAATCTCCTGAATAATCTTTCTGAGACTGGCTTAGTGGATTTTCATGTATAAACCATGTTCCTATCTTCAAGGGGTTAATAATACTTTTTGGGGTGGGGTGGACAGACCATGAATCCGGATATAATGCAATCAGTGCTTTATGAAACCCAGGGGGCTATCGGAGCCAATAGTATGAAAACCAGCCTAGGTGTGGTCAAATGAGATCACCTGGGGGTTGTCGCCCTCGAGCTGAATTTTGAAGGAAGAATAGCTGAAAGAGCATGAAAAGGTTTATGGGAAGGACAAGCGATGTGAGATCTCTTGGGAGCTCAGTATGGTTCTATGATAGGGTCTCAGAAATATGTAAGCTTGGTATGGGGAAAAAAAAAAAGACTAAACTGGGCCTAAATGGATGGGCGTTCATCCACATTTTCAATCTGTCCTGGGCGCTTCCATATGACTTGAGGCTCCAGCATAAGCCAGAGGTAGCAAACTGGCAACCTGTGGCTGAATTTGACCCTTAGATGTATTTTGGCCCACAGGGTGACCACTGGAATGGTGGTTTGAACAGTGGCTGTTCTTGCGGGACAGAGCATATCGTCTCCAGTCCCTCACATTCCTCACCTGACCCTCTTCACTTTATTTATATTACCTTCCTAGCTCTTTTAGGTATTTGAGTTTTTTTCTTTTTTTATATTTATTTTCTTATTGAAGTATAATTAACATACAACGTTATGTTAGTTTCACGGGAACACGTTTTAAGTTTTCAATCTCTGATCTTTGCTGTAAGAAGAACAGATCTTCAAATCAGTGACACTGAGAGAAGGATCAACTCTCTGAGTAAAATAGGTAAGAACTAAACTGAGTGGATGAAGAGGAGCTGAATGAGAACTTTATCAG
Organism: Ursus maritimus; assembly: GCF_017311325.1. NCBI lineage: Eukaryota > Metazoa > Chordata > Mammalia > Carnivora > Ursidae > Ursus > Ursus maritimus. The sequence goes on along the minus strand of NW_024424452.1, from coordinate 16,648,330 downwards.
GGCTTCCTAACCTGGCTCCCAGGGTGGGCTTTACTTGGTAAATTTTGTGTGTGTATCCTTGTGATTTAGACTGCTTGGCTATGAATCCAGGCTTTGGGCTCTGTCACAGGTTAATCTATGAGCTTCAATTCATTTGTAAAACGGAGCTTGTCGGGATTAAAAGAGAGAATTAGTGCACAAAGTAGTCTCAGTAGAAGGTAACTGTTATTATTCTATTCTGGGGTGAGGGCATCTCAGAGGAGTTCTTACCCTAGAAAGTTGGCCAACAAATGGCATATAGGTGCTTGGCAGCTATCGGGAATCACACCCTTGTGTAAAACGAAGCAGCTCTGTAAGCGGACTGCGGTGGGGAATCCAGAGGCCCAGGCTCTACTGCTAACTTGCTGAAAGCACCTGACAAATTGCTTCAGCTCTCTGGGTGATCTATTAAAAAACGGGGGACTGGTCTGAATTGGCAGCCGCAATGCAGCTCCACTGGCACTTTCTCTGGTGGAGGATAAAGACGCTCTGCCGCGGGGCAAGCGCGGAATCTCCAAGGGAACTACATCACCCAGCCTGCTTTGCGCTTCAGGCAGCGCCCTACGCTTCACGCGAGCCTCCCCGTTCCCCCAACCTCCAGTTACTGTCTCTCGCGAGAGGACGGGCCGCGCCGGCGATAGCGATAGTGAGCTGTGGTGGTGGTGCTGGTGGTGGTGGTGGCGGCCGAGACGGCGGCGGCCATTTTGGTGGGGCCTCGGAAGCGGCGGCGGCGGTTCGCTGAGAGTAGCGTCTTCCATTTTTCCCACCCACCGCCCGCATCTCTGTGCCGTGAGAGGAGGCAGTGGAAGCAAGGCGGTGGCAGTAGCCGCGGGCCCCAGGGGAATTTAAAGGCCGCGAAGGCGGCAGCCAAGAGGGGGCCCTCCCCCCTCCTCGGCGGGAGGGGGGGTGGTGCGCACGCCCCCGAGGACGCAGGTAAGGAGAGGGAGACAAGATGGCGGACGCTCCACAGTTCCCCCTCCCCTGACGGGCGACTGCGCGCGCATCTTTCCGCCACCGCCTCTCCTCCCACCTTCCCGGGGTGCTGCGCGCGCACCTTCGGCCGGGGCCCCGGGGCCGGTGCGCGAGGCTGTCGGCGCGCGCCCATAGAGACAGGCTGAGGGGGGCCAGGCCGGCCAGCACAGGGCCCGGGCGCATCTCCTCTCCCCTCCCGCCCGTCTGCGCACGCGTGCCTGAGCGAGCGAGCGAGCCCTGAGAGGACGGACCCAGGTGCGCTCCTGCCCGCCCACCAACCCCAGCCCCCCCCCCAGGGGCGCGCGGGAAGAGGAAGGGGGGCGTGGGACGAGGAGTCGGGGCGCGCGCCCACCATATCCAGTCAGTAACCAGGACCTGGCGGCACGAACCCTCCCTTATGTCAGCCCTTCGCGGTCTGGTGGTGGGGGGCTCCCTGACGGGTAGGGATGAGAGACTTCCCAGCCTGCGACCCTTGTGTGCGTGGGTTTGGGCTCTGGCGGGAGCCCCCGGGCGGTGCGCGCAGCCGGCTCTCTTCACCTCCAGGCGCGCACGCGCGGGCCCCTCCCCCAGTCCGTAGCGCACGTTGGGTGGGGTGGGAGTCTAGGAGGGGGCGGGGCTATCTTAGGGTTAGTGGCAACTTGGGGCAGAGGTCAAGGGTCACGCCGGGTCAGTCTGTTGGAAGGAGTTGGGAGAGAGCAGTGAAGCCGGGGGTCAAGAGTTCAGGTGTCTTGGATTCTGGTTAGCTCGGGTCCTGTGACTCTATTGCGGAGGAAGGAGTGAATGGAAGGCTACACCGTGGTGAAGGAATTTCCTTAAACACTGGGGAAACACTTCCGGGCCCTTGGTGGGTTTACCCCACCTGTTTCCGGGGCACGGTTCTTTGCTGAGCGGTCTTTCTCATTTCTGACTTCTCCTCTAATGTCTCCTGCTGCAGTTCTTGTGTTTGGGGAAGTGTCTCATGGCTCAGGTATAGGAGTTACAGGGCCCTGCCCTGAGGAGGGCAGGATTCTCCTGTGATTCCCTTCAACCCTAACTGCAAAGGAGAGCCAACATCTTTCTGAGCTTCTGGATGTGACAGCTCTTTTTGCTTTGTTATTTGCTCTCAGATCAGTGGTTGGAGCCTTTTACACTTAAGCTTTTCAAAGGTTTTTGTTTTTTGTTTTCTTTTTTTTTTTTTGCTTCACTTTGGTGCTTCTCCTCCAGCCAGAATCTTAGGTCTCTAGGGAATTCTGTTTTCGCAAAACATGATTTGCTTTTATTTTTTGGAAATGTGAGCTTTTCTTTTTACTGTAACTCTCTTCTTTTCAGCCTTTGATTTGGGTATATTTAAAAGCCTCAAAAGTTGTTGTAAAGAAGGCTTTGATAGATGTTGGTAAATGTGGATTTGTTCCTCACGGCTGTTTTCCTTCCCTTCTGTTTTAGGCCTGATTCCCCTCAGTACGGCGGCACCGTGGAAGTACAGACTTTCACAGGGGGTGTGGTCTCAGCTCACACAGGTGAGGGTTCAGATACTGTTTTGTGTACTGATGCGAATGGGAGAGATGTTTGAGATAATTAATGAGAAACATTATAAGTCAGTATTTTTGGTTTGATGATAGTGGTGCAAGAACAAAACTGGACGTGTGGATAGAGAAAGGTCTGATCACCCTGGTTCTCCCAAGGAGAGCAGCACATTCTCCATGGTTTTGGCATCAGACTACCTAAGTTTCAGTCTTTCTGTCAATTCCTGACTGTGTGACCTTATACAAGCCATTTAGGTCTCTGTGTGTGTTAACTTTCTAACTTATAAAATAGGGAAAGTATTAGAATGCATGCTTCATTTAGGTCAGGGATATTTTCTGTCTCTATCCTTAGTATATAGAAGGAACTAAATAAACATTTATTAAGGTGTGAAAAGTACCTGGCTTGCAACATAGGTGTGAGGATTATAGAACATATCAAGTTGGTGCTTAGTAAATTATGACACATAGTGGAAGCTCAAGAAACATAGGCTGTAATCATTGTTCATTATCTTTATTCTTGAACGTTCTTGTGTTTTGTGTTTTTTGTGTTTTTTTTTTAGATTCATTTATCATTTTATTTTATTTATTTATTTATTTTTAAAGATTTTATTTATTTATTAGAGAGAGAGAGATAGCCAGCGAGAGGGGGAACTCAAGCAGGGGGAGTGGGAGAGGAAGAAGCAGGCTCCCAGCAGAGAAGCCTGATATGGGGCTTGAGCCCGGAACGCTGGGATCACGCCCTGAGCCGAAGGCAGACGCTTAACGACTGCGCCACCCAGGCGCCCCTAGATTCATTTATCATTTTAAATCCCATTTTTACTCTTTTTACCCTACTTTAGGTGCTCCAGAGGCCGGTGGACCTGAGCGGAGGCTGGGACGCCCTAGTGGGCCCCGGGCCCTGGAAGGCGGGTCCCGGTGGCCGGTGGCCCAGAATGAGGCCAGCTCCCAGCATGCCCTGCAGCCGGACGCCAGCCCCTCGGCCAGCAGCAGTGGTGATAACGACCCAGTCATTCTTCAGGCGTCCAAAGAGGAGCCTGGGAGTGGGACCATGCAGAGCAGCCCCTCCCCTGCTCACCCTCAGCTCCCAATCCTGCAGACACAGGTTTGAAAGTGGGAAGGGTTCCTTTTCTGCTTCTGCTTTGTGGGCTGTTGGCTCTGAGGCAGAAGAAATGTGGCAAGTTAGCCACGTTTCCATGATCCTAGCTATCTGTGTTTAGAAAATTTCTGGTGCTCAGGTTGACCATCAATCCTCTTAGATACTTATGTTCTTTTTGCCATTAATTTAATATTGATCGCTAAGAGTGTAGAAACTCCTTGTTACCTGAAAAGGGTTGAATTAGACCAGGTTGGAAATGGAGGTTGGACCAACATGCTCCTAAGACTGTGAGCTTTGAGAATAGTTGTTTGTTTAGGAATTGAAGCAATGTAAGCATTGTAGATGGTGTGTAGTGTTTATGCTTTTCTCATACTAAGGCAGTGCCAGAGGTGAAAAAATGTGGCTTTTGAGAGTAGACATATAGAGGTTTGCATAGAGTAGGCTTTTGATGGGTATGGATTTGATACTTATAATTTTCCTGAGCAGCTGGGGAATTTTGTGATACAGTCTTTTGTCATTTAACTGAGGTAGGAATTTCAGTGGCACACCTGTGAGGCTACTGTGCCGGAGTGATGTTTATGAATTTCCTCACTGTCCACATTTAAGTGAGACTTTGTTCTCTACTTAATATTGGTTGTGCAGTACTTTGTAAAGTAATAGGTGAGTGTTTGAGAACAGTTCTTCCCTTCTCACCTTCTTAGTAACGCCTCTTCCCTTAACGCCTTAGAACGCCTCTTCCCTTCTCACCTTCTTAGTAAAGGAAACTACCAAGATAGATGAAGAACGTAGAGGTTTAAGTGATCTTGGTGGTGGTCTTTGTTGCTCTTTGAATTTGGTGGTAACTCACATTTATTCTAATAGGTGAATCTGCCATACTGGCTGCGTAAAGGAAGGAAGAGTAGGGAGTTGTTTATGTGAGTGAAATTCTTGAGGTTCTGAAAGGATCGTTAGCATTTGAAATTACATGCTATGGTATTCTCGAATTCAGGAACTGTGTAAATGTCAGGCTATAACTTCTTTGCATGCCAAGCATCTATAAACTTGGGTCTGTTATCTTGAATACCTTATCAAAATATCCTGTATATTTGTGCTTATAAAAACGAGGTTGAGCATTTACTTTGGAGGGTTTTTTTATAATGTAGAATGAAATGATATGAGAACTTCTGGTGTGGTGCTAAGCATTCATTTTATCTGTCGTTTTCCGTTTTTCTAGATGGTGTCGGACGGCATGACAGGCAGCAATCCTGTGTCCCCTGCCTCATCCAGTTCCCCAGCCTCTAGTGGGGCAGGCGGCATCTCCCCCCAGCATATAGCTCAAGATTCCTCTCTGGATGGACCTCCAGGGCCCCCAGATGGTGCCACAGTGCCCCTGGAGGGGCTCAGCTTACCCCAGGCTGCTGACCTGGCTAACAAGGGCCCAAAGTGGGAGAAGAGCCATGCTGAGATTGCAGAGCAGGCCAAGCATGTACGTACCGGGAAGGCCTATGAGGATTCTTCTTTCCTCAACTTCTGTGTCCCATGAGCATTTTATATTTCCTTCCTTGTGGATTTAGAGTATAGGCTCTGCCTTAACGATCTTGAGCAAGTTGCTTGAGGAGCCTTTACTGTAAGGTAGAGGTGGTGTAGTAGTCTAACAGTAGACCATTGTGAGGTCTAAGTTGAAGAAGAAAATAGACAAGAAAGTACTTTGTAAACTGTAAGGCTCTTAAGATTTACTGGTTTCTGCTTCTCATTTCTATCCTCTAGCCTCTTTTGCCTTACCCAGTGGTAAGTGTGGTCCCTGGACCAGCAGCATTGGCATCACCTGGGAAATTTGTTAAAAATGAAAGTTTGTTGGTACCCCTCTTCCACCTATCCATTTAAAGCTCGAGGGTGGGGCCCAGCAGTCTGTCTTAAAAAGTACTCCAGATCATTCTGATGCATGTTTAAATTTGAAAGCCATTTGAAAGCCATTCTTCATGTTTTCCTCACCGTCGGGCCATTTAGTTCCCCTATGTCATCTCTGGCTGTTATTTCCTTTGATTTAGTTTTTGTCAGGAGAGGAAAAGAATAATGAGGGCAGTTGTCTTGAGTTTGTTTGTTTTTAAAGATTTATTTATTTATTTTAGAGAGGAAGTATGGGGGGGGCAGAGGGACAGGGACAGAGAGAAAAGCCAAGCAGGGAGTCCGTTCTGACGGGGGCTGGATCCCACAACCCTGAGATCATGACCTGAACCGAAATCAAGAGTCCAGTGCTCAACCAACTGAGCCACCAGGCGGCCCAGTTGTCTTGAGTTTTTAAGTCACTTTTGTTGATTTCGAATGCTTTCACTTTTCTGCTTATGAAATTTAATTACTGTAGAAACATGTTACCTTTTTGTCATCCTAACTGTTGTTTAATATTTTTATGTATAACGTAAGAATTCACCAGAATGTATGTTTTTATAAAAATATTTTTGTAAAAACGAATAAGATTGTGTACGTTGGGCTTTATATTTCTAAGCGTGAACATAACTCTTTCTCAAGCAGAATTCGACAGTGATGAAGATCCTTTGTATCCAGTCTGTAAGGAAGGGTATACTCCCTGCTTCTCTGGAGGCTTCCCTTGGAATATGTTTTCCTTAGTCTTTCCTATGTTCTTGGGGCATGGAGATTGAGTGAAATAACGGAAAGAACATGAAATCTGGTGTCTGGAGTCATTAGACCTATTTTTAATTCCCAGCTCTTATCATTTCCTGGTTGTGTGATTTCAAATAAATCACTTAATCTCTCTGATCTTTCCCCCCCCTTCACTTGAAAAGATTATAATACCTACTTACTTGCAGGATTGGTATGTGGACTTAAGACACATAAAACACTCTATCCAGACAGTGCCTATATATAATCACTGCCCAGGAATTCAGCTGTGCTCACGAGGTAGCATATATGTGCAGTAACTTGATTGACGTAGCTCTTCCTCGTTAGGAAGCTGAGATTGAGACTCGGATTGCTGAGCTGCGGAAGGAGGGTTTCTGGTCACTGAAGAGGCTGCCTAAAGTGCCCGAGCCTCCCCGCCCCAAAGGCCACTGGGACTATCTATGTGAGGAGATGCAGTGGCTGTCTGCTGACTTTGCTCAGGAGCGTCGTTGGAAACGGGGTGTAGCCCGTAAGGTATGTCATCAACCGGGCCTACCTTCCATATTTCTTTTCCAGGTTTCCTTTTCCTTGATAAGTGGGTTGGTTTGAAGGGAACCAAACAGAACAAACAGTATAGGGTGCTTATTAATGCCCATAGTCTCAGGAGGCAAGCTCTGACTTCCCAGATTTCTTGGACTTGATTATTCTCTTTGCTCTTGAGGAAGGAGCAGGAGACTGGCCTTGGAGTGTTTTCACTCTGGTTCCTTGTTCCCACAGGTTGTGCGCATGGTCATCCGGCACCATGAGGAGCAGCGGCAGAAAGAGGAACGGGCTCGTAGAGAAGAACAGGCCAAGCTACGTCGAATCGCCTCCACCATGGCCAAGGACGTCAGGCAGTTCTGGAGCAATGTGGAGAAGGTAGGCATCAGGGATTGGGAAAGGGAAATGCCTTAGGTTTGCTTGGTGGGTAGCATGGTAGCAGGAACAATCAAAACTTCTCCTTGAGAGAGTGAATATTCTAACTTCAGGCAACTCCAGTGACATTTCTGTTGTACATTGGATCTCTGTAGCATTGAGTGCTGTAAAGAAGAAAGAAATACAGTGGAAAAATATGGTCCTGCTTTTGATATTATTAATAGGACTTCTTGATCCCTCTAGGCAATCTGTCCTCTGCAGGGTATTCAGCATGCTTTTCCTAAAACCTCTCAGGGCCATTTACCTGTTAAAATACCATCGAAGTTCTTAGTAATCAAATTGTTCTCGTATATTAAGTTTTGTTTCTCAAGTACTACCTGGTTTCTGTCTGTATATTCAGTTTTGTCTCCTGCCAGTTCCTTTTCTTTTCTATTTCAGATACTACTTTTTTTGCACATCCCTTGTAACTTACTCATGTTCTTTTTGCTGCCAGGAGTGCCTTTCTCCTCATGCCCACTTAGGGAACACCTTCTTACTCTCTAAGATTCAACCCCAGATACATTTGTAAATCTTTCCCTGATGCCTGAAGTTTTTAAACTGGTTCTTCTCTTTCCTGTGCTCCCTTTGTGCTTTCCTCAGAAGCACTTTAAAGGTCATTTAGTTTTTCCCTCTAGAGGCTAGTACAGAGGAAATTTCCCTAAATGTGGGGTAAAAGAGTACATGAATAAAAGATTATCTTCGTGACCTGTCCATTTCATGCTGTGGCAGGTGGTGCAGTTCAAGCAACAGTCCCGGCTTGAGGAAAAGCGTAAAAAAGCTCTGGACCTGCACCTGGACTTCATTGTGGGGCAAACTGAAAAGTACTCAGACCTTTTATCTCAGAGCCTCAACCAGCCGCTAGCATCCAGCAAAGCTGGCTCTTCCCCTTGCCTTGGCTCTTCCTCAGCTGCCTCTAGTCCTCCACCTCCGGTTTCCCGGCTGGACGATGAAGGTGTGTGTCCTCTTTGGCTCTGTTACTCTTCCTCGTGTACCCTTTCCAGAGCTGAAAACCCACCCTGTGGCTTGCAGGGCCCCGTGGACTTTGTGACCTTGTTCTCCTGCTATAGATGGGGACTTCCAACCCCAAGAGGAGGAAGAGGATGATGAGGAGACGATTGAGGTTGAAGAACAACAGGAAGGCAATGATGCAGAGACCCAGAGGCGTGAGATTGAGCTGCTTCGACGTGAGGGAGAATTGCCATTGGAAGAGCTGCTCCGTTCCCTCCCCCCTCAGCTGCTAGGAGGGCCTTCCAGCCCCTCGAGAACCCCCTCATCTCGCGACAGTGACACCCGAGATGGGCCTGAAGAGGGTGGTGAAGAAGAGCCCTCTCAGGTGTTACAGGTATGGGGAGAATGGGTAGAGGGAGGACTCAGAGTGGGAGCAGAGGTAGAGTTCTGGGGTATAAGGTCGGTTGTGGTTTTCAGGAGTTCTTCCTGGTGTAGGGCAGTTGGCTTTCATTTAGGGATGGATAGGGAAGAGTCTGGGTTTGGGGCAAGTTGCATTCTGAGCTGGGCAGTTTCTGGTGCTGTGGTGGAAGAGCGTACTGTCCTCTACTCTTTAACTGCTGTGTGGCCTTGAAAAAAATACTTAATCTGGTTCTTGCCACTTCTGTGAAATGATCCCCATACTTCCTATTGGTTTGTAGGTTTGGAGCTGGGATGATAATCTTGAAGTCTTTCTGGACCTAAGCTGTCTCTTTCTCATATGTCCGAGTGCGTGCGGATGGTGCTGGGGCCTGTGTTTCTTACCTAGCACTTTCACAGATCCTCCTCCAGGCGGTGGGGCCAGGATTTGGTAGCTGGTGCTGAAAGAAAACCCTTGATTGCATCCTTGCCCTGGGACTGTGCCAGTGGCAGCTGTCACTCAGTGGGACAGAGAGACTGTTCTGTGACATCGTATTCAACATTGTACCTTTCTCCTGCTGCTCTAACCTTAGGTCTTCTCCCTTTTCCTTCTTTGCCATACAGGTGAAGCCCCCACCCTCTGTCACACAGCGCAACAAACAGCCTTGGCATCCCGATGAGGATGACGAAGAGTTTACTGCCAATGAGGATGAAGGTCAGGCTTGTTCTCTTTTTCCTATTGCTCCTTCCCCTTTGAATTATCTGGACCTAACATTTCATGCTTTCTTCTCTCTTCAGCTTGGACTGGGTCCTTTGATTCTGTTCCCATTGATTTTGCTTCATTTTTTTTTTCCTAGCGGAGGATGAAGAAGATACTATAGCAGCTGAGGAGCAGTTGGAAGGGGAGGTGGATCATGCCATGGAGCTGAGCGAGTTGGCTCGAGAAGGTGACATTCACCAGACGTTTACTGAGCATCCGCTTGCTGTCTTTTCTGTGCAGAATGCCAGGGATAAAGAGATGAATAAGACACTTTTTATCCCCCTTGGAGGAACTCCAGGTCTAATGACAAAGACAGATGTAAACAAATAATTATAAATAGAATATGACGACTGGTTATGGTGGAAGTTTGAACAAAGTGCTATGATAGCTTAGTGGAGCTAACGTAAGAGGGTGTTGGCCATGTTTGACTTGAACCTTAAAGGAGATTTCGTTTGATATTATTCCTCCCAGTGGAAGGCAGCAGTGTGCACAGTTCTAGCCCAGGCTGTGGGGCTTGGCGTTAGTAGCTGTTGCTGAAAGCAAGCTCTTCTGTCTCCCTTCAGACCTGAGCCCAGTAGTGTTTGTAGAAACCTAGATAAAATGAACTGGCACCACGCACACCCCTCCCCCTTCCCCCCTTTCCCTTGAAGCACCCGGAAGCTCATCCGTTGTTTCTTGTCCAGGCGAGCTGTCTGTGGAGGAGCTGCTGCAGCAGTATGCAGGAGCCTACGCTTCCGACGCCTCTGCCCCGGGCTCTGGGACTAGCGAGGATGAAGATGAAGATGAGGGTGAGGCGGACAGCTCTGACTGTGAACCAGAGGGTGCCACAGAAGCCGAAGAGGGTCCTCAAGAGGACAGTAGCAGTCAGTCAGGTGAGTGTGCGGTCCTGGGCACACCGGAGGGGAGACACGGAAGAGTAGGTATGGTGCGCACTCAGCCTTGGTCTTGTGCTTTAGAATCTGCTGAGGAGCAGAGTGAGGAAGAGGAAGATGAGCATTCAGAGGACGAAGAGACAAGCGGCACTTCAGAATCGGAGGAGTCTGAGTCCGAGGAGTCAGAGGAGTCTCGATCACAGAGCCAAGCAGATGAGGAAGAGGAGGAGGAGGAGGAGGATGACTTTGGGGTGGAGTACTTGCTTGCCCGGGATGAAGAGCAGAGTGAGGCAGATGGGGGCAGTGGACCTCCCACCCCAGGACCTGCCACCACTCTAGGCCCTAAGAAGGAAATTACTGACATCGCTGCGGCAGCTGAAAGTCTTCAGCCCAAGGGTTATACCTTGGCCACTACGCAGGTAACCCCTGACCCCAGCTTCTGCTTTCTCCTGTCTTGACTTTTTTGTTTCTTAGTGACCAGTGCCTCATTTCTGCTGTGATACCTCTCTTCCTCCCTACCAGGTGAAGACACCCATCCCCCTGCTCCTGCGGGGCCAGCTCCGGGAGTACCAACACATTGGGCTGGACTGGCTGGTTACTATGTATGAGAAGAAGCTTAATGGTATTCTTGCTGATGAGATGGGGCTAGGCAAGACAATCCAGACCATCTCCCTGCTTGCCCACTTGGCCTGTGAAAAAGGTAATGAGGCAGGGCCCTTCCTCTTGGGTCTCCTTGGCCAGCTCCCTGCAAAGCCTGTTTAATGGTGACTAGCTGCGGGATGGTGAACACTCACCGTTTTGCACTGTTTTGGTAGCTTCATTGACTCCGGTCAGTAACTGTGGAGATGCCAGCGTAGGTGCTAGGATTCTTAGGAGGGGCCATTAGGATAGATTGGTCAGGGTTATACCTGAGGAACCAAAACAGAGCCCCAAAGTTCGTATTTCCTTACCGTCTCTTTTTTAAATTCTGCCTAAAATCTTTCGATTTTGTTTTTTTTAAGTTGAGGTATAATTGACATAGAACATTCTGTGAGTTTCTGGTACCCAGCATAAGGTTCTGATACTGGCACACATCGTGAAATGATTAGCGCAGCAAGTCTAATTAACATCCACTACCACAGAGTTAACACAAACTTCTTTCTCTTCTGATGAGAATTTTTAACACCTCTTTTAGTGATTTTCAAATATGCAATCCAATATTCCTAACTATAGTCACCATGCTGTACATCTCTCATTCTTTTGCTAAACAGGTAACTGGGGTCCCCATTTGATCATTGTCCCCACCAGTGTGATGCTGAACTGGGAGATGGAGCTGAAACGGTGGTGCCCCAGCTTTAAAATCCTCACTTACTATGGAGCCCAAAAAGAGAGGAAGCTCAAGCGGCAGGTTAGCTCTCCCTGTGATCGATATTCCCCCGGCCCCGCCCCACCCCCACCGCCCATTGATGCCTCTTTTACTCTTAGGCCCTTTCCTCAGAGGAGTTCCTTTTCCTCCCCTTTCTGTTGCTGCCTTCTGCTCCTGGGACTTTCTTTTTTCTCCATACCTGATATGTCCTTTGAGGACCTTAGCATGTCTTTTCTTTATCCTTTCTTTTCACCGCACCGTCTGCTGCTTTCTCCTGATACCTCAGGGCTGGACCAAGCCCAATGCCTTCCATGTGTGTATCACGTCTTACAAGCTGGTGCTGCAGGACCACCAGGCCTTCCGTCGCAAGAACTGGCGCTATCTCATTCTGGATGAGGCACAGAACATCAAGAACTTCAAGTCACAGCGCTGGCAGTCACTGCTCAACTTCAACAGGTGGAGATAGAAATGGGGATTTGTGGGAGGGTTAACTTGGCCTGAAGGGTAGGATGCTCAGAAGGTCGGGACCTTGCTGATCACCCTCCCTCTAATTCCCTCTGTTTCTTTGCAGCCAGAGACGCCTGCTCCTCACAGGAACTCCACTGCAGAACAGCCTCATGGAGCTGTGGTCCTTGATGCATTTTTTGATGCCCCATGTCTTCCAGTCCCATCGCGAGTTTAAAGAATGGTTCTCTAATCCCCTAACTGGCATGATTGAGGGCAGCCAAGAGTACAATGAGGGTCTAGTAAAACGCCTCCACAAGGTAGGGCCTGTAGCAGTTTGGCAGGGGTATTGGGAGTGGCAAACTAGGGGCGGTACCTAGAAAACCTTTAGGGAGAGGGAAGTTGGTGCAGAGCTGAATTCACTCAGTTGTCAGGTGACAGTGTTCTAGTGACTGACCCATTGCTGAATTGAGTGACCTCATCTTAGTCATCATTTTACTTGTTTTTTTCTAATAGTGACATTTCTGTCTTTATTCTCTGAGTAGAATGATACTGCTGATCAGTCCTTGCTTAGATTTCTTCTTACCAGGCTTTCCTCAACTTTCTTTGGATTCTCTCTTGTTTTTTTCTTGTTTTTTTTTCTTTTGTTTTCTCTGGCTCCTCTTCCTTTGTCCAGCTTTTTTTTTTTTTTTTTTTTTTTTTATTTTAGAGAAGGGGAGGGGGAGGAGCAGAGGGAGAGGAACATGCAGACTCGTCCGTGAGTGCAGAGTGTGATGCAGGGCTCAATCCCACGACCCTGAGATCATGACCTGAACCGAAATCAAGAGTTGGACACTCAGCTGCTTTGCACAGCTTCTAAGTAACATCTCTCATGGGACGCCTGGGTGGCACAGCGGTTAAGCGTCTGCCTTCAGCTCAGGGCGTGATCCCGGCGTTATGGGATCAAGCCCCACATCAGGCTCCTCCACTAAGAGCCTGCTTCTTCCTCTCCCACTCCCCCTGCTTGTGTTCCCTCTCTCGCTGCCTGTCTCTATCTCTGTCAAATAAATAAATAAATAAATCTTTAAAAAAAAACAAAAAAACAAAAAAAAAAACATCTCTCAGCATTCTGATCTTTACGCTTTTGTCTCAGTTTATATATGTTAAGGCTTTAAAAACTCTCCAATTTGTATTTTTACTCTCTTAATCAGTTAACCTGTATTTAAATTTGACTTGATGTCTTTAATTCAGAGTTTCTCTTGAATGTATTCTATTTAAGCCAAACATCTCAAGTCTTACAGCCTACTATTTTCTGTTTTGTTCAGTCACGCTGTTATTTTGGTAAATAGAAACCAGAGTCATCTTTAGCTACGTTTCTTTCCTTCATTATATTCCTATTTTCTGTTTCTTCCATTCAATTTAAAGACTGTCCTATCAGATTTTACCTCTTGGGATTTCAGATTTGCCTTTTGTTTTCTATGCTGCTGTCACTGCCACAATTTTTGTTCTCAGCTTCTCTCCTGGATTTCCAACTTTCACAATGTTATAAATTTATAGTTCCTCCCTGAAATGTAATTTGAGTCATCCCTTCTGCATAATTAGTTGCTCTGCCCTCAGTGTCTTTTTTTTTTTTTAAGCATTTCTTGAGTGGTATTATCATCTTTATGTGTATCTCCTTCAACAGACAGTAAAGTCCTGGGCGGAGGGCTTATATTTGATTCCTCTCTGTGTGAGTGATTCCTGGCATGCTTCATGGCTTCATGAGTGTTTACTGAAGGTCTAAGCCAGGATTCTGCTGGTCATCAGGCCAAGACCCAGCTAGAGGGGCTAGGCTGGGGCTCCGTGCCCGTCGTTCTCCTGTCAGCCTCCTACTTATTTGCTTTTAGGTTTTGCGGCCTTTTTTGCTGCGCCGAGTTAAGGTGGATGTTGAGAAGCAGATGCCTAAAAAATACGAGCATGTTATCCGCTGCCGGCTCTCCAAGCGTCAGCGCTGTCTCTATGATGACTTCATGGCACAGACCACGTAAGGAAGGATCGAGGGTGTCCCTGGGGCCCTGTACTGGAACAGATGTGATTGTCAGGATGCCCCATTTATTTTTCCTCTCTCCCAGAACTAAGGAGACACTAGCCACAGGCCATTTCATGAGTGTCATCAACATTTTGATGCAGCTGCGGAAAGTCTGCAATCATCCAAACCTGTTTGACCCTCGACCTGTTACCTCCCCCTTCATCACCCCAGGAATCTGCTTCAGCACCGCCTCTCTGGTGCTAAGAGCCACTGATGTCCACCCCCTCCAGGTAAGTTGTTCCCAAGGTTATTGGCCCTGCCCCAACCCTGCATCCTTTTCTTTAGGCTGGAGTCCGACCTTTTGCATCCTTCTCTCCTTGTAAACTGAGCACTATTTCCCTGGTTTCATTGTTTTCTAACTCTGTGACTTTGGGCAAGCTAATTATTAATTGATCTCTAACCCTAAGTTTGCTTGTCCTTGAAAGTAGGGATTGTGAAGGCCTATTATCTGCAGTATGTTTGTGAAAATTGTGTTAATATTTTTGAAAGTGCCTGACATGTTAGTGATACTTAAATATTATTTTGTTTTCCTGTTCCTTCCCTCTTTTTGGCCACCCCCCCCAAATTTTTGGTTTTGTTGTGGTAAAATACACAAATTTTATCATTTTAACCATATGTTTCAGTGGCATGAATACATTCACATTGTTGTGCAACCACCGCCACCATCCATTTTCAAAACTTTTTTCATCTTTCCAAATTGAAACACCACACACACTAAATAATAACTCCTCATTGTCCCCTTTCCCCCAGCCCTTGGCAGCCAGTACTCTACTTTGTCTAAGTTTGACTATTCTAGGTACTCGTAAATAGCAGCATACGGTATTTGTCCTTTTGTGACTGGCTTATTTCACTTAGCAGATTGTCTTCCAGGTTCATCCATGTTGTAGCGTGTGCCAGAATTTCCTTTCTTGTTAAGTTTGGGTGATGCTATTTCATATGTATGTCTACATATCTGTATATATCCACATTTATACATGTATATATACGGCATTTTGTTCATCTCTTTACCCATCAATGGACGCTTTGGGTTATTTTTACCTTCTGGCTATTATAAACAATGCTGCAATGAACATGGGTGTATGAATACCAGTTTGAGTCCCTTCTTTCAATTCTTTTGGGTACATACCCAGACATAGAATTGCTGGATCATATGGTAGTTTTGTTTTTGATTTTTTGAGGAACCGCTGTAGTGTTTTCCATAGCAGCTGCTCCATTTCACATTCCCACCAGCAGTGCACAAGGGTTCTAATTTCTCCACATCATTGCCAGCGCCTGGAATTTTCTGTTTTATTATAATAGTCATCTTAACAGGTGTGAGGTGGCTGTACCTCATTGTGATTTTGATTTGCATTTTCCTAATGATTAGTGATAATAGAGCATCTTTTCGTGTGCTTATTGTGTATTTTCTTTGAAGAAATGTCTATTCGGCATATTTGCCTGATTTTTTTAATTGGGTGGCTTTGTTGTTGAGTTGTAGGAGTTCTTTGTATGTTGTGGATATTAACCGCTTATCAGATACATGATCTGCAAATATTTTGTCCCATTTGATAGCTTGTTTTTTCACTTTGTTGGTAGTTTTTGATGCAGTCCAATTGATCAGTTTTTTTCTTTTGTTGCTTGTGCTGTTGGTGTCATATCCAAGAAGTCATTGCCGTATTGGTCCCTTTGACACCATGCTTTTGTGTTCTTCTTGTACCAGCGGATAGACATGGGTCGGTTTGATCTTATTGGCCTGGAGGGTCGTGTCTCTAGATATGAGGCTGACACATTTCTACCCCGGCACCGCCTCTCCCGCCGGGTACTGCTAGAGGTGGCTACTGCTCCTGACCCCCCACCCCGGCCTAAACCAGTCAAGATGAAGGTCAACAGGTACCAGGGCTGAGGGATAAAGGGATGGGTTCCTAGAAAAGGTGGCTACAGCTGGCTGGGAGCAGAAATTGGGGTGAAAAGGAGAGAGTTGGAGGCTAGGCTAGAATGTTTATTACATGGGATGGATGCAAAGTACTGGAGGAATTGGGGGGTTCTGGGAGGGGCCCTTGTGTTTGTCACTGATTTGTTTCCCCCTTTTTCTGCTTGGTGCTTTTCCGTTATTTGGATTTCTTTTCCTATTTCTCCTTTGTGTCCTTTTCCTTTACCCCTTTTACTTTTTAATCTCTCTGTTATGTTTCTGCTTCATCATCCTTATTTTTTTCTTTTCCTATTTTTTTTTTTTTAAAGACTTTATTTATTTATTCGACAGAGATAGAGACAGCCAGCGGGAGAGGGAACACAAGCAGGGGGAGTGGGAGAGGAAGAAGCAGGATCATAGCGGAGGAGCCTGATGTGGGGCTCAATCCCATAACACCGGGATCACGCCCTGAGCCAAAGGCAGACGCTTAACCGCTGTGCCACCCAGGCGCCCCTCTTTTCCTATTCTTTATTCTCCTTCCCTCCCTACCCACCCTTTTGTTTTTGTCCTTATAGGATGCTGCAGCCAGTGCCCAAGCAGGAAGGCCGGACAGTGGTGGTGGTGAACAGCCCACGGACCCCTTTGGGCCCTGTCCCAGTCCGACCCCCTCCAGGCCCTGAGCTCTCCACTCAGCCCACCCCTGGCCCAACCCCTCCAGTGCTGCCAGCACCACTGATGGTGTCGGCCTCGCCCGTTGGGCCCCCGCTTATTCCAGCATCCCGGCCTCCTGGCCCTGTTTTGATGCCCCCACTGCAGCCCAATAGTGGGCCTCTGACCCAGGGTGAGTTACAAGGGGGCCAGCGTGCTGGGGGGGGGGGGGTTACCTCAGGGAGATTGTGCA